>NC_134397.1:55623488-55936926 GCF_050003625.1 Haematobia irritans
AAATTTTGGCAAAATTTTATTTTTATAAAAAATTTTGGCAAAATTTTATTTCTATAGAAAATTGTGTCAAAATTTTATGTCTATAAAAAAATTTGGTCAAAATATTATTTCTATATAAAATTTTGTCAACAATTTATTTCTATAGTAAATTTTGGCAAAATTTTATTTCTATAGAAAATTTAGTCAAAAATTTTGTTTTCTATAGAAAATTTTGTCAAAATTTTATTTCTATAGAAAATTTTGTCAAAATTTTATTTCTATAGAAAATTTTGTACGCATTTTATTTGTAGAGCAAAGCTTGTTAAAATTTGTCAAAATTTTATATCAATAAAAAATTTTGTCAACATTTTATTTCTATAGAAAATTTTGGCAAAATTTTATTTCAATAGAAAATTTTGGCAAAATTTTATTTCTATAGAAAATTGTGTCAAAATTTTATGTCTATAAAAAAATTTGTTAAAAATATTATTTCTATATAAAATTTTGTCAACAATTTATTTCTATAGAAAATTTTGACAAAATTTTATTTCTATAGAAAATTTAGTGACAAATTTTGTTTCTATATAAAATTTTGTCAACAATTAATTCTATACAAAATGTTGTCAAAATTGTGTCAAAATTTTATTTCTATACAAAATTTGGTCAAAATATTATTTCCATAGAAAATTTTTGCACAATTTTATTCCTATAAAATATTTTCTCAAAATGTTCTGTATATAGAAAATTTTTGCAAAATTTTCTTTCTATAGAATTTTTTTGCAAAATTTTATTTCTATAGAAAATTTTGGCAAAATTTTATTTCTTTGGAAAATTTCTCAAAAATTTTATTTCTATAGTAAATTTTGTAAAAATTTTATTTCTATAGAAAATTTTGCAAAATTTTATTTCTATAAAAAATTTGGTCAAAATATTATTTCTATATAAAATTTTGTCAACAATTTATTTCTATAGAAAATTTAAAAAGTTTTGTCAGAATCTATTATTTCATATTTTTTTATTCTTATAGAAATGTTTTGCAAAATTTTATTTCTATAGAAAATTTTGTCAAAAACTTTGTTTCTATAGAAAATTGTGTCAAAATATTATTTCCATAGAAAATTTTTTCACAATTTTATTCCAAAAAAAAATTTTCTCAAAATTTTATTTCTATAGAAAATTTTGTTAAAATTTCCTTTCTATAGAAAATTTTTGCAAAATTTTATTTCTATAGAAAATTTTGTCAAAATTTTATTTCTATAGAAAATTTTGGCAAAATTTTATTTCTATAGAAAATTTTGGCAAAATTTTATTTCTATAGAAAATTGTGTCAAAATTTTATGTCTATAAAAAAATTTGGTCAAAATATTATTTCTATATAAAATTTTGTCAACAATTTATTTCTATAGTAAATTTTGGCAAAATTTTATTTCTATAGAAAATTTAGTCAAAAATTTTGTTTTCTATAGAAAATTTTGTCAAAATTTTATTTCCATAGAAAATTTTGTCAAAATTTTATTTCTATAGAAAATTTTGTACGCATTTTATTTGTAGAGCAAAGCTTGTTAAAATTTGTCAAAATTTTATATCAATAAAAAATTTTGTCAACATTTTATTTCTATAGAAAATTTTGGCAAAATTTTATTGCAATAGAAAATTTTGGCAAAATTTTATTTCTATAGAAAATTGTGTCAAAATTTTATGTCTATAAAAAAATTTTTTAAAAATATTATTTCTATATAAAATTTTGTCAACAATTTATTTCTATAGAAAATTTTGACAAAATTTTATTTCTATAGAAAATTTAGTGACAAATTTTGTTTCTATATAAAATTTTGTCAACAATTAATTCTATACAAAATGTTGTCAAAATTGTGTCAAAATTTTATTTCTATACAAAATTTGGTCAAAATATGATTTCCATAGAAAATTTTTGCACAATTTTATTCCTATAAAATATTTTCTCAAAATGTTCTGTATATAGAAAATTTTTGCAAAATTTTCTTTCTATAGAATTTTTTTGCAAAATTTTATTTCTATAGAAAATTTTGGCAAAATTTTATTTCTTTGGAAAATTTCTCAAAAATTTTATTTCTATAGTAAATTTTGTAAAAATTTTATTTCTATAGAAAATTTTGCAAAATTTTATTTCTATAAAAAATTTGGTCAAAATATTATTTCTATATAAAATTTTGTCAACAATTTATTTCTATAGAACATTTAAAAAGTTTTGTCAGAATCTATTATTTCATATTTTTTTATTCTTATAGAAATGTTTTGCAAAATTTTATTTCTATAGAAAATTTTGTCAACATTTTATTTCTATAGAAAATTTTTTCAAAATTTTATTTCTATGGAAAATTGTGTTAAAATTTTATTTCTATAAAAATTTGGTCGAAATATTATTTCTATATAAAATTTTGTCAACATTTATTTCTATAGAAAAATTTGGCAACATTTTATTTCTATAGAAAATTTTGTCAAAATCTATTATATCTTATTTTTTTTTTATTTCTAACGAAAATTTTTGCAAAATTTTCTTTCTATAGAATTTTTTTGCAAAATTTTATTTCTATCGAAAATTTTTGCAAAATTTTATTTCTTTGGAAAATTTTTCAAAAAATTTATTTCTATATAAAATTTTGTAAGCATTTTATTTGTCGAGCAAGTTTTGTTAAAATTTGTCAAAATTTTATATCTATAAAAAATTTTGTCAACATTTTATTTATATTGATTTTTTTTTTCAAAATTTTATCTCTAGAAAAATTTTTATTGTTGTTTTGATTTCAGTTTAAAACCATGTATTGAACTAACTACAAGAGTAGCTTAACCAACTTTTCCCCTGTTGGTTAAGCTAGTCAATACATGGTTTTAGCTGCAATCAAAACAATAATAATGATGGAAGAATAAATCAACAAAATTTGGTTAATGACAAAATTTTCTATAAAAATAGAAGTTTGACAAAATTTTTTATAGAAATAAAATTTTGACAAAATTTTCTATAATAATGAAATTTAGACAAAATTTTGTATAGAAATAAAATTTTGAAAAAATTTTCCATAGAAATAAATTTTTGACAAAATTTTCCATAGAAATAGAGTTTTGACAACATTTTCCATCAAAATAAAATTTTGTGTAAATTTTCTATAGAAATAAAATTTTGAGATAATTTTTTATAACAATAAAATATTGACAAAATTTTCTGTAGAAATAAAATGTTGGAAAAATAATAATAAAAATGGAATAACATTTTCAAACATTATCTACAGAAATAAAATGTTAACATATTTTTCGTTAGAAGCTATTTCTAAAATATTTAGAACATTTTTATATACATAAAATTTTTTTATAGAATAAAATTTTGAAGAATTTTTTTACAGAAATAAAATTTTAAGAAACATTTCTACAGAAACAACAATAACAAACAAAACGAATAAAAATGTTTGTCAAATTTTATTTCTATAGAAAATTTTGTCAGCATTTTATTTCCAAAGAAAATTTTTCCAAAATTTTATTTCTATAGAATATTTTGCCAAAATTTTATTTCTATAGAAAATTTTGTGAAAATTTTATTTCTATAGAAAATTTTGCCAAATTTTACTTCTATAGACAATTTTGTCACAATTTTATTTCTAGAGAAAATTTTGTCAAAAACTTTGTTTCTATAGAAAATTTTGCCAAAATTTTATTCCTTTAGAAAATTGTGTCAAAATTTTATTTCTATAAGAAATTTTGTTAAAATTTTATTTTTATAGAAAATTTTGCCTACATTTGATTTCTATAGAAAATTTTGTCAACATTTTATTTCCATAGTAAATTTTGTCAAAATTTTATTTCTATGAAAATTTTGTCAAAAACTTTATTTCTATACAAAATTTGGTCAAAATATTATTCTTATAGAAAATTGTGTCAACAATTTATTTCTATTAAAAATTTTGGAACAATTTTATTCCTATAAAAAATTTTCTCAAAATTTTATTTCCACAGAAAATTTTGTTAAAATTTTCTTTCTATAGAAAATTTTTGCAAAATTTTATTTCTTTAGAAAATTTTGTCAAAATTTTGTTTCTATAGAAAATTTTGTCAAAATTTTATTTCTATAAAAATTTGGTCAACAATTTATTTCTATAGATAATTTTGTCAAAATTTTAGAAAATTTTATCAAAATCTATTATATCTTATTTTTTTATCCCTATAGAAAATTTTTGCAAAATTTTATTTCTATAGAAATTTTTTTGTAAAATTTTATTTCTAAAGAAAATTTTGTCAACATTTTATTTCTATAGAATATTTTGTCAAAATTTTATTTCTATAGAAATATTTGTCAAAATTTTGTCTCTATAGAAAATTTTGTTAAAATTTTATTTCTATAGAAAATTTTGTTAAAGTTTTCTTTCTATAGGAAATTTTGTTAAAATTTTATTTTTATAAAAATTTGGTCAAAATATTATTTCTATATAAAATTTTGTCAACAATTTATTTCTATAGAAATAAATTTTGTCAAATTTTTATTTCTATAGAAAATTTTGTCAAAATTTTATTTCTGTAGAAAATTTTGTCAAAATTTTATTTCTCTAGAAAATCTTGTCAAAATTTTATTTCTCTAGAAATTTTTGTCAAAATTTTATTTCTCTAGAAAATTTTATCAAAATTTTATTTCTATAGAAAATTTTGTCAAAATTTTATTCCTATAGAAAATTTTGTCAAAATTTTAGAAAATTTTATCAAAATCTGTTATATCTTATGTTTTTATCCCTATAGAAAATTTTTGCAAAATTTTATTTCTATAGAAAATTTTTGTAAAATTTTATTTCTAAAGAAAATTTTGTCAACATTTTATTTCTATAGAATATTTTGTCAAAATTTTATTTCTATAGAAAAATTTGTCAAAATTTTATCTCTATAGAAAATTTTAACAAAATTTTCTATAGAAATAAAATTTTAAAGAAATAAAATTGTGCAAAATTTTCTATAGAAATAAAATTTTGACAAAATTTTCTATAGAAATAAAATGTTGACAATATTTTCTATAGAAATAAAATTTTGACAAAATTTTCTACAAAAATAAAATATTGACAAAATTTTCTATTGAATTACAATTTTAATACAAATTTTCTATCGAAATAAAATTTTGAAAACTTTTGCTATAAAAATAAAATGTTGACAAAAAATTCTACAGAAATAAAATTTTAACAAAATTTTCTATAGAAATAAAATTTTGACAAAATTTTCTACAGAAATAAAATTTTAATAAAATTTTCTACAGAAATAAAATTTTCACAAATTTTTATATAAAAATAAAATTTTCTATAGAAATAAAATTTTGTCGAAATTTTCTATGGAAATAAAATTTTGACAACTTTTTCTTTAGAAGAAAATTTTGGCGAAATTTTCTTTAGAAATAAAATGTTGACAAAATTTTCTATAAAAATAAAATTTTGACAAAATTTATTATAGAAATGAAATGTTGACAAAATTTTCTATAGAAATAAAATTTTGACAAAATTTATTATAGAAATGAAATTTTGATAAATTTTTCTATAGAAATAAAATTTTGCAAAAATTTTCTATAGAAATAAAATTTTGACAAAATTTTCTACAGAAATAAAATGTTAACAAAATTTTCTATAGAAATAAAATTTTGAAAAATTTTCAATAAAAATAAATTTTGACAAAATTTTCTGTAGAAATAAAATTTTGTCAAAACTTTTTACAGAAAAAAATTTTTTATTTGTGATATTATTTTGAATTTTATATAATTAAATTTTAATTTTTATTTCAATTTTAGCTCATTTTAATTTAATTTTAATTTTCGTCTTATTTAATTTTAGTTTTATTATACCCTCCACCATAGGATGGGGGGTATATTAATTTTGTCATTCCGTTTGTAACACATCGAAATATTGCTCTAACACCCCATAAAGTATATATATTCTGGGTCGTGGTGAAATTCTGAGTCGATCTGAGCATGTTCGTCCGTCCGTCCGTCTGTTAAAATCACGCTAACTTCCGAACGAAACAAGCTATCGACTTGAAACTTGGCACGAGTAGTTGTTATTGATGTAGGTCGGATGGTATTGCAAATGGGCCATATCGGCCCACTTTTACGTATAGCCCCCATATAAACGAACACCCAAATTTGGCTTGCGAGGCCCCTAAGAGAAGCAAATTTCATCCGATTTCATATGTAGCCCCCATATAAACTGATCCCCCGATTTGGTTTTCAGAGCCTCTAAGAGAAACAAATTTCATCCGATCCGGCTGAAATTTGGTACATGATGTTAGTATGCGGTCTCTAATGACCATGTAAAAATTGGTCCACATCGGTCCATAATTATATATAGCCCCCATATAATTTTGACAAAATTTTATTTCTAAAGAAATTTTGTTAAAATTTTATTTTTATAGAAAATTATGTCAACATTTGATTTCTATATTTTCTATATAATTTTTTCAACATTTTATTTCCATAGTAAATTTTGTCAAAATTTTATTTCTATAGAAAATGTTGGCAAAATTTTATTTCTAGAGAAAAACTGTGAAGTAGCTCTTAGTTGGGAAGGAAAATCTACCGAAAACACCAAGAATTCTACGAATCTACCAATCAATAAAAAATCTACCACTTTTGGTAGAATTCTACTGAGGCAACAGTGATCTAAATCACTGTGCCCCACACCATCCATCCATTCATGGAAATTTAGTCAAGTGTAAAATTGCAGCAAATATGCCTTAAGGCTATAGCAAGGCAAGCAATGCGTTATAACGAACCAATTGGCTTTTTCGCTTTTGTCTTTCGTCATTTTCCCCATACCCCATAGTCGTACAGCTGAAAAAGATGCTTAACATTTCCCGCAGTTTTTCCTTATCGTTCGTTCTCAAAAACATGGTCATTGGGTGACGAGAGCACGAGACATACTCAGCCCTCTTTTCGTTCTTGTTTTTGTTCTCCCTCAAACCACTTGTGGTCTTATTTGCGGTTATAACTTTATTGGCTTTTAATATCAACGTTAAGTTGATTTAATTTTACTTGATTTGTATTTTTCTACTGATAAAGCTGTTTTTTTCCTTAATGTTTTATGTAAAGGAGAATAAAGAAAAGTAAGGTTTTATGAAGGGTTATTTTTTTTTTATTTGGAATTAAAATTCAAATTATTAAAATTAAATTTAAAATTAAACTAGAAATTTAAATTAAAATATTAAAATTAAAAACTAAATTATTAATTACTAATTAAAATTAATTAAAAATTATAATTACAATTGAAATTAAAATTACAATAAAAAATAATATTAAAATTAAATTTGCGCGAAACCATAAATTAAAAATAAAACTAAAATTAAATATCAAAATTAAATAAGACGTAAATTAAAATTAAAGTGAAATGAGCTAAAATTGAAATAAACATCTTAAGCACCCACCACCATGAATCAAATATAATAGTTTACTTTGAAAACTTTTCGTCGTAGCGAGTTTCTTGATAATATATAGAATTTTAGGGGGTTTGATGACAAATTTTCTCCCAAGCAAATCAGTTCAACCAGATTCTACCTATGAAGACTAGATCAGATTCTGGATTTATGAGAACCATTTTTTTTTTTTTGAGTTTTACAGAAATAATAAACATATCGTCTACATTATTTATATGAATAACATACGATGAGTAAAATCTGGAAATTTTACTTTCAATTTCAAACAATTTTCATGATCAGTGTGCCTGTTATACCCTGAAAGAAGTGTTTTCTTTTCTGAGAAACGAAATTTTAGACATGCAAAGTTTTCTTTTGACACAAATTTTAGAGACAATTGTTGAATCGTTTATCAAAAATTCCGATTAGTTTGCTCTAAACGAAAATACTTTATACGAAAGGAAAAGTTCGTTTGTTTAAAATGTCATTCCGGAGGAAAATATTTTTTTCTTTGGGTGTACCCTCAAGAAGTTAAATCGGTCTATATCAATGCCTTGCCAAACGGACCGGTAAAAATAAATGCGATACAGATTCTTCAGGGTCTAAAATTCCAGTATATTTACATTTTTGTGCAAATCGGATAAAAACTACTGTTTCTGGAAGCGCAAGGTGTTAAATCTGGAGATCGATCTATGTGAAAGCTATACTAAAACATGCGTCGACAGACACCATATTCGGCTGACCTATTTGTGGTCAGCCGGATTCCAGAAGCCCTAGAAATAAATTCGGGAGTTAGGTCTTTTTGGGGGGCTATACCAAAATATGGACCAATACTCACCACCTCTTAATGTTCCTCAAATGCCTCTAGAATTCCACTTTCAGACGAATTGGGTGAAAACTACGAATTCTAGAAGCCCAAGAAGTGTTTGTGGTCAGCCGGATTCCAGAAGTCCTAGAAATAAATTCGGGAGTTAGGTCTTTATGGGGGCTACACCAAACCATGGTCCAATACTCACCACCTCTTAATGTTCCTCAAATGCCTCTAGAATTCCACTTTCAGACGAATTGGTAGAAAACTAGAATTCTAGATGTCCAAGAAGTAAAAATCGGGAGATCAGTCTATCTAGGGGCTATACCAAAACATGGACCGATACGGACCATTTTCGAGACACCTCTTTATGGTCCTAAAATACCTCTAGATTTCTAATTTCCGGCAAATTGGATAAAAACTACGGATTCTAGAAGCCCCAGGAATAAAGTCGGGAGATAGGTCTATATGGGGGCTATACCAAAACATGAACAGATAGGCACCATTTGCGACACACCTCTTTATGATACTAAATTTTCAATTTAAAGCAAATCGGCTAGAAAATATAGTCTCTAGACGCCCAAGAATCAAAATCGAGAGATCGGTCTATAAGGGGGTTATACCAAAACATGGACCGATACGGACCATTTTCGACACACTTCTTTATGGTCCTAAAATACCTCTAGATTTCCAATTTCAGGCAAATCGGATAGTAAATACAGTTTCTAGAAGCCCGAGAAGCAAAATCTGGAGATCGGTCTATATGGGGGCATGGACCGATGGGCACCATTTTCGGCACACCTTTTTATGGTCCTCAAGTACCTCTATATGTTCAATTTCAGGCAAATTGGATAAAAACTACAGTTTTTATAAGCCCAAGACCACAAATCCGGATTTGGTTTATATGGGGACAATATCAAAACTTGGACCGATATAGCCCATCTTCGAACTTGACCTGCCTGCCAACAAAAAACGAATCTGTGTCAAATTTCAGGACGATAGCGCCATTATTGGAGGCTGCAGCGTGATTACAACAGACAAACAGACGGACATGCTTATATCGTCTTAGAATTTCTCCCTGATCAAGAATATATACATACTTTATATAGTCGGAAAACGATATTTCGATGTGTTACAAACAGAATGACAAACTTATTATACCCCCACCACCATTGTATGGTGGTGGCTATAATTAAAATTTAATTATTTTTTAATTATTCCTATAGAAAATTTTTCAAAATTTTATTTCTATAGAAAATTTTGTCAAAATTTTATTTCTATACGAAATTGGGTCAATATTTTATTTCTAAAGAAAATTTCGCCAAAATTTTCTTCTACAGAAAAAGTTGTCAACATTTTATTTCTATCGAAAATTTTGTCAAATTTTATTTCTATAGATTTTTTTTCAAAATTTTATTTTTATAGAATTTTTTTTTTTCAAAATTTTATTTCAATAGAAAATTTTGTCAATATTTTACTTCTATAGAAAATTTTGTCAAAATTTTATTTCTATAGAAAATTTTGTCCAAATTTTATTTCTATAGAAAATTTTGTTAACATTTTATTTCTATAGAAAATTTTGTCAAAATTTTACTTCTATAGAATATTTTGTTAACATTTTATTTCTATAGAAAATTTTGTCAAAATTTTAGTTCTATAGAAAAATTTGTTAAAATTTTATTTTTATAGAATTTGTTTCAAAATTTTATTTCTATAGAATTTGTTTTTTCAAAGTTTTATTTCTATAGAAAATTTTGTCAATATTTTATTTCTATAGAAAATTTTGTCCAAATTTTATTTCTATAGAAAATTTTGTCAAAATTTTATTTCTATAGAAAATTTTGTTAAAATTTTACTTCTGTTGAAATTTTTTTCAAAACTTTTTTTCTATAGAAAATTTTAGTTAAAATTTTATTTCTATAAAAAATGTTATCAAAATTTTATTTCTGTAGAATATCTTGGCAAAATTTTATTTTTTTAAAATATTTATTTTTTTTTTTTCAAAATTTCACTTCTATAGAATTTTTTTGCAAAATTTTATTTCTATAGAAAATTTTGTTAAAATTTTAATTCTATAGAATATTATGTCAAAATTTTATTTCTATAGAAAATTTTGTCAAAATTTGCTTCTAAAGAAAAAGTTGTAAAAATTTTATTTCTATAGAAAATTTTGTTAAAATTTTATTTCTAAAGAAAATTTTGTTAAAATTTTATTTCTATAAAAATTTTGCACAGTTTTATTTCTATAGAAAATTGTATTTCTAGAGAAACTCTTTTTTTTTAATTTTATTTCTATAAAAATTTTGTCAACATTTTATTTCTATAAAGAATTTTGTCAAAATCTTACTTCTATAGAAAATTTTGTCAAAAATTTTCAATAGAAATATTGTCACCATTTTACTCCCAAAGAAAATTTTGTCAATATTTTATTTCTATAGAAAAATTTTCAAAATTTTATTTCTATAGAAAATGTTGCCAAGATTTTATTTCTATAGAAAATTTTGTTAAAATTTTATATCTATAGAATATTTTGTCAAAATGTTATTTCTATAGAAATTTTGGTTAACATTTAAATAAGACGAAAATTAAAATTAAATTGAAATGACTTAAAATTGAATAGAAAACTCAAATTAATTAAGTTTTATTTGATGGAGATTATTTATTATACTATTTGTTTTGGTCACAATTCCAACATATTCCAATTTTCTAGGACTATTTCATTACTTATTCATTTGTTTTTTTTTTATTATTTTTGCAGCACATCTCTAATTTGCCATAACTGGATTTAAATGACTTTAGGGATTTCCTATAGTATCCCCCAACTGTTGTAATTCAAACAAAAACTATCCCAAAATACTATAGTCACCATAGTCACCATTATCATCAACGACAAAGTCAGGAATTATTTAAGGTATGTATTAGTCATGACATCCAACTATCTCTACGTAGTCTCTCAACACAGAGGATCCAACTAAAATTTATATAATCTCTATAGTAAAATATATCTATGCAGTTTTTGCAGAGTATTTTCTGTCAAGGTTGTTAATAATGGATGTTGGATATCATTTCATCCACACACCGTACCACACACATCGAAATCATATCCGCTATGAGGGTGGGATGATTGCGAAAAGTATATGGATTTGTATACGTGAATATACGTACGTACGTATATTACACAGAGCTCAACGAGAAGCTCAATAAAATTGCGAAATTGTCAACACCTCTTGGTGTAAAGCTATCACCGTTGTGACTATGCCAATATACAAAAAAAGGAAATTTGCAAGTTTTTGAATTTATTTTGTGGGGAGCGTTTATTTCGAAGGTTTTTTTTTCTGTACAACTTTAAGTTGATATTGTCTTGTTCGAATGATATATTACATAGTTGGAAATGGTGGAAAATATGGATGGTTTTTTGAAATAAGACTTAAAGCTATAGTCATTTTATGTAAGTCAGTAAGATACTTACTTCAACTAACCACATTCTTGCCCTTGTCACCCTCAAATAAGTCAAGTTAATCAAAAAAATCGTAATTTTTAATAAGTATATTTGTTATAGTATAGTTTTGGCAGCCACTATAGAAATAGAAATAAACTTTTGACAAAATTTTCTATAGAAATAACATCTTGACAAAATTTTCTATAGAAATAAAATTTTGACAAAATTTTCTATAGAAATAAAATTTTGACAAATTTTTCTATAGAAATAAAATTTTACGAAAATTTTGTACAGAAATACATTTTTGACACAATTTTCTATAGAAATAATACGTTGACAAAAATTTCAGTAGAAATAAAATTTTGAAAAAATTTTCTGTAGGAATAAAATTTTGTGAAAATTTTCTATAGAAATAAAATTTTTACACCTTTTTCTTTAGAAGAACATTTTGGCGAAATTTGTTTTTAGAAATAAAATCTTAACAAAATTTTCTATAGATATAAAATTTTAACAAAATATTTTATAGAAATAAAATTTTGACAACTTTTTCTTTAGAAGAAAATTTTTGCGAAATTTTCTATAGAAATAAAATGTTGACAAAATTCCCTATAGAAATAAAATTTTGACAAAATTTTCTATAGAAATAAAATTTTGACAAAATTTTCTATAAAAATAATATTTTGACAAAATTTTCTATAAAAATAAAATTTTGACAAAATTTTCTATAGATATAAACTTTGGAAAATTTTTCTATAGAAATAAAATTTTGTCAAAATTTATTTCTATAAAAAATTTTTCAAAATTTTATACCTATAGAAAATTTAGTGAAAATGTTTATAGAAATATTTTTTTTAATATTAATTTGAATTTTATATAATTAAATTTTAATTATACCCACCACCATACAATGGTGAAGGGGTATAATAAGTTTATCATTCCGTTTGTTATACATTTACGACTATACAAAATATATATTCTTGATCAGGGAGAAATTCTAAGACGATATAAGCATGTCTGTCTGTCTGTTGTAATAAATAATAGCGCTATCGTCCTGAAATTTGGCACAGATTCGTTTTTTTGTTTCGTTTGCAGGCAGGTCAAGTTCGAAGATTGGCTATATCGGTCCAAGTTTTGATATAGTCCCCATATAAACCAACTTCCCGATGTGGGGTCTTGGGCTTATAAAAACCGTAGTTTTTATCCAATTTGCCTGAAATTGAACATCTAGAAGTACTTGAGGACCACAACCATATAGACCGATCTCTCGATTTTACTTCTTGGGCGTCTAGAGACTATATTTTCTAGCCGATTTGCTTGAAATTTAAAATCTAGAGGTATTTTAAGATCATAAATAGGTGTGTCGCAAATGGTGCCTATCGGTCCATGTTTTGGTATAGCCTCCATATAGACCAAATAAAATAAAATTTTGAGAAAATTTTCTGTAGAAATAAAATTTCTAAAGAAATAAAAGTTTGACAAAATTTTCTATAGAAATAATATGTTGACAAAATTTTCTGTAGAAATAAAATTTTGACAAAATTTTCTGTAGGAATAAAATTTTGTGAAAATTTTCTATAGAAATAAAATTTTGTGAAAATTTTCTATAGAAAAAAAATTTGCGAAAATTTTCTATAGAAATAAAATTTTGACAAAATTTTCTAGAGAAATAAAATGTTGACAAAATTTTCTAGAGAAATAAAATTTTGACAAAATTTTCTATAGAAATAGAATTTTGACAAAATTTTCTATAGAAATGGAATTTTGACAAAATATCCTATAACAGTAAAATTTTGACTAAATTTGCTATAGAAATAATATGTTGCCAAATTTTCCAACAAATAAAATTTTGACAAAATTTTCTATAGAAATACAATTTTACCAAAATTTTCTATAGAAATAAAATTTTGACTAATTTTTCTATAGAAATAATATGTTGACAAAATTTTCTGTAGAAATGATATTTTGACAAAATTTTCTATAGAAATAAAATTTTGTGAAAATTATCTTAGAAATAAAATTTTGACAAAATTTTCTAGAGAAATAAAATTTTGACAAAATTTTCTAGAGAAATAAAATTTTGACAAAATTTTCTAGAGAAATAAAATTTTGTGAAAATTTTCTATAGAAAAAAAAAATTTGTGAAAATTTTCAATAGAAATAAAATTTTGTGAAAATTTTCTATAGAAATAAAATTTGGACAAAATTTTCTAGAGAAATAAAATTTTGACAAAATTTTCTATAGAAATAAAAGTTTGACAAAATTTTCTATAGAAATAACATTTTCTTTAGAAATAAAATTTAGACAAAATTCTCTATAGATATAAAATTTTGACAAAATTTTCTATAGAAATAATATGTTGGCAAAATATTGTATAGAAATAAATTTATGACAAAATTTTCTATAGAAATAATATGTTGACAAAATTTCCTATAGAAATAAATTTTTGACAAAATTTTTAATAGAAATAAAATTTTGACAAAATTTTCTATAGAAATACAATTTTCACAAAATTTTCTATAGAAATAAAATTTTGATAAAAAATTTCTGTAGAAATAAAATTTTGGAAAAATTTTCTTTGGAAATAAAATGCTGACAAAATTTTCTATAGAAATAAAATTTGACAAACATTTTTATTCGTTTTGTTTGTTATTGTTGTTTCTGTAGAAATGTTTTTTAAAATTTTATTTCTGTAAAAAAATTCTTCAAAATTTTATTCTATAAAACAATTCTATAAAATAATATGTTGGCAAAATATTGTATAGGAATAAATTTATGACAAAATTTTCTATAGAAATAATATGTTGACAAAATTTCCTATAGAAATAAATTTTTGACAAAATTTCCTATAGAAATAAATTTTTGACAAAATTTTTAATAGAAATAAAATTTTGACAAAATTTTCTATAGAAATACAATTTTCACAAAATTTTCTATAGAAATAAAATTTTGATAAAAAATTTCTGTAGAAATAAAATTTTGGAAAAATTTTCTTTGGAAATAAAATTTTGACAAAATTTTCTAAAGAAATAAAATTTTGACAAAATTTTCTATAGAAATAATACGTTGACAAAATTTTCTACAGAAGTACAATTTTGAGAAAATTTTCTATAGAAATAAAATTTTGACAAAATTTTCTATAGAAATAATATGTTGACAAAATTTTCTATAGAAATAAAATTTTGACAAAATTTTGTATAGAAATAAAATTTTGACAAAATTTTCTATAGAAATACAATTTTCACAAAATTTTCTATAGAAATAAAATTTTGATAAAAAATTTCTGTAGAAATAAAATTTGACAAAATTTTCTATAGAATTAAAAACTTGACAAAATTTTCTATACAAATAAAAGTTGGACAAAATTTTCTATAGAAATAAAATTTTGACATAATTTTCTATAGAAATAAAATTTTGACAAAATTTTCTGTAGAAGTAAAATTTCGACTAAATTTTCTATAGAAATAAAATTTTGACAAAATTTTCTAAAGAAATAAAATTTTGATAAAATTTTCTATAGAAATAAAATGTTGAAATAAAATTTTGACAAAATTTTATTTCAACATTTATATAGAAAATTTTGTCAAAATTTTATCTATAGAAAATTTTGTCAAAATTTTATTTCAACATTTTATTTCTATAAAAAATGTTGTCAAAATTTTATGTCTTTAGAAAATTTTGTCAAAATTTTATTTCTATAGAAAATTTTTACAAAAATTTATTTCTATAGAACATTTACAGAAATCTAAAGAAATAAATATATCTATAGAAATAAAATTTTCTGTAAAAATAAGATTTTGCAAAAATTTTCTATAGAAATAAAATTTTGAAAAATTTTGGATTTTTTTTCCTCCAAATAAATGCTGCCATTTAGTTTTTGATAATTGCCGTAAGTCTTTCTTTGACAGATGAACGCCCTTGCTAATAATGTCAGTTTTCAAATTAATTAAAAAATATATATTTCATATTACCTTGAATGTAATATAAGTTTCAATTATTATAAATTTAATTTTTAACTCTAAGTTATTAATATAATTAACTAAATCGACTAATGTAAAAATTTTTTATTATTTACGTTTGGCTGATACCTTAGCAAGCAATTTCAAAGTCTAAATAAATTCTGCTCTCTAGTTTTTCATTACCATAATCGTTCTTTTTTGAAAGTCTTGGATACTCTAAATATCAAAATTAAATAAAAAAAATTACTTCATATAGCCTTCAACATTATATAGCATAATTTATATTTAATTTTTTATAATAAAATTGCAACTTCAGTTTTAAAACTATGAGTATATTACTATTAATTTGTTATGCAGTTGTGTTATGTTTACGTCGTTGTACTTGATATAAACTTAGTGAGATCTTCAAAACAAAATAATTTTGTTCGATTTTTACAGAATTCTTGGTAAACTTTTGTTAGTTTTTCAAAGCATTTCCTTTATTACGAACATTGTAGTACTAAAGAGATGAGGTGTTGGTGTGTTTGCACTCACTCTCTCTCTCTCCCTCTTTCTCACTGTCTATGGATATGACTGTCTCTAATAATTTGGTAGCTGATAAATGATGACAACATCGTGGTATGCGTGAGTAGGTTTATGGGGATTTTGCTACTCCATAGTGTCGAATGTTAGACAGTTATCGCCTCTATACATGAATGCAATATGCACATGCAAGTACACAGATATGTACACTCTCTGTTACTAACTCTCCCTCTCTCTCTAACACTCACTGGATTTGTATATGTTACATATACAACATGGAAATTTAAAATTTCTCTTAGTTATTGTTTAGTTTTCATAAACCAATAATAAATGTTTGCAAAATACAATATCATGTGCTAATGAATGTGTGTATGTATGAGTGTGTGTTACACACCATATATATTTCTAACTATGTTCAAACTACAGCCAACTAGAATAAAAGCCACATACACTAGATTGCATGAATAAATGAATGAATGAACGAATAAATGGCTGAATGAATGGTTGTGGTAAATTCTATGGATGCATGAATGGTTGGATGGATGCTTGGTTCCCTCAATGCTTGGTTGGATGATGGTTAACCAACCACAAATTTTTTTGGGGTTTTGTGAAATTTATTTTCTACATATTGCCATCGTGCTGATAACGCTGACATAACATAAAAATTCAAATTTCATATAAAACAAATGGCGGTAAATGGCAAGAAACTGGCTAACAACGTTTTTCGGAAGCAAAAATGTAGGACTTACATGGCCCTAGAATTATGAAATGTTTGTATATTTCCATAGGATTTCCCTTTTGGTATCGCTATCCTAAATTCTATGTCTGCCATGAGATAATTACTTTGTGTAGGCACCACTTTGGTTGCTAGGTTGTTGCCAACAGTTAAGTTGGAACCCATAAAGTGTTGCCTGGGTTAACAAATGTGATTTGACTTAATGTTGGGTTACCTCCTGTTGGTAATCACTTCTCTGTTGCTTCCGTTTCCGGCACGTGGGTAAAGTTAATTTGTGACAAATTCATTAAATTGCTACGAATTAAAACATTGTGGGAAAAGTTCCTAATCATACTAACAAACAAAAACAAAAAGAGAAAAGAAAAAACGGAAAACAATGGGAAAGGGAAAAAATTGTGGTTTCTCTCTCCTTCTATCTATTTGTTCTATTAGACATTCAACACGATATAAAATAAAATGTACATATGTCCTCTATGTGTGTATATAGATAGATAATTTATCACAGTTGTGTTGTTGCTTGTTTTTTTTTTTTTTTTTGTTCTTAGAAAAAGGTTTTCTTCCTTTAAGTTTTATTGTTTTGTGGTTTTGTTGATTACTGCTGTTAGGTTTCTTCTCTCTTAATCCGATTACATACTCAAATGTGGCTTCTAATTATTTAAATACTAACTAAGAGTACATATCTAAATTTCTTTTCTTGTTGTAAATTAAAACCAATTTAAATGTAGAGCTAATTTGATGTTCTATTTAATGTGACAAGGATTATACATGTGTAGAAAATTGTTAAATGCTGGCAAAACAGGGTCACAGAAAATTGATTACATTTAAAGTGAAATTAAGAAAAGTCGAAAATGTTTGTCTGAATAAAAAACATTTATTATAAAAATTGATCGATGTTTTTTTTTTTTTATACCCTCCATCATAGGATGGGGGTATATTAACTTTGTCATTCCGTTTGTAACACATCGAAATATTGCTCTAAGACCCCATAAAGTATATATATTCTGGGTCGTGGTGAAATTCTGAGTCGATCTAAGCATGTCTGTTGAAATCACGCTAACTTCCGAACGAAACAAGCTATCGACTTGAAACTTGGCACAAGTAGTTGTTATCGATGTAGGTCGGATGGTATTGAAAATGGGCCATATCGGTCCACTTTTACGTATAGCCCCCATATAAAGGGACCCTCAGATTTGGCTTGTGGAGCCTCTAACAGAAGCATATTTCATCCGATCCGGCTGAAATTTGGTACATTGTGTTGGTATATGGTCTCTAACAACCGTGCAAAAATTGGGCCATATCGGTCCACTTTTACGTATAGCCCCCATATAAAGGGACCCTCAGATTTGGCTTGTGGAGCCTCTAACAGAAGCATATTTCATCCGATCCGGCTGAAATTTGGTACATGGTGTTGGTATATGGTCTCTAACAACCGTGCAAAAATTGGTCTACATCGGTCCATAATTATATATAGCCCCCATATAAACCGATCCCCAGATTTGGCTTGCGGAGCCTAAAAGAGAAGCAATTTTCATCCGATTCGGCTGAAATTTGGTACATGATGTTGGTATATGGTCTCTAACAACCATGCAAAAATTGGTCCACATCGATCCATAATTATATATAGCCCCCATATAAACCGATCCCCAGATTTGGCTTGCGGAGCCTCAAAGAGAAGAAAATTTCATCCGATCCGGCTGAAATTTGGTACATGATGTTGGTATATGATCTCTAACAACCATGCAAAAATTGGTCCATATCGGCCCTTAATTATATATAGCCCCCATATAAACCGATCCCCAGATTTGGCTTGTGGAGCCTCTAAGAGAAGCATATTTCATCCGATCCGGCTGAAATTTGGTACATGGTGTTGGTATATGGTCTCTAACGATCATACAAAAATTGGTCCACATCGGTCCATAATTATATATAACCCCCATATAAACCGATCCCCAGATTTGGCTTGCGGAGCCTCAAAGAGAAGCAACTTTAATCCGATCCGCCTGAAATTTGGTACATGATGTTGGTATATGGTCTCTAACAACCATGCAAAAATTGGTCCACATCGGTTCATAATTATATATAGCCCCCATATAAACCGATCCCCAGATTTGGCTTGCGAAGTCTCCAAGAGAAGCAAATTTCATCCAAGCCTGTTGTAATTTGGAACATGGTGTTAGTATATGATCTTTAACAACCGTGCCAGAATTGGTCCATATCGGTCCATAATTATATATAGCCCCCATATAAAACGTTCTCCAGATTTGATTGAAAATTGGTCCATATCGGTTCATAATCATGGTTGCCACTAGAGCCAAAAATAATCTACCTAAATTTTGTTTCTATAGAAAATTTTGTCAAAATTTTTTTTCTATAGGAAATGTTGTCAAAATTTTATTTCTAGAGAAAATTTTGTTAAAATTTTATTCGGTTCATAATAAAATTTTCATCATTTTCAAAATTTTATTTCTATAGAAAATTTTGTCAAAATTTTATTTCTATAGAAAATTTTGTTCAAATTTTATTCGGTTCATAATCATGGTTGCCTCTCGAGCCACAAATAATCTACCAAGATTTTATTTCTATAGAAAATTTTGTCAAAAGTTTATTTCTATAGAAAATTTTGTTAAAATTTTATTTCTGTAGAAATTTTTGTCAAAATTTTCTTTCTATAGAATATTTTGTCAAAATTTTTATTTCTATAGAAAATTTTGTGAAAATTTTATGTCTACTTTGTCAAACTGAATTATATACGTATTGGATCGATCTTTTTTGAATTAATATATACCACGTATGGACTTACATACAATTTAGAAGATGGTGTTAGGAGGTTTTAAGATACCTTGCCATCGGCAAGCGTTGCCTCAACTTAAGTAATTCGATTGTGGATGGCACTGTTTAGAAAAAGTTTCTACGCAATCCATGATGGAGGGTACATAAGCTTCGGCCTGGCCGAACTTACGGCCGTATATACTTGTTGGTTTTAATTTATTTAATTTTCTGTGTATGTAAATATAAAACAATCTATAGTTCTCCTTTATAATATGAATTATTATATTCTTGTAAAGTATACGCACTTGAGGCCATTATTATTATTTATCATACGCTCTCATGTTCAAAGTTTTATAATTATTCTAAATTGTATGTAAGTCCATACGTGGTATATATTAAATCAAAAAATATCGATCAAATACGTATGTAATTAAGTTTGACAAAATAGACATAAAATTTTGACAAAATTTTCTACAGAAATAACATTTTAACAAAATTTTTCTATAGAAATAAAATTTTCTAAAGAAATAAAAATTTTGACAAAATTTTCTATAGAAAGAAAATTTTGACAAAAATTTCTACAGAAATTAAATTTTGACAAAATTTTCATAGAAATAAAATCTTGGTAGATTATTTTTGGCTCGAGTGGCAACCATGATTATGAACCGAATAAAATTTGAAAAAAATGTTCTATAGAAATAAAGTTTTGACAAAATTTTCTATAGAAATAAAATTTTGGTAGATTATTTTTGGCTCGAGGGGCAACCATGATTATGAACCGATATGGACCAATTATTGTGTGATTGGAGATCGGCTATATATAACTATAGACCGATATGGACCAATTTTGGTATGGTTGTTAGCGGCCATATACTAACACCACGTTCCAAATTTGAACCGGATCGGATGAATTTTGCTCCTCCATGAGGTCCCGGAGGTCAAATCTGGAGAACGTTTTATATGGGGGCTATATATAATTATGGACCGATATGGACCAATCCTGGCACGGTTGTTAAAGATCATATACTAACACCATGGTCCAAATTACAACCGGCTTGGGCTATATATAATTATGAAACGATGTGGACCAATTTTTGCATGGTTGTTAGAGACCATATACCAACATCATGTACCAAATTTCAGGCGGAGGAGATCAAATTTGCTTCTCTTTGAGGCTCCGCAACCCAAATCTGGGGATTGATTTAAATGGGGGCTATATATAATTATGGACCGATGTGGACCAATTTTTGCACGGTTGTTAGAGACCATATACCAACACCATGTACCAAATTTCAGCCGGATCGGATGAAATTTGCTTCTCTTTGAGGCTTCGCAAGCCAAATCTGGGGATCGGTTTATATGGCGTCTATATATAATTATGGACCGCTAAGGACCAATTTTTGCATGGTTGTTAGAGACCATATACCAGCATCATGTACCAAATTGCAGCCGGATCGGATTTAATTTTCTTCTCTTTGAGGCTCCGCAAACCAAATCTGGGGATCGGTTTATATGGGGACTATATATTATTATGGACCGATGTGGACCAAATTTTGCATGGTTGTTAGAGACCATATACCAACACCATGTACCAAATTTCAGCCGGATCGGATGAAATATGCTTCTGTTAGAGGCTCCACAAGCTAAATCTGAGGGTCCCTTTATATGGGGGCTATACGTAAAAGTGGACGGATATGGACCACTTTTTGCATGGTTGTTAGAGACCATATACTAACACCATGTACCAAATTTCAGCCGGATCGGATGAAATTTGCTTCTTTTCGAGTCCCCGCAAGACAAATTTGGGAGTCCGTTTATATGGGGGCTATACGTAAAAGTGAGCCGATATGGCCCATTTGCAATTCCATTCGACCTACATCAATAACAACTACTAGTGCTAAGTTTCAAGTCGATAGCTTGTTTCGTTCGGAAGTTAGCGTGATTTCAACAGACGGACGGACGGACGGACGGACATGCTCAGATCGACTCAGAATTTCACCACGACCCAGAATATATATACTTTATGGGGTCTTAGAGCAATATTTCGATGTGCTACAAACGGAATGACAAAGTTAATATAGCCCCATCCTATGGTGGAGGGTATAAAGGGTGATACGGTCAAAATTTGGTCAAGGGAAAACGCGTGTAAATCGGTGAAATCGTTTATTTAAAAAATCAAATTAAATTTCTTTTTCAAGTTCAATTAGTATAAAATTCAGGAAAAATATTCAGTTAGGCTTTCGCTTTGCCAAATCCGAATTGCCGAGCCTCACGCTTGACACCATCAGATTTTGTACCGTCAGATTTTGTTCAGCCACCTTGTCCACCTTCTTCTCCGCAGAAAGCCAGTTTGCCTTGAACTGCTGCTCGTCCTTAGCAGTTTTTTTGGTATTCTTTAGGTTCCGCTTGACAATAGTCCAGTATTTCTCAATTGGGCGGAGCTCTGGCGTGTTGGGAGGGTTCTTGTCCTTGGGAACCACCTGCACGTTGTTGGCGGCGTACCACTCCATGGCCTTTTTACCGTAATGGCAAGATGCCAAATCCGGCCAAAACAGTACGGAACAACCGTGTTTCTTCAGGGAAGGCAGCAGACGTTTCTTCAAACACTCTTTCACGTAAATTTCTTGGTTGACTGTCCCGGAAGCTATGAAAATTCTGCTTTTCAAGCCACTGGTACAGATGGCTTGCCAAACCAGATATTTCTTTGCGAACTTTGACAGTTTTATGTGCTTGAAAATATTTGCTACCTTTCCCCTTCAAAAAATTTGTTTTAAAGCAAATTTTATTTCTTTAGGAAATTTTGTCAAAATTTTACTTCTATAGAAAATTTTGTCAAAATTTTTTTTCTTTAGGAAATGTAGCCAAAATTTTATTTCTATAGAAAATTGTGTCAAAATTTTATTTCTATGGAAAATTTTGTCAAACTTTTATTTCTATAGAAAATGTTGTAAAAATTTTATTTCTATAGACAGTTGTGTCAAAATTTTATTTCCATAGAAAATTTTGTCAAAATTTTATTTTTATAGAAAATGTTGCCAACATTTTATTTCTTTAGGAAATTTAGCCAAAATTTTACTTCTATAGAAAATTTTGTCAAAATTTTTTTTTCTTTAGGCAATGTAGCCAAAATTTTATTTCTATAGAAAATTGTGGCAAACTTTTATTTCCATAGAAAATTTTTTCAAAATTTTGTCAAAATTTTATTTTTATAGAAAATGTTGCCAAAATTTTTTTTCTTTAGGAAATTTAGCCAAAATGTTATTTATTTATCTATAATGTTGTCAATATTTTATTTCTATAGCAAATTTGTTAAACTTTTATTTTTATAGAAATTTATCACAAAATTTTATTTGTATATATTCATATTTTACAAAATTTTCTTCCGATTCAACATTTTTGCATAATTTTGTATCTACACAAAATTATCTTTTAAAGTTTATTTCTGTACAAAATTTTGAGAAAATTTTATTTCTATATAAATTTTTGTCAAAATTTTATTTCGTTTTGTTTGTTATTGTTGGCTTCTCTTCAATCGTTATTGTTGTTTTTGATCTCAGCTTAAAGCCATGCATTGACTAAACTACAAGTGTAGCTTAACCTCTGTTGGTTAAGCTACACTTGTAGTTTAGTCAATGCATGGCTTTAAGCTGAGACCAAAAAAAAAAACAATACAAATTTTATTTCTACATAAAATTTGTTAAAATTGTATTTCTATAGAGAATGTTGTCAAAATTTTATTTCTTTAGGAAATTTTGTCAAAATTTAATTTCTGTAGAAAATGTTGTCAAAATTTTATTTCTTTAAGGAAATGAGCCAAAATTTTAATTCTATAGAAAATTTTGTCAAACTTTTATTTCTATAGAAAATGTTGTCAAAATTTTATTTCTATAGAAAATTGTGTCAAAATTTTATTTCTACAGAAATTTTTGTCAAAATTTGTTTTTATAGAAAATTTTGTCAAAATTTTATTTCTATTGAAAATTTTGTCAAAAAATTTTTTTAAAGAAAATTTTGTCAAAATTTTATTTCTTTAGGAAATTTAGCCAAAATTTTATTTAGTTATCTAAAATATTGTCAATATTTTATTTCTATAGCAAATTTGTTAAACTTTTAATTCTATAGAAATTTATCACAAAATTTTATTAATATATACAAATTTTACAAAATTTTCTTCCTATTCAACATTTTTGCATAATTTTTTATCTATACAAAATTATTTTTTAAAGTTTATTTCTGTACACAATTTTGAGAAAATTTTATATCTATATAAATTTTAAATAAATTTATTTTTATTTTTTAAATATTTTTTTTTTATTTTTTTGTTATTTCTACATAAAATTTTGTTAAAGTTTTATTTCTATAGAAAATTTTGAAAAAGTTATCGATTGGACGAAAATGGACCAAAATCAATCAAATTCCATTTGGTCCGACCATCGGACCAAATTGAAAAATAAATTTTTTTTGGACCAATTTTGGTCCGATCGGACCAAAATGGCAACCCTGCATATAACTCAACATTCCTTTAATGAAATAGCTTAGCATTTAACTTATTTTCCCCAAAAGTAATCAATGTCATTATTTATCTTGCTATCACTGGGTCTTTAAATTATATTTCCAATACCAACTCCAAAATCATTGACTATAATTAAGTCACGGTAGATAGGTTAATAGAGGTAATGCTCTTGATTATCCTTCAAGTAAATCTGCATGTAAGTACCATATTTGATTTATTAGTCGATGCGTAAAGAGATCGATAGAAAGAGAGAGAGAGAGAGTGAGAGTTTCCTAAGATGCTTAACCTAATTTGAATTAAGCATTACAACATAATTATGATGCTATCATTTCGTTGTCGACAGAGACACACAAATACATCTGACATATCTAACTGGAGACAATAATATACACTCCCATACACATTCATATACCCCTACCCTGTATATGCAAGATTATTTGTAATTTGAACATAATATTCCACCCACAATTGTGTTGACACAAGCAATCTTTAGAAACTACAGGGATTTGATGTTAACTCGTTAGATGTTTCACATAGTTATAGAGTTGCGTCGTGCCTGGTGTCTAAAGGCTGGAGGTTATGGAATCATTGAAGATGAAAATGAAGATGAAGATGATGATGTCTAAGGTGGTGAGATGAGGTCTGTGGGATATGTAAAACATCTCTTATGCCTCAGTGAATAATTGTGGATATCACTTTGCATTGCATTCTATGAGTGATGTTTGACATTCATTATCACCAGCACCACCATTATCCACATCAGAATAATTTTCATCAATGCCATTCATTATACCACCACACCTATTCAATTGTATTAGTAGAAAATCTGTTGATTTGAAAAGCTAATAACAGAGAACGGTAATGAAAGTGATTTTCGAATTTAGAAAGTGTTAAATCCAAACTTTTGAATTTTAATATCCTCCTTTGAGATTATATAAAAACAAGTATATATTTACGGCCGTAAGTACGGCCAGGCCGAAGCTTATGTAGCCTCCACCACGGATTGCGTAGAAACTTCTACTAAAGACTGCCGATGTCAAGGTATCTTAAAACTTCCTAACACCGTCTTCTAAATTTTAAGTTAGTCCAAAAAAAAAAGCGGATTGAATACGTTTATAATTCTGTTTGACAAAATTTTCTATAGAAATAAAATTTGGACAAAATTTTCTATAGAAATAAAATTTTCTATAGAAATAAAATTTTTATAAAATTTTCTATAGAAATAAAATGTTGGCAAAATTTTCTATAGAAATAAAATTTTGACAAAATTTTCTTTAGAAACAAAATTTTGATAAAATTTTCTATAGAAATAAATTTTTGACAAGATTTTCTATAAAAATACAATTTTGACAAAGTTTTCTATAGAAATAAAATTTTTACAAAATTTTCTATAGAAATAAAGTTTTGATAAAATTTTGACAAAATTTTCTATAGAAAAAAAATTTTGACAAAATTTTCTATAGAAATAAAATGTTGACAAAATTTTCTATAGAAATAAAATTTTGACAAAATTTTCTATAGAAATACAATTTGGACAAAACTTTCGATAGATATAAAATTTTGACAAAATTTTCTATAGAAATAAAATTTTGACAAAATATTCTATAGAAATAAATTTTTGACAAAATTTTCTATAGAAATAAAATTTTAATAAAATTTTCTATAGAAATAAATTTTTGACAAAATTTTCTATAAAAATACAATTTTGACAAAGTTTTCTATAGACATAAAATTTTTACAAAATTTTCTATAGAAATAAAGTTTTGATAAAATTTTCTTTAGAAATAAAATTTTGACAAAATTTTCTATAGAAATAAAATTTTGACAAAATTTTCTATAGAAATAAAATTTTGACAAAATTTTCTATAGAAATAAAAATTTTGACAAAATTTTCTATAGAAATAAAATTTTGACAAAATTTTCTATAGAAATAAAATTTTGACAAAATTTTCTATAGAAATAAAATTTTGACAAAATTTTCTATAGTAACAAATTTTGACAAAATTTTCTATAGAAATAAAATTTTGACAAAATTTTCTATAGAAATAAAATTTTGACAAAATTTTCTATAGAAATCAAATTGTGACAAATTTTTCTACAGAAATAAAATTTTGACAAATTTTTCTATAGAAATAAAATTTTGACAAAATTTTCTATAGAAGTAAAATTTTGATAAAGTTTTCTATAGAAATAAACATGTTGACAAAATTTTCTATAGAAATAAAATTTTGACAAAATTTTCTTTATAAATAAAATCTTGACAAAATTTTCTTTAGATATGAAGTTTTGACAAAATTCTCTATAGAAATAAAATTTTAACAAAATTTTCTATAGAAATAAAATGTTGACAAAATTTTCTATAGAAATAAAATTTTGACAAAATTTTCTATAGGAATAAATTTTTAACACAATTTTCTATAGAAATAAAATTTTGACAAAATATTCTATAGAAATAAAATTTTAATAAAATTTTCTATAGAAATAAATTTTGACAAAATTTTCTATAAAAATACAATTTTGACAAAGTTTTCTATAGAAATAAAATTTTTACAAAATTTTCTATAGAAATAAAGTTTTGATAAAATTTTCTTTAGAAATAAAATTTTGACAAAATTTTCTATAGAAATAAAATTTTGACAAAATTTTCTATAGAAATAAAATTTTGACAAAATTTTCTATAGAAATAAAATTTTGACAAAATTTTCTATAGTAACAAATTTTAACAAAATTTTCTATAGAAATAAAATTTTGACAAAATTTTATATAGAAATAAAATTTTGACAAAATTTTCTATAGAAATAAAATTTTGACAAAATTTTCTATAGAAATAAAATTTTGACAAAATTTTCTATAGAAATAAAATTTTGACAAAATTTTCTATAGAAATAAAATTTTGACAAAATTTTCTATAGAAATAAAATTTTGACAAAATTTTCTATAGAAATAACACTTTGATGAAATTTTCTATAGAAACAAAATTTTGACAAAATTTTCTATAGATATAAAATTTTGACAAAATTTTCTATAGAAATAAAATTTTGGTAGATTATTTTCGGCTCGAGTAACAACCATGATTATGAACCGATATAGACCAATTTTTGTGTGGTTGAGAATAGCTGTATATAACTGTTGACCGATATGGATCATTTTTTGACATCGTTGTTAGCGGCCATATACTAACACCTCGTTCCAAATTTCAACCGGATCGGCTGAATTTTGCTCCTCCAAGAGGTTCCGGAGGTCGGAGGCCTTATCTTGGGATCGGTTTATATGGGGGCTATATATAATTAAGGACCGATATGGATCAATTTTTGCATGGTTGTTAGATACCATATACTAACACCACGTTCCAAATTTCAACCGAATCGGATGAATTTATCTCCTCCAAGAGGTTCCTCAACACAAATCTGGGGGTCGGTTTATATGGGTGCTATACTTAAAGTGTTCCAATATGACCCATTTTCAATACCTTCCAACCTACATCAATAACAACTACTTATGCCAAGTTTCAAGCCGATAGCTTGTTTCGTTCGGAAGTTAGCGCGATTTCAACGGACAGACGGCATGCTTAGATCAACTCAGAATTTTACCACGACCCAAAATATATATACTTTATGGAGTCTTAGAACAATATTTCTATGTGTTACAAACGGAATGACAAAGTTAATATACCCTCCATCCTATGGTGGAGGGTATAAAAAATAAAAATATTCCTCTTTAAAAATTATTTATGGGAAATATATAAAATTCTATTTAAAAGTACTCATACGCTCCAATGGCATCTTATTAATATCAATTATACGTAAATCGGAAAATTTTTTCTATTTACTACCCAGCAAAAAAAAAAATTTGGAAGTTTTTAAGTTTTAACTACCCAGGAAGTTCTTTTAATTCAAATTTTTATAACTTGTTTTTTGTCATACTTTTAATGGGTAATTTTTACTTTTTTTGTTTCAAATAGGTTAAAAACAGAGTAAGAATTCATAAAATGGTACAAATAATTTAAATTTTGTCAAAAAAAAAATGCTAAATCCAATCTAAAAAAATTGTGAATTTTTGAAAATATTTGAGGTCGAACGTTTCCGACAAGCGCTAGAATCGATTAAAAATTATAAAAAATTATAAAAAATTTTTTAATTTACATCTAAAACATTTAATTCGGATCACACCTAACGATGTGATGCAAATTCAGTGCAACGGCTGTTGAAATAGAGGACTTCCGTCCTATGACAAGCCCATGTTAAATTTATCGCTTCTGTGTCAATTTTGCACCACTTCCGGATCCAAAAAGAACATTTTCATTACTTTTTTGGCGACGCTTTTTTTGCTGGGTACTTGACTTATATGGTGCGTATAGTTGATTTTATTTTAATTGATTATACGCCTCAATGGAAAAATCAATTAAAATTAATTATACGCATTATGGACTGTTTTGTATTATTGGTATGGTAAGAAGCGCTATGTTTACAAATGTTCGAGGTTGTATTCCGAAAATCAAAATGCACTTTGTATTGTGACAGAAGCGATTAAATGCAAACTTTAAATTTTTTAAGTTTATGTTTTTATATAATTCAATATCTTTTTTTTAAGATTATACAAAAAAATAAAACCATTTCTTTTTAAAGATTTATTTATGGAAATAGATGAAACTTAATTCCAAAAAAAATACTCATACGCTCCAAAGGTGTTTTATTAATGTTGCTTGTATGTAGAAGGGTACAATGCTTTCTCTTTACTTCGCCTCAATGAAAATCAATTGAAATGTTTTGTATTACTATGAAATGTTTTGTATTATATATGAGCTAAAGCGCAAATGCGATATTTTTTCAAATGTTCGAGATTTTATTTCAAAAATCAAACTGGCATATTTCCACTGCTTGTCCCTACATTTTCCCATATTTTTCTGACAACATACGCAAACCGCCATGAAAAACAACTGACTTTTTGACTTATTTCACTCCCCGAATTGAAAAAAAAAACTGTGATAATACCGTGTATTCTATAGAGACATGTCATTGCATTCTATGATTGATGTTTGACATTCATTATCAACGTCACCATTATCCATATCAGAATAATTTCCATCAATGCAATTCATCGTACCACACCAGAGAGGTTTACGTATTCAATTGTATTAGTAGAAAAATCTGTTGAGTTGAAAAACTAATAACAGGGAAATTATTCGAAGTGATTTTCGAAATTAGTAAGTGTTAAATGCAAACTATACTTATCGGAAGTTTTGTGTTTAGTATATTTCAATATTATAAAAATTATAAAAACTTAATAATATTCCCTATTACAAGTCATTTATGCGAAATATGTGCAATTTTATTTAAAAGAACTCATACGCTCCAATGGTCATTTGTTAATATCAATTATACGTAAGGTGGACAATGTTTTTTAGTTACTTCATAACTTACTCGTATATGGTGCGTATAGGTGATTTTATTATAATTGATTATACGCTGCAATGAAAATCAATTAAAATTAATTATACACACCATGGGGAGTTCCGTAGGCTAGGAAGAACAAAGAACAAATTCGCAATTTTTGTCACATGTTCCAGAATTTATTCTGAAAATTAGACTGATCAATCTATGTTTGTATTGATCAAACGACTAATTTTTTAGTCAATCCACGAATCGAAACATTGTGATGTCACTGTGCATTCCATAGGGACATCTTATTGCATGTGATGACTGATGTTTGATATTCATTATCAATGCAACCATTATCCACATCAGAATAATTTTCATCAATGTCATTCATCGTAACACACCAGAGAGTTTTACATATTCAATTGTATTAGTAGAAAATCTGTAGAGATGAAAAGCTAATAATAGAGAAATTATTGGAAGCCCGTTACGAAATTAGTAAGTGTTAAATGCAAACTCTACTTTTCGGGAGTTTTGTATTTAACATATTTCAATATCCTTGAATGAATTTTTATAAAAAAAATAATTTTATTCCCTGTTCGAAGTAATTTATGAGAATTACGTTAAATTTTATTTCAAAGTACTCATACGCTCCAATGGTATCTTATTTATATTAATTATACGTAAGAGGGGACAATGTTTTCGATTTACTTAATTTATGTGGTGCGTATTAGTGTTTTTATTGTAATTGATTATACGCTTCAATGTAAGCCAATTGATATTAATTATGCAGCCTATGGGGTGTTTTGTAATATATGCAATACTATTAAATATGATAATCATATACATTACTAGAGCAAATTCTCACATTCTAATAGTTGAAGTTGGGAGGGAAATGTGAATATATGACCCTTAATAGAATTTTTTTTTAGATACGAAGATGTCTCTCAAATACTTTTAAAGTTGGCTATTTAAAGACAAGTCTCTTAAAAAATTCAAAATATTAAGACATATGTTCCATGCGAATGAAACGGAAATCTCCTATGACCAGGGAGAGATAGCAGGGTAACCACCAAAAGAGGGGTGATCCGCGTGCGGTTTGCACCATGCAAACAATTTCCAAGGCAGGTAGTAGGAAAACCCCAAAAGCGGATCGGATGTTTCGTATTAGCATTTCCTAATCTTGGCACTTTATGGTAAAAAAAAAACACCAAAACTTTATTACAATTGTCTTTTTAATTGTAAGTTAGCCCATATTATAAATAAATTTATATACAATAATGAAGCAAATTTTTGCTTGATTATTATAATGCATATACTGACATCACATACAAAATTTCAGGTGGATAATTTGCTCCCCCAAAAGGCTGCTAAAATCGAATCTGGGAATCGATTTATATGAGGGCTATATAATTATGGTGTCTTGTTAACTAGTATCACTTATATGTTAGAGGCAGAATATTTTCTATTTACTTCTTAACTTATATAGTGCGTATAAGTGATTTTATTATAATTGATTATACGCCGCAATGAAAATCAATTAAAATTAATTATACGCACTATGGACTGTTTTGTATTCTATGTATTCTAGAAAGAGCAAATAACAAATTTGCATTTTTTTCACATGTTCGAGATTTTATTTCGAAAATCAGACTGCTTAATCGATGTATTTTTTTTTTCAAACGGTTATTTTTTGCAAACGGCTATTTTTTTTTCAAATAGGAGAATTTTGATACCACTTTGTATTCCAAACAGATATCGGTTTAGATGGGGGCTATATAATTATGAGCTTATATGGATTTTTTATACTAACATCACGTTGCAACTTTTAATCGGATCATATAAAATTTTCTCTTCGAAGAGACTCCGGAGTCTTGGTTCTTACTACATCTCAAATGCTTAAGTTGAAATCTCATGAAATATAGACGGCGATAGTTTCAATCTTTCAGTCCAAAAAGTTAATTTGAAGTTTTAAATGAGCTACCAATATATCAAACTTTAGTTTATGAGTCTATTTGGCAAATGCATATATAATTATATTTTTTTGAAAATTACATAAAATCCCTATCTACAATTTAATGTCCTTAGATGGCCAGTAAATTTATTTGAAGATAACTCAAATTTCTTAGGCATTTTAATCGACAGAATACTGATCTCTAAGTTTAATATTAACATAATTTAAAAATTTCTCTTATTTTTTTTTGCAAAATTACAATGCTATATTGGTTTCATTATTCCCGCCTTACAGTCATGGTTATCACTTGAGCCAAAAATATTGGGGGAAAATTTTACCAAAAAACTACCAAACATAAAACCTTATTTTGCAAAATTTTATTTCTATTGAAAATTTTGTGAAAAAAAAAATTATAGATAATTTTGTCAAAAAAAATTTTTCTATAGAAAATTTTGTCAAAAATTTTTTTCCATAGAAAATTTTGTCAAAAATTTTTTTCCATAGAAAGCTAGCCAAAATTGTATTTCTATAGAAAATTTTGTCAATTTTTTTTTTATAGAAAACTTTCTATGAAAATTTTATTTCCATAGAAAATTTTGTCAAAATTTTTTAACTATAGAAAAGTTTTCCAAAATTTTATTTCTATAGAAAATTTTGTCAAAATTGTATTTCTATAAAAAATTTTGTCAACATTTTATTTCTATACAAACTTTTATCAAAACTTTATTTGTACAGAAAATTTAACCAAAATTTTATTTCTATAGAAAATTTTGTAAAAATTTTATTTCTATAGAATATTTTGCCAAAATTTTATTTCTATAGAAAATTTTGTCAAAATTTTATTTCTGTAGAAAATTTTGTCAAAATTTTATTTCTGTAGAAAATTTTGTAAAAATTTTGTTTCTCTAGAAAATTTTGTCAAGATTTTATTTCTATAGAAAATGTTGTCAAAAATTTATTTCCATTAAAAAATTTGTAAAAAGTTTATTTTTATAAAAAAAAGTTGTCAAAAGTTTATCTCTATAGAAAATTTTCTCAAAATTTTATTTCTGTAGAAAATTTTGTCAAAAATGTATTTTTATAGGAAATTTTGTCAAAATTTTACTTTTATAGAAAAATTTGGCAAAATTTTATTTTTATCGCAATTTTTTTCAAAAATTTATATCCATAGAAAATTTTTTTCAAAAATTTACTTCCACAGAAATTTTTTTCAAAAATATTATTTCTATAGAAACTTTTCCGAAAATTTTATTTTTATAGAATATTTTGTCAAAATTGTATTTCTATAGAAAATTTTAATATGTCAAAAGTTTATTTTTATAGAAAATTTTGTCAAAATTTCTTTCTATAGAAAATTTTGTCAAAAAAAAAATTATTTCCATAGAAAATTTTGTCAAAAGTTTATATCTATAGAAAATTTCGCCACAATTTTATTTTATAGAAAATTTTGTCAAAATTTTACTTGTATAGAACAATTTGTCAAAAAAGAAAAAATACTTCCATAGAAAATTTTGTCAAAAGTTCATTTTTATAAAAAAATTTGTCAAAAGTTTATCTCTACAGGAAATATTGTCAATATTTTATTTCTATAGAAAATTTTGTCAAAATTTTATTTTTATAGAATATTTTGTCACAATTGTATTTCTATAGAAAATTTTGACTAAATTTTATTTCTATAGAAAATTTTGTCAAAAATGTATTTCTATAGAAAATTTTGTCACAAATTTATTTCTATAAAAAATTTTTGTCAAACTTTTATGTCTATAGAAAATTTTGTCAGAATTTTATTTCTGTAGAAAATTTTGCCACAATTTTATTTTTATAGAAAATTTTGTCAAAATTTTATTTCTATAGAAAATTTTTGTCAAAATTTTATTTCTATAGAAAATTTTGTCAAAATTTTATTTCTATAGAAAATTTTGTCAAAAAAAAAATTATTTCCATAAAAAATTTTGTCAAAAGTTTATTTCTATCGACAATTTTGTCAAAAGTTTATCTTATTGAAAATTTTGTCAAAAGTTTATCTCTATAGAAAATTTTGTCAATATTTTATTTCTGTAGAAAATTTTGTCAAAAATTTATTTTTATAGAACATTTTGTCAAAATTTTACTTGTATAGAAAAATTTGTCAAAAAAAAAAATACTTCCATAGAAAATTTTGTCAAAAGTTCCTTTTTATAAAAAAATTTTGTCAAAAGTTTATCTCTATAGAAAATTTTGTCAATATTTTATTTCTATAGAAAATTTTGTCAAAATTTTATTTTTATAGAATATTTTGTCACAATTGTATTTCTATAGAAAATTTTGTCAAAATTTTATTTCTGTAGAAAATTTTGTCAAAAAGAAAAATTATTTCCATAGAAAATTTTGTTAACATTTTATAACTATAGAAAATTTTGCCAAAATTTTATTTCTATGAAAAATTTTGAAAAACATTTATTTCCATAGAAAATTTTGTCAAAATTTCATCTTAACGAAAATTTTGTCAAAATGTTATTTCTATAGAAAATTTTGTCAAAAGTTTATTTTTATAAAAAATTTTGTCACAATTTTATTTCTGTAGAAAATTTTGTCAATATTTTATTTGTATAGAAAATTTTACCAAAATTTTATTTCTATAGAAAATTTTGTCAAAAATTTCATTTCTATAGAACATTTTGTCAAGACTTAATTTCCATAGAAAATTTTGTCAAAAATTTATTTCCATAGAAAATTTTGTCAAAATTTTATTTCTATAGAAAATTTTGTCAAGACTTTATTTCCATAGAAAATTTTGTCAAAAATTTTATTTCCATAGAAAATTTTGTCAACATTTTATAAGTATAGAAAAGTTTGCCAAAATTTTATTTCTATGGAAAATTTTGAAAAACATTTATTTCCATAGAAAATTTTGTTAAAATTTTATTTCAAAGAAAATTTTGTCAAAATTGTATTTCTATAGAAAATGTTGTCAAAATTTTATTTCTATAGAAAATTTTGTCAAAATTTTATTTCTATAGAAAATTTTGTCAAAATTTTATTTCTATAGAAAATTTTGTCAAAATTTTATTTATGTAGAAAATTTTGCCAAAATTTTATTTCTATAAAAAATTTGTCAAATTTTTATTTCTATAGAAAATTTTGTCAACAATTTTATTTCTATAGACAATTTTGTCAAAATTTTATTTCTATAGAAAATTTTGTCAAAATTGTATTTCTATAAAAATTTTTGTCAAAAATGTATTTCTATAGAAAGTTTTGTCAAAATTTAATTTCCATAGGAAATTTTGCCAAAATTTTATTTCTATGGAAAATTTTGTCAAAATTTTATTTCTATAGAAAATTTTGCCAAAATTTTATTTCTATAAAAAATTTTATCAAAATTTTATTTCCATGGAATATTTTCTCACAAATTTATTTCTATAGAAAATTTTGTAAAAAATTTATTTCCATAGAAAATTTTGTCAAAAGGATAATTTTGAATTTTAAAATAAGCTACCAATGTAGCAAGCTTTAGTTATGAAGTATTTGAATTACACAAGTAATTATATTTAAAAAGGACATTAAGTTCCCATCTACAATTTAATCTCTTTAGATGGCCATGAAATTCCTTTGAAGATTACTCAAATTTCTTGTATATTGTATTAGACAGAATATTGATGTTTATGTTCAATATTGACAGAATATAATAAAGATTTAAAATGTTTGAAATTCATTCTATAGAAAACCTCACCTAAATGTTGACTATTTAAAATTTATAGAAATTATATACATCATACGCACTCAGGGCCATCTATTAAAATTACTAATACGCATAATGGGATATTCTATGCTATTGTTTATTATTGCAAATAAGGAAATCTTCACATTTATAAATTTTACATATTCAATCAATTTAATTGTTGTCCTACTAAGGATTACTTCCATCACATTATTAACATGTATACAATATGTTTATGCAAAAATTGTTGCTGTTGTTATTAGACGAAAGGACATTTTGTCCATAAATCTAGCTAGCCAGTCATATGCTATCTTTCGCTCACTCTATGTCTCTCTCTCTCTCTCTTTCGATTTCATGAAAATGCCATGAAATGTAAAGTGATGGCTTAGTCAGGTGATTTATGTTTTCAATTATTCAATTTGAAATCATCAACATTTTCTCCTCCATTAAATCCTTCTTGTCCTTGTACAAACTAGCACCAAGACTAGAACGATTTGACACAAACAAACACTTGAGCAAACAACAAAACCAACTCAAGAAGAGCTCTACAAAGTCTTTCGATAGATGTTTGTATGAGTGTATATTTCACACAAATATACATTGACACACATACACACACAAAGAAGCCATTTGTCCTGTTTAACGTAAAGTATTTCATTTTGTTTCACAATAACTCACTGGTTTGTTTAGACAATTCTAAGCTTTTCATCTATGCCCATGATGGTAAAGTCCTTGGCATTAAGAAAAATTCCATTTTGTAGATCTCCATATGAAATGTGTATAACCACAATGAAATCCTAGCTGCAGCTAGTCGAATTAATTTTCTATAGATGCCTTGTGGATGCCGTTCGAGAGTAGGTTTTCAAAATCTCTTCATGATAACATTTATCATGTATTCAATAGACGAGCCTCTTGGAAAGATGAATGTTTTACTTTTAATGCCCATTGTCTTCTTCATCCATAATATGCAATCTTGAATGCTACATAGTGGTTGAGTCTTTCCTTATAATATGAACATAAAATTTATTTTTGTAAAATTTCTGACCCTATAGGTCATCCTATATGACCCCATGCCTCCGCTGTGCGATGTCAGAGAGAGGGAGAGAGAGATTCAGTGATACATCATCATACTTGGAAGTGACACAATTTTAAATACTCCATACGTACTACTCGTATGTTTGAATTATACAGAGAATAAAAATGATCCTATCCTGGGTGAAGGAGCAGCTGGTACTTGTACTCGAGCATTGTTCTACATCCTTTGCATCTGCATAAATTCCCAGTTGTGTATATGGGACTTTAAAGGACAAGTTGATAATTTTGTCAGACACAAAAAAATCCCTAAAATTCTATATCATCCTAATTCACGACGGTGGAAAGATGATTGACTTTGAAATCTTCTCGGAAAATAGGTTATATTCGGTAATGGTTTCTCGTCGGCCGACGCAAATTCAGTCATCTCCACGATCACCCACGAATCTTTATCTCGCTCGAGATGCATATCCATCAGACATCCAATGCTTCAATGATTAAATTGTATACCAAAAGATCACAGTGATTGAACTGAAGGCCTATGCCTCAGTTCTTTAACTAAAAACTAAAGTTGTCTGTGATTGATCTAATTTTATTTAATTGTTGACTGAACTATAATCTCATGCGTAAAACCCTCAGTTATTCATCTCCAGACCCAGTGGCTCAGTGACTGAATGGGAGATGGAAATAGCAATTGAAGTTCGGGCCGAAGTTCCAGTAATTGAACAGGGAAGCCTTGATTGAAATACATATTAAAACCCCAGTAATTCATCTCCAGACCCAGTGGCTCAGCGACTGAATTGGAGACGGAAATTCATGTGATGGAACTGCAGATGTGATTGACTACTGTGATTGACTACGAATCGAAATCCCACTGGTGACCCAAAGGTTTCAACAATTAGACTGTCTGCCAAAATCCCAGTGATTGCAATGCAGAACCAAGGATTTTAGCAATTTAATTTTGACCCGAAGTCCCAGTGTTGTCGAAATCCCAGTGATTGCAATGCACAACCAAGGGTCTTAGCAGTTGAATTTCGGGTCGAAATACCAGAGATTGAACAGCGATCCCTATAGAATCCTTGATTGAAATATGTGTAAAAAAACGCAGCCTTTCATCTTAGGACCCAGTGGCTCAGTGACTGAATTGGAGACGGAAATTCATGTTATTGAACTGCAGACCCAAAAGCTATGTTACAGTGATTCACTACGAATCGAAATTCCAATATTAAACTACAGACCCAAGGACCTCATTGTTTACATTGCGGGCCGAAATCCTAATGATTGAACTGCTGACCCACAGGTTCAGCAAATAAACTGTCTGCCGAAATCCCAGTGATTGCAATGCGGAATCAAGGGTCTCAGTAATTGAATTTAACAGCGATAGCTAGGGAATCCTCCATTGGAACATGTGTCAAGACCTCAGTTATTCATCTTCAGAACCAGTGGATCCGCCACTGACTTTGAGACGGAAATTCATGTTATTGATCTGCAGACCCAAAAGCTTCAGTGATTCACTACGAATCGAAATTCCAATATTGAACTACAGACCCAAGGACCTCATTGTTTAATTTGCGGGCCGAAATCCTAATGATTGAACTGTTGACCAAAAGGTTTCAGCAAATAAACTGTCTGCCGAAATCCCAGTGATTGCAATGCGAATCCGAGGGTCTCATTAATTGAATTTTGGGCCAAAATCCAAGTGATTTAACAGCGATACCTAGGGAATCCTCCATTGAAACATGTGTCAAGACCTCAGTTATTCATTTCCAGAATCAGTGGATCCACCACTGACTTGGAGGCGGAAATTCATGTTATTGAACTGCAGACCCAAAAGCTATGTTACAGTGATTCACTACGAATCGAAATTCCAATACTGAACTGCACACCCAAGAACCTCATTGTTTACATTACAATCCAAGTGATTGAACTACAGACCCGAAGGTTCCAGTAATTAAAATGTCTGCCGAAATTCCAGTGATTGCAATGCAAAACCATGAGTATTAGCAATTGAATTTCGGGCTGAAGTCCCGGTGATTGAACAGCGATCCCTGGGGAATCTTCGATTGATTCACTACTACTCGAAACCCCAATACTGAACTGCAGACCCAAGAACCTCATTGTTCACATTGCGAACAGAAGTTCTAGTGATTAAATTGCAGACCCAAAGGATTCAGCCAATAAATTGTCTGCCGAAATCCCAGTATTTGCAATGCAGAGCCAAGGGTCTTAGCAATTGAATTTCGGGCCGAATCCCAGAGACAGAACTTAAATCCCAAAGGAATCCTCGATTGAAAAATGTGTCAAGACCTCAGTTATTCATCTTCAGAACCAGTGGACCCAAGAGCTACAGTCGTTTACTACTACTCGAAATCCAGTACTGAACTGCAGACCCCAAAACCTTATTGTTTATATTGCGGGCCGATATCCTAATGATTGAACGGGAGACCGAGAGGTTTCAGTAATTGAACTGTTTGGCGAAATCCCAGTGATTGCAATGCAGAACCAAAAATCTTAGCAATTGAATTTCGGGCCGAACTCCCAGTGATTGAACTATAATCCCAAAGTCCTCAGTTCTTTGTCTTAGGACCCGGTGGCTCAGTGACTGAATTGGAGACGAAAATTCCAGAGAATGAATTGTAGACCCAAGAGCTACAGTGAATCCTCCATTGAAACATGTGTCAAGGCCTCAGTTGTTCATCTCCAGAAACAGTGAATCAACGACTGACTTAGACACGGAAATTCCAGCGATTTAGCTGTAGACCATAGAGGTATAGTGATTCACTAGGAATCGGAATCCCAATAGTGAACTACAGACCGAAGAACCTCATTGTTTACATTGCGGGCCGAAATCCTAATGATTGAACTGTAGACCCAAAAGTTTCGGCAATGGAACTGTCTGTCGAAATCCATGTGATTGCAAAGCAGAACCCAGGGTCTTAGCAGTTGATTTTCGGGACGAAATCCCAGAGATTGCACTATAATCCCAAGAGAATCCTCGATTGAAACATGTGCCAAGGCCTCAGTTGTTCATCTCCAGAACCAGTGGATCAACGACTGATTTGGAGACGTAAATTCCAGCGATTTAACTGTAGACCCAAGAGCCATAGTGATTTACTACGAATCGAAATCCCAATACTGAACTGCAGACCCAAGAACCTCAAGGTTTACATTGCGGGCCGAACTCCTAGTGATTGAACTAGTGATCCAAAGCTTTCAGCAATTAAACGGTCTACCGAAATCCCAGTGTTTACAAGGTAGAACCCAGGGTTGCAGTAATTGGATTTCGTAATCCAATGATTGAACTATAAGCTCAAGGAAGTTCTCGATTGAAGCATGTGTCAGTTATTCATCTCCAGATTCAATGGATCAACGGCTGCCTTGGAGACGGAAGCTCATGTTATTGACCTGCAGAACGAAGAATTACAGTGATTCACTACGAATCGAAATCCCAATATTGAACTACAGACCCAAGGACCTCATTGTTTATATTGCGGTACGAAATTCTAGTGATTAAAACGCACCCCCAAAGGATTCAGCACTTAAACTGTCTGCCGAAATCGCAGCGTTTGCAATGTAGAACTCAGGGTCTCAGTAATTGAATTTCGGGCTGAAGTCCCCGTGATGCAACAGTGATCCCTAGGGAATCCTCGATTGAAACATGTGTTAAGACTTCAGTTATTCATCTCCAGAACCAGTGGCTCAATGACTGAATTGGAGACGGAAATTAATGTGCAATACCAAGAGTTACAGTGATTGACTTCGAATTAATTCTGAACTGCAAACCCAAGGACCTCATTGTTTACATTGCGGGCCTACATCTTAGTGATTTAACTGCAGATCCAAGGGGTTCCCTTAGTAACCAGTCTACCGGAATCCGAGTCATTGCAATGCGAATAAAACAATCTCAGTGTTTGAATTGGGGTTGGAAATTCCTGTCATTATACGGCACATCCAAGTGCTTCATTGATTAAATTTGAGATCGATATTCTACTGAGCGGACCGCAGGCTAATGAGTATCAGTGTTTGACCAAAAGTCGACCGATCACAGCGATAGAATTGCGTGTCCAATCCCCAGAGATTGAATTGCCAACCCGAGGATCTCAATAATAGAAATGCATGCCAAAATCTCAGTAACTGAATACAAATCTACGGGTCTTAGTATTGGAATTTCGGACTGAAATCCAACAGATTAAACTAAAGGCCAAATGGTCCTAGCAAACTGGCCCAAGTGAATGAATTACGGTCCGAAACATCAGTATGCCCTGCCCATCTAAGGCTCCCTATGAATGAACCGCAGACCCAATACTATCAGTGATTGAGCTGTGGTCTGGTAGCCCACTGATTGAATTGCCAATCAAAGAATCTCAGCGAATACGAGGTACGCCTAAGTCACAGAGATTGAACTGCCGACCCAAAGGGCTCAGTGATTGAATTGCAGACCGAAATCCTAGTGGTTGAATTGCATACGCAAGGGTTTCAGTGATTAAACTGTCAGTCAAACTCCCAGTGAATGCAATATAGACCCAAGGGTTTCAGAGATCATAATGCACGCCAAAGTTTCATTGGCTTACCTACAAATCCATAGGCCTCAGTCATACAATTTCTGTCCCAAATTCTAGCCATTGAACTGCTCTTCCAAGCGTCTCAGGTTAATTAACTACGGACCCAATTTTAGTTCGAACATCACTCTGAAAGTCTAGTGATGAAAGTTCCCATCCAAGTGAATATGAGGTAGGCCTTTCATTGATTGAACTGCAAACCCAAGGGGTTCTGTGATTGAATTACGGGCCGAAATCTCAGCGAATGCAACTGTCCACCCAAGAATCTCAGAGAATACGAGGTACGCCTAAGTTTCACTGCTTAAACTGCAAACCTAAGGAGTTCTGTGATTATAATTCACGCAAAAGTCACATTGGCTGAACTTTTTAACCAAGGGTCTCAGCAATTGAAGTGCGGGCCGATACGCCAGTGATTGAACTGCCCATCCAAGCGTAAATGTAAATATAGTCTTAGTGATTGAATTGTGATCTGATAGCCCACTGATTGAGTTGCCCATCAAAGAGTCTCAGTGAATACGATATGCGCCTAAATCTCAGTAACTGAATTGCAGTCCCAAGGATTTCAGAGATTACACTGTCAGTGAAAATCCCTGTGAATGCAATGCAGACCCAAGGGTTTCCGTGATTATAAATCACACCAAAAGCTCTTTGACAGATCTATAAATCCAAAGATCTCAGTCATAGAATTACTGTCTCAGTGAATGGACTGTGGACCCAATGTTCTTCTTGCTCACACTACGTTCTAAAAATCTAGTGATGGAACTGCCCATTCAAGAGTATCAGTGAATGCGAGGTACGCCTAAGTTTCATTGATTGAACTGTAAACCCAAGGGGATCTATGACGAAAACCCAGTGAATGCAATACAGACCCCAGAATCTCAGCTCTTTGACAGATCTATAAATCCAAGGATCTTAGTCATAGAATTACTGTCTCTGTGAATGGACTGCGGACCCAATGTTCTTTTTGTTCAAACTACGTTCTAAAAGTCTAGTGATAGAACTGCCCATCCAAGAGTATCAGTGAATACGAGGTACGCCTAAGTCTCATTGATTGAACTGTAAACCCAAGGGGATCTGTGACAGACCCAAGAATCACAAGTTTTAGTGATTGAACTGCTGACCCAAGAAACTCAGTGATTCAATTGTGAATCGAAATCTTCGTGGTTGAACTGCAAATCCAAGGGCTCCAGTGATACAACTGTCAGTCAAGAATGCAATGCTGACCCAAGTGATTATAATGCACGCCAAAATCTCATTAACTGAACTACAGAGCCAAGGATATGTCCGAGTTGCGATCTGAAATTCCAGATATTGAACTCCCCATCCAAGAGACTCAGTGAATACGAGGTACGCCTAAGTCTCAATGATTAAACTATGGTCCAAAGACTCAGTGATTGGACTGCAGACCCAAGGGGTTCAGTGATTGAATTCCGGGCCAAAATCCTAGTGGTTTAACTCCATCCATCCAATGCTTGTACTACAGACGGAAGGGGCTCAGGCGTTGGAACTACGAGTTGAAAACTTAGCAATTGAAGTGCGGGAACAGGCCTGCATGCCGAAAGCTCAATAATCAGCTGTCTATCCTGGGGTTCATTGTTTAAACTAGTGACCGAAATCACTGCAGAACCAAGGGATTCGGTGGTTAAATAGGCAGACGAAATCCCAGTAATTGCCTTGCAGACTCAAAGGTCTCAGTGATTTTAATGCACGTCAAAGTCTCATGAACTAAACTACATACACAAGGGTCTCAGTGGTTGGAAAGTACACCTGAGTCTCAGTGATTGCAATACGGACCCAAAGATCTCAGCGGTTGAATCGTGTGAGTCTCAGTAATTGCATTGCAAGTCTACGCCTCAAAGCAGACCATCGACACACAAAACTCTTTAACTACAGAGCTAAAGATCTCAGTGATTGGATTAATGGCCAAAGTCCCAGTTATTAAACCGTCCATCCAAGTTTTTCAGTGAATGAACTATCGATCCAATAGTATCTGCGATTGAACTACCCATCCAAGTCACAGTGATTCAGCTGCAGACCTATGTTTCAGTTCAGACCGCAGATTCACAAAAACCAATGATTGTACTGCAGACAGAAGGGACTCAGGCGATAGAACTACAAGTCGAAAGCTAAGCAATTGAAGTGCAGGATCAGGCTTAGGTTAAAGTGGCAGCCCGATTAAGTTTCAGGCTCACTTACACTATTCAGTTCATTGTGATCAGGCTTGCACGCCGAAACAGACCCAGGGGCTTATTGTTTAAACTGAAGCTACCGTGGTGCAATGGTTAGCATGCCCGCCTTGCATACACAAGGTCGTGGGCTGCCACCTAACCTAACCTAACCTAAATCCAAAGGCTCCAGTGATTCAACTGTCAGTCAAGAATGCAATGCTGACCCAAGTGATTATAATGCACGCCAAAATCTCATTGACTGAACTACAGAGCAAGGATATGTCCGAGCAGCGATCTGAAATTCCAGATATTGAACTCCCATCTAAGAGACTCAGTGAATACGAGGTACGCCTAAGTCTCAAAGATTAAACTATGGCCAAAGACTCAGTGATTGGACTGCAGACCGCAGAAGAGGCTCAGTGATTGAATTCCATGCCAAAAACCTAGTGGTTAAACTCCATACCCAAGGCTTCCAGGGACTCAACTGTCAGTCAAAATTCCAGTGAATGCAATGCAGACCCAAGAATCTCAGTGATTATAATGCACGCCAAAATCTCATTGACTGAACTACAGAGCAAGGATATGTCCGAGCAGCGATCTGAAATTCCAGATATTGAACTCCCATCCAAGAGACTCAGTGAATACGAGGTACGCCTAAGTCTCAAAGATTAAACTATGGCCAAAGACTCAGTGATTGGACTGCAGACCGCAGAAGAGGCTCAGTGATTGAATTCCATGCCAAAAGCCTAGTGGTTAAACTCCATACCCAAGGCTTCCAGGGAATCAACTGTCAGTCAAAATTCCAGTGAATGCAATGCAGACCCAAGGGTCTCAGTGATTATAATGCATGCCAAAGCCTCATTAACTAAACGACAGACACAAGGGCTTCAGTGGTTGAATTGAACTACCTATCCAAGAGTCTCAGTGTTTGCACTGTATGCCTAAGGCTCAATGATTGCAATGCGGACCCAAAGATATCAGCACTTGAATCATGCGATTGGACCACCTAACTAAGAGTCTCAGTGATTGAACTGCAGATCTAGATCTCAGAGCAGACCATCGACGCCCAAAACTCAGTGATTGTACTGCAGACTTAAAGATCTCAGTGATGGAACTGCGAGTCGAAGTCATGTCAATTGAAGTCCGGTTGGCTGTAACATTCAATAATCAAACTACCGAACAAAAGGTTGCAGTTATTGATCTTCAGGCCTATGGTTTGTAGTGATTGAACTTCAGACCCTAAGCGCTCAGTGGTTAATTTACACTCAATTTTATACGGAGAATGAGCCCACATTTCGATTGCTTAATTCAATCTCATCTGTTGTTTGCAGTACAATGAAAAATCAATCGTTCGATCAAGACAGATCAGTTCATAGGGGTTGGTTGCCTTCAAATCCCATCAAATACTCAGCATGCCCTTTCCAGGTTCCATCCTCCAATGACATCTATTGACAACATACCAAAAGAATATCTCGACTACCCAATATCTAGAATAAAATTTTAGAAGATCCAATTTATATTCCACGTACACCCCATATACTATGTAGCCCATATATTTTTGTTTATGTCCTCCAAAGGCTTCTCACTGCTACCGAGTCCAGACAAATAGAATATGCAACGAAAACAAATAGAATGCATCAAACACACACACACACAGTTACATGTATATATTTACTCTCGAAGTCCATCTCAAATGTGTCATATTCTATTTCTTCTTTGCATGCAAACTAAATGCATATATCAAAGACATAACAAAAACTATGTAAAGTAAAAGACTTCAACATAAGAATATTAATAGCAAATGGCAAGGCTGTAGGGCAGTATATACTCTCAGATTTGCGTAATGACATATGTTGGAACAAGGACAGTAGATTTGTGGATGTAATTTGGTTTTCTATTGTTTAGATTAGAATTTAAAATCTTAAGTCTTTAAGAGGATATGTAGTGTAAATGAAATTTGCCTAAGACATTTCATGTTTAGTTTTTTTTTTTTTTGTGCAAATGTGATAGATATGTCTTTAGAAATATTTTGATATTTTATTTATTTTATATTTTTTTTGGGGGGATTTTAGTGTTTATAGAGAAAAAAAAGTAAAGTATTTGGTGCGTATGTGTGTTCGTATTTATTATCATATATCATACGCCCGATGGTCGTCTTTGTGTTAAAATCAATTATACGCACCATGTTATCAATTTTATTAAATAGAATTACAAACTTCGGAGTCTGTGACAGATGTCTACGCTTCTTTGATTTCAATGCAATGATCTTTAGATGAGTTTTCGAATTTAATATGATGGCGGTTAAGGTTATTGGGTGCTTCTTATAGTTTTTCTTCTTTGAAGTGTTGAGAATCTGGAAGTCGGAGGCCCTAGTTTCCAGCCACAAAATATAATACTGAATAATGAATATTTAATAATGAATTACAATTTTGTGGCGTTTTCGATTAGCAAAAAAATATGTTGCCTTGGTGTTACCCTACTTTCCCACGTTGTATTTTCACCCAAATGATAGTGTCATTACAAAGTAATTTTTAGCAGGTTGGCTGATAAGTCCCCGGTCTGACACATAGATGGCGTCGCTAGTATTAAATGTATACTATTTTTATATAGTACCAACCTTCAAATGATTCCCGTCAAAATTTGACGTCTGTAAGTCAATTCGTTTGTGAGATAGAGCGTCTTTTGTGAAGCAACTTTTGTTATTGTGAAAAAAAAATGGAAAAAAAAAGGAATTTCGTGTGTTGATAAAATACTGTTTTCTGAAGGGGAAAAATACGGTGGAAGCAAAAACTTGGCTTGATAATGAGTTTCCGGACTCTGTCCCAGGGAAATCAACAATACTTGATTGGTATGCAAATTTCAAGCGTGGTGAAATGAGCACGTAGGGCGGTGAACGCAGTGGACGCTCGAAAGAGGTGGTTACCGACGAAAACATCAAAAAAATCCACAAAATGATTTTGAATGGACGTAAAATGAAGTTGATCGAGATAGCAGAGGCCTTAAAGATATGAAAGGAATGTGGTGGTCATATCATTCATCAACATTTGGATATGCGGAAGCTCTGTGCAAAATGGGTGCCACGCGAGCTCACATTTGACCAAAAACAACAATATGTTGATGATTCTGAGCGGTGTTTGCAGCTGTTAACTCGTAATACACCCGAGTTTTTACGTCGATATGTGACAATGGATGAAACATGGCTCCATCACTACACTCCTGAGTCCAATCGACAGTCGGCTGAGTGGACAGCGACCAGTGAACCGTCTCCGAAGCGTGGAAAGACTCAAAAGTCCGCTGGCAAAGTAATGGCCTCTGTTTTTTGGAATGCGCTTGAAATAATTTTTATCGATTATCTTGAGAAGGGAAAAACCATCAACAGTGACTATTATATGGCGTTATTGGAGCGTTTGAAGGTCGAAATCGCGGCAAAACGGCCCCATATGAAGAAGAAAAAAGTGTTGTTCCACCAAGACAACGCACCGTGCCACAAGTCATTGAGAACGATGGCCAAAATTCATGAATTGGGCTTCGAATTGCTTCCCCACCCACCGCATTCTCCAGATCTGGCCCCCAGCGTCTTTTTCTTGTTCTCAGACCTCAAAAGGATGCTCGCAGGGAAAAAATTTGGCTCCAATGAAGAGGTGATCGCCGAAACTGAGGCCTATTTTGAGGCAAAACCGAAGGAGTACTACCAAAATGGTATCAAAAAATTGGAAGGTCGTTATAATTGTTGTATCGCTCTTGAAGGGAACTATGTTGAATAATAACAAGTATAAACGGCCGTAAGTTCGGCCAGGCCGAATCTTATGTACCCTCCATCATGGATTGCGTAGAAACTTCTACGAAAGACTGTCATCCACAATCGAATTACTTGGGTTGTGGTATCTTAAATCGTTTTATAAATTGTGAGTTAGTCTATACGTGGTATACATTAGACAAAAAAGTATGTGTAGGTAAGTCTACAAATAATTACGAATCGCTTATATGGGCTATATACAATTATTGATATGGACAAATTTTTGTGTGATTGGGGATCGATTTATATGAGGGCTATACTATAGACCGATATGGACCTACTTAGGCATGGTTGTTAACGGCCATATACTAGCACATTGTATCAAATTTCAACTGACTCGGATGAAATTTGCTCCTCCAAGAGGCTCCAAAACCAAATCTCGGGATCGGTTTATATGGGGGCTATATATGATTATGGACTGATATGGACCAATTTTGGAATGGTTGTTAAATATCATATACTACCACCACGTACAAAATTTCAACCAGATCGGACGAATTTTGCTTCTCCAAAGGGCACCGGAGGTCAAATCTGGGGATCGGTTTATATGGGTGCTATACATAATTATGGACTGATATGAACTAATTCCTGCATGGTTATATACTAACATCACGTACCAAATTTCAACCGAATCGGATGAATTTTGCTCTTCCAAGGGGCTCCGGAGGTCAAATCTGGGGAGCGGTTTATATGAGGCCAAATATATAATTATGGACCGATTTCGACCAATTTTTGCATGGGAGTTTGAGGCCATATATTAACACCACGTACCAAATTTCAACTGAATCAGATGAATTTTGGTCTTCCAAGAGGCTCCGGAAGTCAAATCTGGAGATCGGTTTATATGGGGGCTATATATAATTATAGACCGATGCGGACCAATTTTTGAATGATTGTTAGGGACCATATACCAACACCATGTACCAAATTTCAGCCGGATCGGATGAAATATGCTTCTCTTAGAGGCTCCACAAGCCAAATCTGGGGATCGGTTTATATGGGGGCTATATATAATTAAGGACCGATATGGACCGATTTTTGCATGGTTGTTAGAAACCATATACCAACATCATGTACCAAATTTCAGCCGGATCGGATGAAATTTGCTTCTCTTTGAGGCTCCGCAAGCCAAATCTGGGGATCGGTTTATATGGGGGCTATATATAATTATGAACCGATGTGGACCAATTTTTGCATGATTGTTAGAGACCACATACCAACACCATGTACCAAATTTAAGCCGGATCGGATGAAATATGCTTCTCTTAGAGGCTCCATAAGCCAAATCTGGGGATCGGTTTATATGGGGGCTATATATATTTATGGACCGATGTGGACCAATTTTTGCATGATTGTTAGAGACTATATACCAACACCATATACCAAATTTCAGCCGGATCGGATGAAATATGGTTCTGTAATAGGCTCCACAAGCCAAATCTGGGGATCGGTTTATATGGGGGCTATATATATTTATGGACCGATGTGGACCAATTTTTGCTTGATTGTTAGAGACTATATACCAACACCATATACCAAATTTCAGCCGGATCGGATGAAATATGGTTCTGTAATAGGCTCCACAAGCCAAATCTGAGGGTCCCTTTATATGGGGGCTATACGTAAAAGTGGACCGATATGGCCCATTTTCAATACCATCCGACCTACATCAATAACAACTACTTGTGCCAAGTTTCAAGTCGATAGCTTGTTTCGTTCGGAAGTTAGCGTGATTTCAACAGACGGACGGACGGACGGACGGACGGACGGACGGACGGACGGACGGACGGACGGACGGACGGACGGACGGACGGACGGACGGACATGCTTAGATCGACTCAGAATTTCACCACGACCCAGAATATATATACTTTATGGGGTCTTAGAGCAATATTTCGATGTGTTACAAACGGAATGACAAAGTTAATATACCCCCATCCTATGATGGAGGGTATAAAAAGTGTTGTTCCACCAAGACAACGCACCGTGCCACAAGTCATTGAGAACGATGGCCAAAATTCATGAATTGGGCTTCGAATTGCTTCCCCACCCACCGCATTCTCCAGATCTGGCCCCCAGCGTCTTTTTCTTGTTCTCAGACCTCAAAAGGATGCTCGCAGGGAAAAAATTTGGCTCCAATGAAGAGGTGATCGCCGAAACTGAGGCCTATTTTGAGGCAAAACCGAAGGAGTACTACCAAAATGGTATCAAAAAATTGGAAGGTCGTTATAATTGTTGTATCGCTCTTGAAGGGAACTATGTTGAATAATAAAAACGAATTTTGCCAAAAAAATGTGTTTTTCTTTGTTAGACCGGGGACTTATCAGCCAACCTGTTATGTATGTTCGGCATTAGAACGGCGCTAGAAAGTGAAATTGGACATGCCTTCAGAAGATGGTACAGAGTGAGAAGAACTGTGAGGCCATAGGGCGATTTGTAGAACACGTTCTTCGCATGAAATAGGTGGACATGGAGACTACGACATGAGTAATGTGGGGTTAAATCCGGATGCGGTCTAGAAGTAAACCACGTGGGGTCCACCTCGAAGTAATGCGAAAGCGGTTCCAAGATGGTACTCATACCCCGTGGGAAGAGGGATGGGTTTTTATCCGCTAGCCACTTAGAGTCCGGCACACGGGTTGAAACACTATCAGGCGCAAAAGCATTTTCCTACCCCCACCCGCAAAAAACAACCTCCAATACTGTTGAGTCTCACAACAATCTTCTTATTAAGCCACCATTTGCCTCAATTGTTTGTCCCAGCATAGACAGCCCAATACTTAAATCATAACTGCTGTGATCTCCTATTGATATAACTTATACGTCCATGAGTACTTTCTAATAATATAACTCATACGCTTTATTCCCATAATCATCTTCTTAAGCCATCATTTCTCTCTAGGAACAGCCGAAACGAAAAGCATAACTCATACGCCTATGTGATCTTCTATACTTATACGCCCAGGAGTAATTCCTAATAATATAACTCATACACAACACTATACCCAATAGACCCTGATGTTTGTTGCGCGATGACTTAGATGGCTCTTCGGTACACCGTCTCCTTAAAATTTTGAGTGTAAACCCACTACTCTAGATTCTCATAACAGTCATCTTCTTAAGCCACTATTTGGCCCGATTCATCTTCCCATGAACTGCCCTAAATTTGAAGCATAACTCATACGTCTATGTGATCTTCTATTAATATTGCTTATACGTCCATGAGTACTTCGTAATAATATAACTCATACGCTTTATTCCTACGCCATTAGTTAGTTGTTTTCTTAGTCCAAGTATACTAACAAATAATATAAATCATTTAAAAATTGTTTATAAACTAACTAACACTATCAACAGACCTCGATATTTGTATCCATAAAATTTTGAGTATAAACCAGAGCGCCAGGTATTTTTCCCCAGTGCTGCCAAAAACTTAAAGCATAACTCATACGTCTAGAAGAGCATCTATTAATATAACTTATACGCCTATGATTACTTCCTAATAATAGAACTAATACGCTTTATTCCCATAATCATCTTCGTAAGCCACAATTTCTTTCCATGAGCTACCAAAAACTTAAAGCATAACTCATACGTCTAGGTGAACTTCTATTAATATAACTTATACATCCATTAGTACTTCCTAATAATATAACTCATACGCTTTATTCCCAGATCATTATAAATTCTAAAATATTTGATTTCTTAGACCCCCGCATACCAAGAAATAACCATAATTTTTACCGTTTAAAATTTTGTTTTAAATTAAAAACACTATCCACAAAATATTGTCGTTTAAAAATTCATAACTACTTGCCAAGGATATAAACCCAAAATTCAGTCATCGCCTTTGCCAAAAAGAATTCAGTCATTATGGTTGATGAGGATTTTCATCAACAGACAATTAATTTGTGCCACCTGCAATAATTACATTTTCTGTGTCAACACCACTGAAAATTTTGGACCCTTGTACCTTGTACATGTTTGCCATTGTTTTTGGCTAAAGGATTCTAAGGATGCTGTACGTTTAGTTCATGGCAAGCAAGCAGCAATCTAACCAGCAATTGCTGAGATTTCTATATATTTCAGGAAGGGAGCACACCATTGGCAATGGCGAAAATCAAAAAAGCAAAGCAAGCATAGAAAATATGCAAATATTTCATAAACTCAAAATATCCTTGATTTAAGTACTCCACAAAGGCAAGGACATGGGAAAACTTGAAGCAAAACAAAACTAAATATAATAACAGAAGGAGAAGGCCAAATGCTGTTAGATTTAGACCAGAGGTGGAGAAGTGAAAAATGGAAATTTTTTGATAAAATTGTTCAAAAATTCTATGCTACTGTTGCTGTTGCGGCTAAGATTTGTTGTTGTATGCATGCAGTAAAGAGACATTTATCAAAAACGCCAAGTGGTGTTTTAATAAAATCTGAAGTGATGAAGTAAAATTCGTTTGGCATACATCTACACAGACGATGCTGGTTAAGCAGTGTAAATTTGGTCCTCTTTTTTTGATTTTGTGCCTGAAGAGAGATTTAATAAAAATTCCTCTTCATTTTTCACTGCTACATTTATCCTTTCCTCGGAATTCTACTTGCTATTATTTTACTGCTTCAAGTATTTTTGTAAATCCCTTCTCCATGGAGAGTACTTGACCAGGATTTTTATCTTTGCGTTCCCCTTGAAAAAGTAATATGCCATGTATTCCCAGAATCCAGGTAGGTGGTCATGGTACACCACTATATCTTAAGATTACCTGTACAAGCATAACAAAAATTGTATGCGAGTGCGTTGGTATACTTACGGCCATATTTTTTCCGAAAGGATCTTGTAACAATTGTTCCACCCCATGCAATGGATATGCACATGCCTTCTGTGTGCACCGAGATGGTCTGTATGCATGTTCGAACCATATTTCAAAACTGTTGGAGAGTTAATGATTTATTCAAATACCAAACAAAACAATACTGATGCACAAGAAAAAAAATGGAACTTAAATCTAAAGTTTATTTTTTTGCGGGGTCGGAAGGTAAACTTCCTTAGACATAGGGGTATGCTAAATATCTCGACTTGTTATGTCAATATTTAGGATTTTGTCGGGTTTTAAATCATCGGGAACTGGTATTTTCGCTGAGATTAAGGTGACTTTCCGGTAACCTTAATGGCTTACAGATAAATTGGAATGAAAATGATTCATTGATGAGAAATTCGGAAGACTTCAATAACTTCGGTTCATTGGTTCGCTGATGTACTTGGTACTTGAAGAAAAATTAGGTTCATCGATGTTCGATGGTTGCTGAGAAATTCAATCCGTTGACTGCACAAAACTTAAACCATAACTCATACATCTAGCTGAACTTCTATTAATGTAACTTATACATCCATTAATACTTCCTGATACTATAACTCATACGCTTTATTCCTATAATCACCATCTTAAGCAACCATTTCTTTCCACACGATGCCCAAAATACAATCCGTTGATGATCGGTAGTTATTGAGGAGTTCGGTTCGTTGATGTTCGATAGTTGTTCGGTTTTGTTATTAGCGTACATGAGGACAGTTGATCCGAATGTCTCAGTGGCGTAACTGTAGACCCGACAGAATCAGTGGTAGAACTGTAGACGCGAAGGATTCTGTGAAACTTTAGATCCAAAGACGTCAGCGGTGGAACTGTACATGCGAAGGACTTAGTGGTGGAACTGGAGACGCGAACGACTCAGTGATGAAACTTTAGATCACAAAGTTCTCAGTGGTGGAACTGTATGTCCGCAGGTCTCAGTGGTAGGATTGTTACGCCCAAGAACTCAATGGTGAAACTGTAGACCCGAAAAACTTAATTGGTGGAACTGTAGATCTGAAGATCTCAGTGGGAGATCTGTTAATTCGAAGAGTTCTGTGGTGGTCTTAGCTTCGGTATCGGTAGTAAAGCAGAACTCGTCTCGTGTTCGTCAGCAGCTTTGAGTCAGTAGTCAGTCAGATTTGGTTTTAATATTACTTTGCCAGCTAATCTACGGCGGAACTGCTGATCCGAGGATCCCAGTATTGTAACCCGTAGGTCTCAGTAGTTGAACTGTAGACTGAGAAAGACTCAGTCGTTACTGTAGATCCGAAGATCACAGTGGTTGAACTGTAGACCCGACAGACTGAGTGGTAGAACTGTAGACGCGAAGGATTCTGTGAAACTTTAGACCCAAAGACGTCAGCTGTGGAACTGTACATCCGAAGGACTTAGTGGTGGAACTGGAGACGCGGACGACTCAGTGATGAAACTTTAGATCACAAAGTTCTCAGTGGTGGAGCTGCAGATGAAACTTTAGATACAAAGACGTCAGCGGTGGAACTGTACATCCAAAGGACTTAGTGGTGGAACTGGAGACGCGAACGATTAAGTGATGAAACTTTAGATCCCAAAGATCTCAGTGGTGGAACTGTATACCCAAAGATCTCAGTGCTGGAAGTTTAGATCCGTAGCAAGCTCGAAGGTTTCAATGGAGGAACTGTAGGCATGAAGATCTCAGTGGAAAGTCTGTTAACTTGAAGAGTTCAGTAGTGGCCTTAGCTTTGGAATCGATAGTAAAGCAGAACTCGTCTCGGGTACGTCGGCAACTTCGAGTCGCTAGTCGGTCAGGTTTGATTATAGTATTGCTGACTACTATCATGCAATTTACTTTCCCAGCTAATCTATACGGGAACTGCTGCTCCGAAAATCCCAGTGGTGTAACTCTAGGCCCGAAAGTCTCAGTAGTTTAACAGTAGAAGCGAACGACTCAGTCCTTGCTGTAGATCCGAAAATCCCAGTGTAGACCGAACAGACTCAGTGGTGGAACTGTAGGCGCGAAGGACCCAGCGGTGGAACAGTAGACCCAAAGATCTCAGTGTTGGAACTGTACATTCGAAGGACTTAGTGGGGGAACTGTAGACCCGAAGTTCTCAGTGGTTGGGCTGTAGATGCGAAAGACTCAGTGGTGGAACTGTTGACGCGAAGGAGACAGCGTTGGAACTGTAGATCCGGAGCAAGCTGTTTGTTCGAAGATCTCAATGGAAGAAATGTAGGCATGAAGATCTCAGTGGAAAGTCAGTTAACTTGAATAGCTCAGTGGTGGCCTTAGCTTCGGAATCGATAGTAAAGAAGAACTCGTCTCGGGTACGTCGGCAGCTTCGACGACTATCACGCAATTTACTTTCCCAGCTAATCTATACGGGAACTGCTGATCCGACGATCCCAGTGGTGGAACTCTAGGACCGAAGGTCTCAGTAGTTTAACTGTAGATGCGAAAGACTAAGTCCTTACTGTAGATCCGAAAATCCCAGTGTAGACCCAACAGACTCAGTGGTGGAACTGTAGACGCGAAGGACCCAGCGGTGGAACAGTAGACCCAAAAATCTCAGTGTAGGAACTGAACATTCGAAGGACTTAAAGTGGCGGCCCGATTAAGATTCAGGCTCACGTAGACTATTCAGTCCATTGTGATAGGACTTAGTGGGGGAACTGTAGACGAAGTTCTCAGTGGTTGAGCTGCAGATGCGAAAGACTCAGTGGTGAAACTGTATATCCGAAGATCTCAGTGGTGGAACTGTATATCCGAAGATCTCAGTGATGGAACTTTAGATTCGTAGCAAGCTCGAAGGTTTCAATGGAGGAATTGTAGGCATGAAGATCTCAGTGGAAAGACTGTTAATTTGAAGAGCTCAGTGATGGCCTTAGCTTCGGAATCGATAGTAAAGCAGAACTCGTCTCGGGTTCGTCGGCAGCTTCGAGTCGCTAGTCGGTCAGGTTTGATTGTAGTATTGCTGACGACTATCACGCAATTTACTTTCCAAGCTAATCTACACGGGAACTGCTGATCCTACGATCCCAATGGTGTAACTCTAGGCCCGAAGGTCTCAGTAGTTTAACTGTAGATGGGAAAGACTAAGTCCTTACTGTAGATCCGAAAAGCCCAGTGTAGACCGAACAGACTCAGTGGTGGAATTGTAGACGCGAAAGACTTAGCGGGGGAACTGTAGACCCAAAGAATTCAGTGTTGGGACTGTACATTCGAAGGACTTAAAGTTGCGGCCCGATTAAGATTCAGGGTCACATAGATTATTCAGTCCATTGTGATAGGACTTAGTGGGGGAACTGTAGATCCGAAGTTCTCAGTGGTTGAGCTGTAGCAGAACTCGTCTCGGGTTTGTCAGCAGCTTCGGGTCGCTAGTCGGTCAGGTTTGATTTTAGTATTACTGACGACTATCGCGCAATTAGCTTTGCAAACTAATCTACGCGGAAACTGCTAATGCCCAGATCCCAGTGGTGGAATTCTAGTTCCGGAGGTCTCAGAGGTGGAACTAAAGATTCGAAGATCTCAGTGGTGGAACAGTAGACCTAAATGACTCTGTTGTGGAACTGTAAATCCGAAGATCCCAGTGGTAGAATTGTAGACCCGAAAGTCTCAGCGGTGGAACTGAAGACGCGAACGACTCATCAATGAAACATTAAATCCGAAGAACTCGGTTTAGTACCGAAGATCTCAGTTGTTGAACTGAAGGCCAGAATGTCTTAGTGGTGGAACTAAAAATGCGAATATCCCAGTTGTGGAACTGAAAGACCCGAAAGACTCAGTGGAGAAACTGTAGATCCGACGAATCCATCGATGGAACTGTAGATCCGTGTTATGTCAACACATACAATTTCGTCGATAAATGTAAATAATGTGGAACTGATATCTTCGCTGAGATAAAGGTAATCGGAAGTTGATGGTCGGAGTTCGATGTTAGGTCGGTTGCCTTGCATGTAGTTGGAGGCTAATGAAGATGAATCATATTTTGATGAAGAATTCTGTTCATACTTAAGCGATAAATCCGAAGAACTCGGTTTATGATCGAAGATCTCAGTTGTTGAACTGAAGGCCCGGATGTCTTAGTGGTGGAACTTAAAATGCGAAGATCCCAGTTGTGGAACTGAAAGACCCGAAAAACTCAGTGGAGAAACTGTAAATCCGACGAATTCATCGATGGATCTGTAGATCCGTGTTATGTCAACACATACAATTTCGTCGATAAATGTAAATAATGTGGAACTGATATCTTCGCTAAGATGAAGGTAATCGGAAGTTGATGGTCGGAGTTCGATGGTAGGTAGGTTGCCTTGCATATAGTTGGAGGTTAATGAAGATGAATCATCTTTTGATGAAGAATTCTGTTCATACTTAAGCGATAGAGTATAAGAACTTCGATTCATCGGTTCGTTGACGATCTGTGATTGCAGAGAAATTCAATCCGTAGATGATTGATATTTGATGAGAAGTTCGACTCATTGGTGATCGTTAGTCGAGGAGAAATTCGGTTCGTGGATGATCGATAGATGATGGGGACTTCGATTGGTTGACGATCAAAAGTTCTTGGAATTCGTTTCATTGATGATGAGATATCTTTGGCATTCAGACGGTGGTTACAATTGATTGTCATTATTGTCTCAGAGATGATTCGTAGACGTGGTTTGGCCTTAGCTTCGGTATCGGTAGTAATGTAGAAGTCGCCTCGAGTTCGGCAGAAGCTTTGGATCGGTAGTCGGTCATGGTCGTTTTAAGTATTCCAGACGACAACCAACTATACTACGCGAAAATTACTGATCTGCAGATCCCAGTGGTGGCCCGTATATTTCAGGGATAGAACTGTAGATTCGAAGGTCTCAGTGATGGAACTGGAGATCCCAGTGGTGGAACTGTAGACCTGGAGAACTTGGTGGAGACACTTTAGATCCGAAACTTCAGTGGCGGAACTGTAGATCCGTGTTATTTCAGCATCGTCGTATCTCAGTTGAGATTAAGGTGATCGGAAGTTAACAGTCGGAATTCGATGGTAGATAGGTTGCCTTGCAGTTAACTAGTTGCTATGATTCGTTGATGAATTCGGTTCATACTTAAGCGATAGATTTATAAGAACTTTGGTTGATTGATGATCGGCGGTTGCTGAGAAATTCGATCTGTTGAAGTACGGCTAGTTGGTGATCGCTAGTCAATGAATGATCAGCAGTATCGGGTTCGGCAGTAGCTGGGGATCGGTAGGCAGTCAGGATTTATGTGGTTTTAGTATTACTGAAGACTATCACGCAATCGACTTTTCTAGCTAATCTACATGGAAACTCTTGATCCGACTGTTTTAATTGATGAATTGTAGGCCCGAAGGTCTCAGCGTAGAACCGAAGATCTCAGTGGCAAGCTGTTAGGTCGGAAGTCTCAGAGGAAGAAGTGTAGCACGAAAGTCTCAGTCTCATAGAACTGGTGATCCGAAAAAAAAAACTAAGTGGTAATCGGCAATGATATAAAAGTAGTCTTGGGTTCGGCAGCAGATTCGGATCAGTAGGCGGTCATGTTTGGGTATTGCATTACTGATGTATATTATACAATGATCCGAAGGTCTTAGTGGTGGAACTGTAGCGCCGAAGATCTTAGTGGGAGAACTGAAGATCTGAAGAACTCACTGGAACTATAGATACGAAGATCTCAGTAGTTAGGTTGGGTTAGGTGGCAGCCCGATGTATCAGGCTCACTTAGACTATTCAGTCCATTGTGATACTACATTGGTGAACTTCTCTCTTATCACTAAGTGCTGCCCGATTCCATGTTAAGCTCAATGACAAGGGACCTCCTTTTTATAGCCGAGTCCGAACGGCGTTCCACATTGTAGTGAAACCACTTATAGAAGCTTTGAAACCCTAAGAAATGTCACCAGCATTACTGAGGTGGGATAATCCACCGCTGAAAAACTTTTTGGTGTTCAGTCGAAGCAGGAATCGAACCCACGACTTTGTGTATGCAAGGCGGGCATGCTAACCATTGCACCGCGGTGTCTCCGTCAGTAGTTCAACTGAAGGCCCAAAGGTCTCAATGCAAGACCAAAGGTCTTAGTCAATGTAGACCCGAAGGTATCAGTGGTGGAACTGTGGACCTGTATGACTCAGTGGTGAATTGTAGACGCAAAGTAGTCAGTGGTGGAACTGTAGATCAGTATAGACCCGAAGAACTCAGTTGTTGAAGGTCTCAGTCGTTGAACTGTAGATCCGAAAGTCTCAGTCGCGTAACTGTTAGATCAAAGGTTTCAATGGGAAAACAATTGATTAGAAAAACTCAGTAGCGAAATTGTAGACCCGAAGGACTCAGTGGTGGAACTGTGTACCCAAATGGCTCAATTGTGGAACTATACAATGAATGATATGTATGCAAAAAAGTAATCCGCTATGTTGTTGTTCATTTCTTTCAATCTTATTTTTCAAAATCGAATCTTTTGAGATTTCTTCGAATTGGCTAGCTCCGCCATATATTATGGCCTTCAAACGGCAAGCAAAGCCATCATACGCTGCTCGAATGTGGTATTCGGGCCCATTCCCGGCGAAGCGCCGTCTTAAGATGATCGACGCCTTGGTATTCTTTAGTGCCAACCTTACTACTCAAAATGTGTACTCAAAAATCCAACGAATTTAGATCTGGAGATCTCAATTAATTACATATTTATTACCAGGTAGCTAGTCTTTAGTAAAGCCTTCTTATTTGTTACATTTTGATGAGGGGGGGCCTATTTCAAATTTTTTAGCACATTAGTGCTACAGTGCGTATGATAATTATTATTTCCTGTAATACCCGGCGTATAAGTAATATTAATTACAATTTATTTATTTATCTTTCAATTAATCTAAAGTTGGTTCCAACGCACATCAGCTTTCAAGTAAAAATCTTTTTATTTACATTCAAGAAAACATTTATCTTTCTACCATGGTGTAAAACTAAAGTTTTCATGATTTTTTTTTCCTGTGTTTCCAAGCTTTCTTGTTCCTTCTAGTGCTTCAGTCGGCCATCATTTATATCCTGCATTAGTCTCGGACTCTTTTAGAAATCTGTGTGTGTGTATATACATGTTTAGGTTTATGGTTAAATATACTCTCCACTTCGAGTGACCAGAACATAATCGTAAAACGTGATATTTACTTCGCATCTTACCAATTCCTCAGTTGACCAATTTAATGGAGATCCTTAAGCCAAATGTTCTATCAGAACCTAGTCACATCATATCCTTTAAATATGCATTTGTTGGCTTGATATACATCCTACAAACTACAAACCTCTAAACGGAAACTGGTGTAAACAATTTTCACAGGATATGTACGAATACTAAACATGGCCAATGTCCTCAACATCAAATCGCTCAGTATTTCATTCCTGTTTCTGTTGTTTTTCTCTCTCTTTTTTATACCCTCCACCATAGGATGGGGGGTATATTAACTTTGTCATTCCGTTTGTAACACATCGAAATATTGCTCCAAGACCCCATAAAGTATATATATTCTGGGTCGTGGTGAAATTCTGAGTCGATCTAAGCATGTCCGTCCGTCCGTCGGTCTGTTGAAATCACGCTAACTTCCGAACGAAGCTATCGACTTGAAACTTGGCACAAGTAGTTGTTATTGAGGTCGGATGGTATTGCAACTGAGCCATATCGGTCCTCTTTTACGTATAGCCCCGTGGTGCAATGGTTAGCATGCCCGCCTTGCATACACAAGGTCGTGGGTTCGATTCCTGCTACGACCGAACACCAAAAAGTTTTTCAGCGGTGGATTATCCCACCTCAGTAATGCTGGTGACATTTCTAAGGGTTTCAAAGCTTCTCTAAGTGGTTTCACTGGAATGTGGAACGCCGTTCGGACTCGGCTATAAAAAGGAGGTCCCTTGTCATTGAGCTTAACATGGAATCGGGCAGCACTCAGCGATAAGAGAGAAGTTCACCACTGTGGTATCACAATGGACTGAATAGTCTAAGCCTGATACATCGGGCTGCCACATAACCTAACCTAACCTAACCTACGTATAGCCCCCATATAAACGGACCCCCAGATTTGGCTTGCGGAGCCTCTAAGAGTAGCGTATTTCATCCGATCTGACTGAAATTTGGTACATGGTGTATATATATGGTCTCTAGCAACCATGCAAAAATTGGTCCATATCGGTCCATAATTATATACAGCCCCCATATAAACCGATCCCCAGATTTGGTTTACGGAAATTTTTCAAAATTTTATTTCTATAGAAAATTTTGTCAAAATTTTATTTCTATAGAAAATTTTGTCAAAATTTTATTTCTATAGAAAATTTTGTCAAAATTTTATTTCTATAGAAAATTGTGTCAAAATTTTATTTCTATAGAAAATTTTGCCAAAATTTTATTTCTATAGAAAATTTTGTCAAAATTTTATTTCTATAGAAAATTTTCTCAAAATTTTATTTCTATAGAAAATTTTGTCAAAATTTTATTTCTATAGAAAATTTTGTCAAAATTTTATTTCTACAGAAAATTTTGTCAAAATTTTATTTCTATAGAAAATTTAGTCAAAATTTTATTTCTATAGAAAATATTGTCAAAATTTTATTTCTATAGAAAATTTTGTCAAAATTTTATTTCTATAGAAAATTTTGTCAAAATTTTAATTCTATAGAAAATTGTGTCTAAATTTTATTTCTATAGAAAATTTTGTCAAAATTTTATTTCTATAGAAAATGTTGTCAAAATTGTATTTCTATAGAAAATTTGGCAAAATTTTATTTCTATAGAAAACTTTGTCAAAATTTTATTTCTATAGAAAATTTTGTCAAAATTTTATTTCTATAGAAAATTTTGTCAAAATTTTAATTCTATTGAAAATTTTGTCAAAATTTTATTTCTATAGAAAATTTTGTCAAAATTTTAGTTCTATAGAAAATTTTGTCAAAATTTTATTTCTATAGAAAATTTTGTCAAAATTTTATTTCTATAGAAAATGTTGTCAAAATTTTATTTCTATAGAAAATTTTGTCAAAATTTTATTTCTATAGAAAATTTTGTCAAAATTTTATTTCTACAGAAAATTTTGTCAAATTTTATTTCTATAGAAAATTTTGTCAAAATTTTATTTCTATAAAAAATTTTGTCAAAATTTTATCCTGTAGAATATCCTTAATTGATATGCAAATGAATTGTAGTCAATTGACCAACTCTACATCAAGGATATTGATGATAACACTGATGTCGAAAGTTCAAAATATTTTGGCTTTTTTACTTTCTTTAATTAGTTTCTTTGAATATCTGGAAAAAGATTTGAAGAAACAAAAATCCATTTACCCTTATCATGGTCTTATGGACATATCATTTTGTCGTAACTGACGAATGACAAGGATGACATGACAACTTAAGTTGTTTGAAATATGCCTAAAGAGATTTTTTGCCTTTTTGTTGTTGTTGTTGTTGTTGTGATGGAAACTCCAGCATTGATAAGCCTCAATCAATCACTTTTAAATATTGCTCTAATGATGTTAATTAAAATTACCCTGACAAAAATGTTTTTGCAATTTGAATTAATTAAATTTTGTTTATTTTAAAAGTTTCACTCAAGTAGAAATTTAGAAACGATAGGATTTTACAGAGAGTATTTTGCTATACTTGAAAGAAGATACTTTAATAGTGTAACACCTTTAAATGTTTTTTAGATCGATTTTTAGTAAAAAAAGAAATTGCAGTCATTAAATTATAGAGATTTTTTAAAAAAGAGATATTGCTTGTCAAAATTTTATTTCTATAGGAAATTTTGTCAAAATTTTATTGGTATAGAAAATTTTGTCAAAATTTTTTTGTATAGAAAATTTTGTCAAAATTTTATTTCTACAGAAATTATGTCAAAATGTTATTTCCAAAATAAAATTTGTCAAAAATTAATTTCCTTTTCCATTTCTACAGAAAATTTTGACAAAATGTTATTTCCATAGAAACGTTTTGAAAAATATTATTTCTATAGAAAAGTTTTGCAAAATTTTACTTCTATAAAAAATCTTGAAAAATTTTGTTTCTATAGAAAATTCTAGCAAAATGTTTATATGTATAGAAGAAAATTTTATCAAGATTTTATTTCTATAGAAAATATTTGCAATATTTTATCTCAATAGAAAATTTTGCAAAATTTTATTTCCACATAAAATTTTGTCAAAATCTTATTTCAATAGAAAATTTTGTCAAAATTTTATTTCCATAGAAAATTTTGTTAAATTTTTATTTTTATAGAAAATTTTCTCAAATTTTATTTCTAAGAAAATTGTGGAAATTTTTTATTTCTATAGAATATTTAGTCGAAATTTTATTTCTATGGAAAATTTAGTCAAAATTTTATTTCTATGGAAAAGTTAGTCAAAATTATATTTCTATGGAAAATTTTGTCAAAATTTTATTTCTATTGAAAATTTTGTGAAAAATGTATTTCCTTTTCCATTTCTAAAGAAAATGTTGACCAAAAAAATTTATTTCTATGGAAAGTTTTGCAAAATTTTATTTCTTAGAAAATTTTGTCAAAATTTTATTTCTACAGAAAATGTTGTCAAAATTTTATTTCTATAGAAAATTTTGCCAAAATTTTATTTCTATAGAAAATTTTGCCAAAATTTTATTTCTATAGAAAATTTTGCCAAAATTTTATTTCTATAGAAAATTTGTCACAATTTTATTGCTATAGAAAATTTTGTCGAAATTTTATTGCTATAGAAAATTTTGTCGAAATTTTATTGCTATAGGAAATTTTGTCAAAATTTTATTTCTATAGAAAATGTTGTCAAAATTGTATTTCTATAGAAAATTTTGTCAAAATTTTATTTCTATAGAAAATTTTGCCAAATTTTATTTCTATAGAAATTATGTCAAAATTTTATTGGTATAGAAAATTTTGTCAAAATTTTATTTCCATTTCTACAGAAAATTTTGACAAAATGTTATTTCCATAGAAACGTTTTGCAAAATATTATTTCTATAGAAAAGTTTTGCAAAATTTTATTTCTATAAAAAATCTTGAAAAATTTTGTTTCTATAGAAAATTCTAGCACAATGTTTATATGTATAGAAGAAAATGTTATCAAGATTTTATTTCTATAGAAAATATTTGCAATATTTTATTTCAATAGAAAATTTTGTTAAAATTTTATTTCCATAGAAAATTTTCTCAAAAAAAATTTTTTTATACCCTCCATCATAGGATGGGGGTATATTAACTTTGTCATTCCGTTTGTAACACATCGAAATATTGCTCTAAGACCCCATAAAGTATATATATTCTGGGTCGTGGTGAAATTCTGAGTCGATCTAAGCATGTCCGTCCGTCCGTCCGTCCGTCTGTTGAAATCACGCTAACTTCCGAACGAAACAAGCTATCGACTTGAAACATGGCACAAGTAGTTGTTATCGATGTAGGTCGGATGGTATTGCAAATGGGCCATATCGGTCCACTTTTACGTATAGCCCCCATATAAAGGGACCCTCAGATTTGGCTTGTGGAGCCTCTAACAGAAGCATATTTCATCCGATCCGGCTGAAATTTGGTATATGGTGTTGGTATATGGTCTCTAACAACCATGCAAAAATTGGTCCACATCGGTCCATAATTATATATAGCCCCCATATAAACCGATCCCCAGATTTGGCTTGCGGAGCCTCAAAGAGAAGAAAATTTCATCCGATCCGGCTGAATTTTGGTACATGGTGTTGGTATATGGTCTCTAACAATCATGCACAAATTGGTCCACATCGGTCCATAATTATATATAGCCCCCATATAAACCGATCCCCAGATTTGGCTTGCGGAGCCTCAAAGAGAAGAAAATTTCATCCGATCCGGCTGAAATTTGGTACATAGTGTTGGTATATGGTCTCTAACAATCGTGCACAAATTCGTCCACATCGGTCCATAATTATATATAGCCCCCATATAAACCGATCCCCAGATTTGGCTTGCGGAGCCTCAAAGAGAAGCAAATTTCATCCGATCCGGCTGAAATTTGCTACATGGTGTTGGTATATGGTCTCTAACAATAATGCACAAATTGGTCCACATCGGTCCATAATTATATATAGCCCCCATATAAACCGATCCCCAGATTTGACTTGCGGAGCCTCAAAGAGAAGCAAATTTCATCCGATTCGGCTGAAATTTGGTACATGATGTTGGTATATAGTCTCTAACAACCTTGCAAAAATTCGTCCACATCGGTCCATAATTATATATAGCCCCCATATAAAACATTCTCCAGATTTGACCTCCGGAGCCTCTTGGAGGAGCAAAATTCATCCGATCCGGTTCAAATTAGGAACGTGGTGTTAGTATATGGTCGCTAACAACCATACCAAAATTGGTCCAATCACACAAAAATTGGTCCATATCGGTTCATAATCACTAGAGCCAAAAATAATCTACCAAAATTTTATTTCTATAGAAAATTTTGTCAAAATTTTATTTCTATAGAAAATTTTGTCAACATTTTATTTCTAGAGAAAATTTTGTTAACATTTTATTCGGTTCATAATAAAATTTTCATAATTGTCAAAATTTTATTTCTATAGAAAATTTTGTCAAAATTTTATTTCTATAGAAAATTTTGTTCAATTTTATTCGGTTCAAATTCATGGTTGCCACTCGAGCCAAAAATAATCTACCAAGATTTTATTTCTATAGAAAATTTTGTCAAAAGTTTATTTCTATAGAAAATTTTGTTAAAATTTTATTTCTGTAGAAATTTTTGTCAAAATGTTCTTTCTATAGAAAATTTTTATTTCTATAGAAAATTTTGTTAAAATTTTATTTCTGTAGAAAATTTTGTCAAAATCTTATGTCTACTTTGTCAAACTGAATTATATACGTATTGGATCGATCTTTTTTGATTCAATATATACCACGTATGGACTTACATACAATTTAGAAGATGGTGTTAGGAGGTTTTAAGATACCTTGCCATCGGCAAGCGTTACCGCAACTTAAGTAATTCGATTGTGGATGGCAGTGTTTAGATGAAGTTTCTACGCAATCCATGATGGAGGGTACATAAGCTTCGGCCTGGCCGAACTTACGATCGTATATACTTGTTTTTATTTAAAATAACAACTTTATTGTATATACCAGACATAGATGCATCAGCGTCTTATAGACCTTGTTGAGGCTAGTTGGCAAAGGTAAATTCAAAGCTCAATAAATAACATAAGTCTTGAATATTAACATAAAATGGATATGCAAAAACTACACACCAAAAATTTTCACGAAAATTTTTCCAATTAAAATTTTAATAGAGTTTTAAAAAATATTCAATTAAAAATTTAATTGATTCAACAAATTTTTTAATTGAAACAAAAATCAGTCACAAAAATCAGAAAATTTTGTCAATTCATTTTTTAATTGATACTATCATTTCTGTGATTGAAGACATTTCAATTAAAAATTAATTGGATCAATTAATTTCGTGATTAAATCAGAAAAAAAAAATTTTGTGTGTAGGTACATATATTATTTTAGGAAGTTATTGTATGAAATATATAATGAAAGTTATGTAGTTATAAACAGATTATGGCAGAATTTCATCTATACTATCATTTAGGTGCATTTTAATTAACCTTTTAAATAAAGAAATCGTACTAATATTTTTCAAATTATTCGGCAAACTATTATACGCTTTGCTTCCCATATATTCAACCCTCTGTTTCATAGTTTCAAGGCGACATCTGGCTAATCTTAAATTACTGTTGTTTCTTGTATTAAAATAACTTTGATTTACTCCGAACGTTACAGTATGGTGTCCTATATGATGTAAGCATTTGTAAACATAAGTCAAAAGTTGCATTCTATATAAACCATACATTGGCAATATCGAAGGAAATCAATTTTTATATAGATCAAGTGTAGAATACATGATGGGCAAGTCAGCTACAATTTTCAAAGCCTTGCTTTGCAATCTGAATAGGGATTTCAATTCCTCACTTTTCCCGTGTCCATACAAAATAATCAAATAGTTCAGATGACTTTGTATCAGTGCCCTATATATTCGCATTTTCGTGTCAAAGCTAAACCTGTTTTTAAACTTAAATAAGAAACCAATGGCCTGTGCGCATTTCCCCCTCAAATATGCGACATGCTCGTTCCAATTCAAATTACTTTGAAGGTAAATCCCCAGATACTTTAAACTTGGTACCTCAGTTACTTCTACTCCTTCTATACGTACAGAAAAAGAAGAAGATTTCTACAGAAAATTTTGTCAAAATTTTATTTCTATAGAATATTTAGACAAAATTTTATTTCTACAGAAAATTTTGTCAAAATTTTATTTCTATAGAATATTTAGACAAAATTTTATTTCTACAGAAAATTTTGTCAAAATTTTATTTCTATTGAAAATTTTGTGAAAAATGTATTTCCTTTTCCATTTCGAAAGAACATGTTGACAATAAAATTTATTTCTATGGAAAGTTTTACAAAATTTTATTTCTATGGAAAATTTTTACAAATTTTATTTCTATAGAAAATTTTGTCAAAATTTTATTTCTATAGAAAAGTTTACAGTTTTGCAAAATTGTATTTCTATAGAAAATCTTGATAAACTTTTATTTCTATAGAAAATTTTGACAAAAATTTATTTCTATAGAAAACTTTTGCTAAATTTTGTTTCTATTGAAAATTTTGAAAAAAATTAATTTTATAGATAATATTGACAAAATTTTATGTCAATAGAAAATTTTTGCAAAATTGTATTTCTTTAGCAAATCTTTGCAAAATTTTATTTCTATAGAAAATTTTTGCAAAATTTTTTTATAGAAAATTGCGTCAACATTTTATTTCTATAAAAATAAAATTTTGAGAAAATTATCTGTCAAAATTTTATTTCTATAGAAAATTTTGTCAAAATCTTATTTCTATAGAAAAATTTTGTCAATATTTTATTTCTATAGAAAATTTTTGCAAAATTTTATTTCAATAGAAAATTTTGTCAAAATTTTGTTTCTATAGAAAATTTTTACAAAATTTGATTTCTATAAAAAATTTTGTCAAAATTTTATTTCTATAGAAAATTTAGTAAAAATATTCTTTCTATAAAGCGTTCGGTTTTGGTGCTAACGAATCCAGGTTCAACCCCCGGCGGGTACGAAGAAGTTTTTGAATTTGTAAAAGTTAGATAATAAGAAAATAAAAGTGTAGCAAAACATACTGACAAAAATAAAAAGTGAAATCGGAGAAAAAATTTTGCTCCACACACAGGATTCACAAATGGAGAACTTCCGCCCTATGACAAGCCCATGTAAAACTTATTGGAGATGATCCACGTTTGTACTATTTCCGGATCACAAATTGGGAATCCAAACTACTTTTTTTGAAGCTCTTGTTTTCGCTGGGTGTAGCAAATTTTGCTGGGTATAGCAAATTTTGTCAAAATTTTATTTCTATAGAAAATTTTGTCAAAATTTTATTTCTATAGGAAATTTTCTCAAAATTTTATTTCTATAGAAAATTTTCGCAAAATTTTATTTCTATAGAGAATTTTATCAAAATTTCGTTTCTATAGAAAATTTTATCAAAATTTTGTTTCTATAGAAAATTTTGTCAAAATTTTATTTCTATAGAAAATTTTCTCAAAATTTTATTTCTATAGAAAATTTTGTTAGAAATTTATTTCTATAGAGAATTTTATCAAAATTTCATTTCCATAGGAAATTTTATCAAAATTTTATTTCTATAGACAATTTTTTTCAAACATTTTTTTTCTATGGAAAATTTTGTCAAAAATTTCATTTCTATAGAAAATTTTCTCAAAATTTTATTTCTGTAGAAAATTTTCTCAAAATTTTATTTCTAAAGACAATTTTTTCAAAAATTTTTTTTTCTATGGAAAATTTTGTCGAAAATTTCATTTCTATAAAAAATTTTCTCAAAATTTTATTTCTGTAGAAAATTTTCTCAAAATTTTATTTCTATAGCGAATTTTGTCAAAATTTCATTTCCATAGGAAATTTTATCAAAATGTTATTTCTATAGAAAATTTTCCCAAAAATTTTATTTCTATAGAAAATTTTAGCAAAATTTTATTTCCGGAAAAAAAAATTTTTATAAAAATTTTTCCAAAATTTTATTTCTATTGAACATTTTTGCAAAATTGTATTTTCTATAGAAAATTTTGTCAAAATTTTATTTCTATAGAAAATTTTCTCAAAATTTTATTTCTATAGAAAATTTTGTCAAAATTTTATTTCTATAGAAATTCCTTTCAAAATGTTACTTCTATAGAAAAATTTCTCTAAGTGTTATTTCTATAGAAAATTTTCTCAAAATTTTTTCCTATAGAAAATTTTGTCAAAATTTTATTTTTATAGAAAATTTTGTCAGTTTTTTTTTTCTATAGAAAATTTTGTCAAAATTTTATTTCTTTAGAAAAATTTGCAAAATTTTATTTTCTATAGAAAATTTTGTCAACTGTTTATTTCTATCGGAAATTTTCTCAAAATTTTATTTCTGTATAAAATTTTTGCAATATTTTATTTATTTCTATAGAAATTTTTGCAAAATTTTATTTCTATAGAAAATTTTCTCAAAATGTTATTTCTATAGAAAATTTTTTCAAAATTTGGTTTCTATAGAAAATTTTGTCAAAAATTTTATTTCTATAAATAATTTTCTCACAATTTTATTTCTATAGAAAATTTTCTTAAAATTTTATTTCTATAGAAAATTGTGTTAGAAATTTATTTCTATAGAGAATTTTATCAAAATTTCATTTCCATAGGAAATTTTATCAAAATTTTATTTCTATAGAAAAATTTGCAAAATTTTATTTCTATTGAAATTTTTTGCAAAATTTTATTTTCTATAGAAAATTTTGTCAACTGTTTTTTTCTATCGGAAATTTTCTCAAAATTTTATTTCTGTATAAAATTTTTGCAAAATTTTATTTCTATAGAAATTTTTGCAAAATTTTATTTCTATAGAAAATTTTCTCAAAATGTTACTTCTATAGAAATTTTTCTCAAAATGTTATTTCTATAGAAAATTTTTTCAAAATTTGGTTTCTACAGAAAATTTTGTCAAAAATTTTATTTCTATAAATAATTTTCTCACAATTTTATTTCTATAGAAAATTTTCTTAAAATTTTATTTCTATAGAAAATTGTGTTAGAAATTTATTTCTATAGAGAATTTTATCAAAATTTCATTTCCATAGGAAATTTTCTCAAAATGTTATTTCTATAGAAAATTTTGTCAACATTTTATTTCTATAGAAAATTTTCTCAAAATTTTATTTCTATAGAAAATTTTCTCAACATTTTATTTCTGTAGAGAATTTTATCAAAATTTCATTTTCATAGGAAATTTTATTAAAATTTTATTTCTATAGAAAATTTGGTCAAAATTTTATTTCTATAGAAAATTTTGTCAAAATTTTATTCCTATAGAAAATTTTATTTCGATAGAAAATTTTCTCAAAATGTTATTTCTATAGAAAATTTTTGCAAAATTTTATTTTTGTTGTTTTGATCTCAGCTTTAAAACCATTGTGTTGACTAAACTACAAGAGTAGCTTAACCAACAGAGGAAAATAATGTTTGTCAAATTTATTTGGGCAAAGCCCTATAGTCTGCAAGATTTTATTTCTATAGAACATTTTTTCAAAATTTTATTTCTATAGAAAATTTTGGCAAAATTTTATTTTCTATAGAAATAGAAATTTTGTCAAAATTGTATTTCTTTAAAAAAATTTGTCCAAATTTTATTTTTATAGAAAATTTTTTTAATTTTTTTTTCTATAAAAAACTTGTCAAAATCTGGAGACTATTTTGTTAAAATTTTCGTTCTATAGAAAATTTTGCAAAAATGTTTTTTCTGTAGAGAAAAATGCACAGCTTAAATGATTCGATTCTATTTTCTGTCTTGTATCACTGGTTTATTTATAAATACGGTACAAAGCAAACTCCTTATGTAAAAAAATGTAATTACTTATACGCACTATTGATTTTATATTAATGTTAATCATACGCACTAATGGCAGGTACAAATGCCATAGAGATATTTCCACCATCAAGTTATAGTTGTTTCTTAATCCGTCGTTGTTCACATTATAATGCATTATAATGTTCGAAATCAAAATATTAAAGTAGAATATTTGTAAGTAAGGGTATTACTGGATACTCGTTCCCCTTCAAAAATTAGTTATAAAAAATTTTGTCAAAATTTTATTTCCATAGAAAATTTTGCCCAAATTTTATTTCGATAGAAAATTTTAACAAAAATTTATTTTCATAGAAAATAGATTTTGACGAAATATTATTTCTATAGAAAATGTTGAAAAAATTTTGTTTTTATAGAAAATTTTATAAAAATTTGATTATAGAAAATTTTGCCAATTTTTTTTTTATAAAAAATGTTTGTCAGTATAATCTATCAATTGCATTTACTGTATTTTTCAATAGAGACAAAACCACAAAAATGGGGTCCCTATTCCATTTTCTGTCTTGTACTTATAATCCTTTCTTACCAATGAACCTCTCTTCCAAAATTGCAATTAATAAGTTTTCATTAAAAATTGAAAGTCTTTTTTTAGCAAGGGTGAATTTTCATTTATTTGTCGAGAATATATAAAGTGCCCTATATACTAGCATAAAAGAAAATAAAAATAGGGTAAAATAGAGGGGTTGGCATAACAGTAATGTAGCCATTTAAAATCCAAAAGAGCTCATAAATTATATTCAATATAAGCGGATACTTTTCATATTTTAAGAAGGATAAACCCTCATCACTGCTCTTTCTATCCTTGTTGGCTTTTTTTATTTTCCTCTTTTTTGATGATTCCCATCCACATGCACTTAAAATATTAATGTTCTAACAAATGGACTTAATAACCAACTAATTGTTTAACATTTGTTGCAGTAAAAACTTAATTAAATGCAACATTAGGGCAAAGAGCAAGAAAAAAATCTGCTTATGACACAATGGAATGAATGGAGGAAAATAAAATTATCTAAATGCTACAAGTACTCCAAATGCATTAGCATCTGTTACCACCAAAAGGTTTGCAATGCTAAGAGTTCTGTTTTTTATTCGAATTTGGAATTATGTTATAAATGGTTATATGAAATGTTTACGAATAAAGAGGATACTTAGTTGAGAGTTTACAATTTTGTTATTTATTAACGTCATTAGGCCAAACTTTCACTGGTCATTTTCCATATTTTTATTTATTAAAAAAAAAATCCAATGAACAGTATAACATCAACGAAAAAAGATATAGTTTTTTTCATTACCAGCATATAAATGTATAACCAAAATGGGTTGTCTGTAAGCTCAGTACTTTAACCAATTAGTTTTTCTTAAAATTTTTTTATGTACTAAGTGGATATTAATGTAAACATTGAATGGCAGCACAGTGATGAAAAGAAGCCATATATTTCCGTAAAAATGTCATGGTACGCAAGGAGGAACTTCCATCATATTATTTTCTTCTCCGTAATAGTTATTATTAATTTTGTATCTCAAATATCAAATAAAATATTATTATTTTTTTTTTCAAATTTGATTTTAACCTCTCTGTCCTCTGCAATGTAGGCGTTCTAAGCAATCATAGAAATGCTACAAAAATACTCGAACTAATTTAATGTACCGTAGAGCGTATAAGTGATAATAATATCAGTAAATGGGTGCGTATGATTTATAAAAATAAGACAATGACATACTAGGCTAATTTAATGTACATTAGATCGTATAAATTATAATAATATCAGTTAATCATACGCACCCATATGATTTGTATTAATAAGAAAACCACATATGTTAGCTAGTTTTTCCTTGGCTTGCTTGACATGTGGTTTCAACAAGACGGTACCAGATGCAACACAGCACGCGTAACAATGGAGTTATTGAGAGGCGAGTTCGATGAACATTTTAATCAACCTTTGGAATCAGTCAATTGCCCTCCTACATCATGCGATTTAACGCCTTTACACTATTTTTTTGTGGGGCTCATGTATATACAGACAAATCCGCTTCAATTAACGCATTGGAAGACAACATTGAAATTAATTATTCGTGAGATACCGGTGGAAATATTGGTAAGAGTATACGAAAATTGGACTAAGCGGATGGACAATTTGAGGAGCAGTCGCGGTCAACATTTGCATGAAATAAGGGACTGCCCCCCTTTGAAAAGTTCGACGACACATAACACAGGCACCATTTGCAAACAAATACCATGAAATATGTATAAAAAACTATTATTATTATTATTTTTTTTTTCTTAGTCTGATGTTGACTTCTAGGTCCTTTGCAAAGTAGGAATTCTAATCATTTCTGGAAATACTAGAAAATATTCCAAAAAAATAATGAGCAGTAGATCGTTTAAGTTATAATAATATCACTGAATGGGTGCGTATGATTTATAAAAATAAGAAAATCACATAAGTTAGCTAGTCTTTCATGAATTGTTGGACACGTGGTTTGAACAAGACGGTACCACGCGTAACAATGGAGTTATTGAGAGGTTTGTTGTGCTGAAATTTTTATTTCACCTTCGGGACCGGTCTTTATACTATTTTTGTGGGGCTATGTTACGGCTCATGTCTATACAGACAATCTCGCTTCAATTAGCGCATATGAAGACAACATTGAAGCATTTATTCGTAAGATTCCGGCCGAAATATTGGAAAGAGTATGCCATATTTGGATGAAGCGGATAGACAATTTGAAGGGCAGCACAGGTCAACATTTGTATCGATAGTAACATTTGTACTATCGATACAAATATATATATATATTTTTTTTTTGCTATAGCTTTAAAAAAAATCACCCTTTTGCAAGCGTCTTCCCTCCTATAGAAAATTTCAACGACACATAACACAAGCACCACTTACAGACAAATACTTCGAAATATGTAAAATGAATTATTCTTTTGTTCTAATCTGTTTTTAACCTCTCTGTCCTCTGCAAAATAGGCGTTCTAACATTGAAATAGTACCAAATACTCGGGTTAATTTTATGTACAATAGAACGTATAAGTGATAATAATGTCAGTGAATGGGTGTGTATGATTTATAATAATAAGAAAAAACATACGTTCTGTAGTCTTTTTTTATGAGAATAGAAATGGACTAAGTAAGAGAACAATAAAATCGAATGGAACCGACTATACGATGCCCAACTTTCGAAAATCAATATCATTAATCTTCTTTGTCCAATAAAGCTCGAATATTAATTAGTTGTAAATCAAAAATTGAATTCTCGACATTTATAATCTTGAAATTAATTAATTAACTTGAAATTAACATCACTTAAGCGAAAAAATTAACCATCTGTCTTAGGCAAAATCGACTTCAAAAAATTCGATGGGCCACCAGAACTCAAGTGCCAGCGATTATAATGGTAAAGCCCATCGTAACGGCCTAAAGATAGTAGTATGAAGCTTTGTGCAGACAAATACTTCGCTCGTCGATCGTATTTATCGACCGTGTGGTCTAAATAAATGCCAAATATTATCGAGAATATGTCCTAAAGACAATCATGAAGACCTGTGCAGACCAAAAATTTCGGCCGTCAACTTCAGCCATCGATCTTAAGCCAAGAATGTCTTAATAGCTGTTAATGGCCTCCAAAATCAGACGATCTCAATTCTTTGGAATTTTGCGCCTGGGACAATTTCAAGAGTAAGGTAAGCCGATCATCGATCATGTCTCCAGTACTCATTATCCAATACAGACCACATTGATTCTAGGGTATTTTCTCGGTTCTACGCCCTACATTGCCAGTTCATTTGCTTTGAAGTTTCCCCTCATTCCATATAAACGCGTCTCATATCATATTCTGAATTAGTGAGGCACCAGGACTTATAGGAAAACATAAAAAACTGTGTTGAGATTTTCATTCCATTCAAAATATGTAGAATTATTAAGGAAAAAAATTGATACCACCGGTACTTGTTCCTTTGGGCGTATGATAAATACTAATTGAAGTACCGTAGTACGTACAAGTAATAAAAACTCGCATAAAATAGAATTGCCCATGATACCTCTGAACGTATAATAATTATTAATTGAAGTACCGGTGTGCGTATAAGTAATAAATATTCGCATAAAATAAATTTAGCAGAAACAATTATTGCCTGTCGAGAACGGATATAAGAAATTTTGTCAAAATTTTATTTCTGTAGAAAATTTTGTCAAAATTATATTTCTATAGAAAATTTTGTCAAAATTTTATTTCTATAAATTTTATCAAAAATTTTGTCACAATTTTATTTTATAGAAAATTTTATGAAAATTTTATTTCTATAGATAATTTTGTCAATATTTTATTCCCATAGAAAATTTTGTCAAAATTTTATTTCTATAAAAATTTTGTCAAAATTTTATTCCTATAGAAAATTTTTTTAAAATTTTATTCATATAGAAAATTTTGTCAAAATTTTATTTCAATAGAGATTGTTGTCAAAATTTTATTTCAATAGAGATTATTGTCAAAATTTTATTTCTGTAGAAAATTTTATTTCTATACAAAATTTTATCAAAAATTTTATTTCTAAGAAAATTTTATCAAAAATTTGATTTCTATAGAAAATTTTATCAAAAATTTGATTTCTATAGAAAATTTTGTCGAAATTTTATTTTTATAGAAAATTTTGTTCAAATTTTATTTTTATAACAATTTTGTCGAAATTTTATTTTTATAGAAAATTTTGTCAACATTTTATTTCTATCGAAAATTGTATCCAAATTTTATTTCTATAGAAAATTTTGTCAAAATTTTATTTCAATAGAAATTGTTGTAAAAATTTTATTTCTGTAGAAAATTTTGTCAAAATTTTATTTCTATAGAAAATTTTATTAAAAATTTTAGTTCTAAGAAAATTTTATTAAAAATTTGATTTATACAGAAAATTTTGTCGAAATTTTATTTTTATAGAAAAATTTGTTAAAATTTTATTTCTATAGAAAATTTTGTCGACTTTTTTTATAGAAAATTTTGTCAAAATTTTATGTCTATAAAAAATTTTTCACAATTTTATTTCTGTGGAAAATTTTGTCAAATTTTTATTTCTATAGAAAATTTTGTCAAAATTTTATTTCTATAAAAAATTTTGTCAAAATTTCATTTCTATAGAAAATTTTATCAAAAATTTTGTCAAAATTTTATTTTATAGAAAACTTTATGAAACTTTTATTTCTATAGATAATTTTGTCAAAATTTTATTTCTATAGAAAATTTTATCAAAAATTTTATTTCTAAGAAAATTTTGTCAAAAATTTTATTTCTATAGAAAATTTTGTCAAAAATTTTATTTCTATAGAACATTTTGTCGAAATTTTATTTTTATAGAAAATTTTGTCAAAAATTTTATTTCTATTGAAAATTTTGTTAAAATTTTATTTCTATAGAAAATTTTGTTAAAATTTTATTTCTATAGAAAATTTTGTCAAAATTTTATTTCAATAGAAATTGTTGTCAAAATTTTATTTCTGTAGAAAATTTGGTCAAAATTTTATTTCAATAGAGATTGTTGTCAAAATTGTATTTCTGTAGAAAATGTTATCAAAATTTTATTTCTATAGAAAATTTTATCAAAAATTTTACTTCTAAGAAAATTTTATCAAAAATTTTATTTCTATAGAAAATTTTGTCGAAATTTTATTTTTATAGAAAATTTTGTTAAAATTTTATTTATATATAAAATTTTGTCGAAATTTTATTTTTATAGAAAATTTTGTCAAATTTTTATTTCTATAGAAAATTTTATAATAAATTTTATTTCTAAGAAAATTTTATCAAAAATTTGATTTCTATAGAAAATTTTATCAAAAATTTTATTTCTAAGAAAATTTTGTCAAAATTTTATTTCTATTTATTTATTTTATTTCTATAGAAAATTTTGTCGAAATTTTATTTTTATAGAAAATTTTGTCAAAATTTTATGCCAAAAAATACGCAATTTGGAACCCATGTGGACGTATGATAAATAATATTTAAAATACCGAACTGCGTATACGTAATATAATTCTTTTCTGGCACTAACAATTGGTATTACTTATACGCACTCTGGCACTTTAATTAGTACACATAAAATATTGGGACTATTTGAGATCAAAGCAATATCATAGAAAAATTCCTATACGAACCCCCTTTTATATATTTTAATTTAGACTATATATGTCTGATACCATAAAACGTATCTACATTATTTTCCCCCAAAACACAATATTATTCAAATTTTTTCCACTGCCACATTACTACTATGAATTCCATACGGATTCAATTATTCAAAAGTCTATAAAGATTGTAAACTATTTTATAGGCATTTTAATGATTCCGTTTCCTTATTTCTACAATATCCTTTCACCGAGAATCCCTCGGTATCCCCTCAGCAAAATCTAAATCTAAATGAACTAAGAACAAAAATAATAACAACAACAACAACAACAAAAATACGAATTTAATGAACAAAGTGTTAAATATCTCATAAAATTTTTTCAATTTTTTTCTTTGCACATTACCAGCAAACACATTCGAAATATATGGGAGGGGTGGGGGGTAAGAAAGAAAAGCAAAATAATTTTTCCTCCTTGTGGTGCTCAAAAACTGTAAATGTAGAGTGTTAGTGGTTGAAACCAAAGTTGATTTTTAATAACCACCACCACCAACAACCCATCCCCCCAGAGTAGTTAGCATTATGTTGGCCCATTCATGCCTTAAGGCCTCACTATGCATATACTTACGCACAAAATCTCAGTTTATGCATCTCATGTAGTGTGGTTCTAATATTGTTAACCTATTTCGTTATAATCTCAAGGATTTGTAGTTATCGTAGTCACTAGGCGCTACTAGATTGAGTTAGGTTATATGGGTTAGGGAATGGGTTATTTGTTAATTCCACAGATGTTAAAGAAATCCGTATGTGATTTGAAAATGTAGAACTACAATATACAAGTCGGGTAATTTGTCGGTTGGGAATTTTAAAAATTTTCTGTAGAAAACTAATTTTGACAAACTTTACTGAATAAATAAACTTTTTACAAAATTTTCTATAGAAATAAAATTTTGCAAAAATTTTCTATAGCAATAAAATTTTTCTAAAATTTTCTGTAGAAATAAAATTTTGACAAAATTTTCTATAGAAATAAAATTTTGACAAAATTTTCTATAGAAATACAATTTTGAAAAAAAAAATATTCTGCAGAAATTACAATTTGACAAAATTTTCTTAGAAATAATTTTTGTTTTACAAAATTTTCTATTTTCCATAGAAATAAAGTTTTCCAAAAATTTAAAAAAATATAAATATAAAAATAAAATTTTGCAAAAAATTTTTATGGAAATAAAATGTTGACAAAATTTCCTATAAAAATACAATTTTGGCAATGGCTTCGGCCCTCTCCATTATTTAGAATTATAAAGGATTATCTTGAGCAACTTTACTCAAGTAATTTCTGAAGTCTACGAACAGATATCGAAATAATGAATATTCCTTTTTCCTTCTGAAGTTTGCAGAAATTACAAATTCCAACTGAAATGGGAATTTTTGTTACTTATACGCTTCCTTGTACTGCAATTAATATTTATCATACGCATCAATCAATCTTCACACCACCTGATAGTACAATGATGGTAGAATGATAAAATAGTCTACATAGGTTAATAATGAAATTCTCCAACATATCTGGTATTTCCTTGGCTATAAATTTCTATAAATCCATACCCGCTATATTAACAAGATATGAGAATTTATATTGCTTATACGCAGCCCCATGTAGTACAACATTTATCATTTAATACAGCATAATTTGAGTTTATTGTTACCACACTTTTAATCAAGTAATTCTACCACAACGGCTGCACAATTGATAGAATTTTACCACAAAAAATATACCTATCCATCTTTCTCCAACAATTTTCTATAGAAATAAAATTTTCTATAGGAATAAAATTTTTTACAAAATTTTCTACAGGTATACAAATTTTTACAAAATTTTTAATAGAAATAAAATTTTGCAAAAATATTATTTCTGTATATAAAATTTTGCCAACATTTTCTATAGAAATAAAATTTTGACAAAATTTTCTATAGAAATACAATTTTGACAAAAGTTTTTATAGAAATAAAATTTTGACAAAATTTTCTATAGAAATAAAATTTCAACAAAATTTCCTGTAGAAATAAAATTTTGACAAAATTTTCTATAGAACTAAAATTTTGACAAAATTTTCAATAGAAATAAAATTTTGACAAATTTTTCTATTGAAATAAAATGTTTACAAAATTTTCTATAGAAATAAAATTTTGACCAAAGTTTTCATAGAAATACAATTTTGACAAAAGTTTTTATAGAAATTAAATTTCGACCAAACTTTCTATAGAAATAAAATTTTGACCAAATTTTCTATAGAAATAAAATTTTGATAACATTTTCTATAGAACTAAAATTTTGACAAAATTTTCAATAGAAATAAAATTTGGACAAAATTTTCTATTGAAATAAAATTTTTACAAAATCTTCTATAGAAACAAAATTTTTCAAAATGAGATTTTTTGTTTCGTAGTTTGTTGGTAAAATTTTGTCCAAATTGTGGTTGATTATTTTTGGCTCGAGTAGCAACCATGGTTAAAAAAATAGTTTAATTTTATAAATTTATAATTTAATTTTATAAATTTATAATTTTCACAAATTTGGTATCAATTTAAAATTAGCAATCGATAATCTCTTACTTTAAATAAATAAAGCATACATACTTTAGTTATCATGTAGTCGGCCTCGCCCATGATTTATTCATTCCCTCACTAATTTTACAATTTCTGACATATCAGTTATTTTCCTCTCTATAAAATTTTATAAATCCAAAAAAAATGAGAATTTATATTATTTATACGCCACCCATTACTACAATGAATACAACATTTATCATACGCCCAAGTGCACGAAATTTAAACCTATCATTATATCACCTACCCCCATGGTTGCCACAGTTAGTTGAATTTTTAATGTTTTGGTAGATTTTGTAAAAATATACCTCTCTAACTAAGAAGTACTGCAAAACTTTTGTAAAAATTTTCTACGGAAATGAAATTTTTCTAAAATCTATAGAAATAAAATTTTAAAAAATATAGGAATAAAATTTTTCACCAAATTTTTTTATAGAAATAAAATTTTGCAAAAATTTTCTATAGAAATCAAGTTTTGACAAAATTTTCTATAGAAATAAAATTTTGACAAAATTTTCTATAGAAATAAAATTTTACAACAATTTTCTATAGAAATAAAATTTTGCAAAAATTTTCTACAGAAATGAAATTTTTCAAAATAAGATTTATTGTTTGGTAGTTTGTTGGTAAAATTTTCTCCACATTGTGGTAGATTACACTAGTTTACAAACAAAAAAATCATGTACACTTGATGAAAATTAACTTTTCTTATGTATTTTGAGCTGCTGATTCGAAAAATTAAAAAAAAATGTTTATGGAACAGTTTTTGAGATATCCCGTTATTTTTAAATTTTCACTCTTTTTCACTAAACACAATATATCTCGAGTTAGAAATGTCCGATTATAACGCAACCCGGTGTACTACAACATTTATCATTTACTACAACATTATTTGATTACTATATCACCTACCACAACGGCTGCCACTATTGGTAGAATTTTACCAAAAATGATTGATTTTGTACTGTTTTGCCAGATTGGTAGAATTCTTAATGTTTTGGTAGATTTTGCACAATATTCCTCTCGAAATTTGCCCCAAAAAATATTCTATAGAAATACAATTTTGCAAAAATTTTCTATAGTAATAAAATTTTGCAAAAATTTTTAAGACATAAAATTTTGCAAAAATGATCTATAAAAACTTGTAAGGAAAGTCTAAAGTAGGGCGGGGCCGACTATATTATACCCTTCACCACTTTGTAGACCAAAATTTGTGTTACCATCTCAACTCCTTCATGAAGGTTTATACTCCCATATACAAATATTTATATCTTAACCGGTTTGGAGACAATTTTTTGTACTTCCACAAAATCTCTAGAACCATAATTAAAATCGGCTTATGCCCTGGGATGAAGCATAATGTTACTAAAAAATATGGGAAACATTTAAATCTGAATCAATTTTGAGGCAACTTCGCAAAAGCGTATTTATAACTTATCGGTCGATAGAAGTGTATTAGAGTAATAGGAAAATTTGAGTCATTTTTACAAGTTTTCGACTTAGCAGTGGCGATTTTTTAGAGAAAATGTGGGTATTTTGGGCATTTTGGCCTAAATCGGAAAAACATATATATGGAAGCTATATCGAAATCTGAACCGATTTCAATAAAATTTCACATGCATAGTTACTATATTAATTCTACTCCCTCTGCAAAATTTCACGTAAATCAGAGTAAAACTTTTGCCTCTGTGGTCATATTAGTCCAAATCAGGCAAATGATATATATGGGAGCTATGTTATATCTAAATCTGGACCGATTTCAATAAAATTTACCACACTGAACTACACTACTAATTGTATTCCTAGGGCAACATTTCAAGCAAATTAGGGTAAAACTCTGGCTTCTGGGGCCAATAAGTCCATATCGGGCGAAAGATATATATGGGAGCTATATCTAAATTGGAACAGATTTTAATCAAATTTGGCACACTGAACTATACTATTAAACGTACTCCTTGTGCGAAATTTGAAGCAAATCAGGACAAAACTCTGGCTTTTGAGGCCATATAAGTCCAAATCGGACGAAAGATATATATCGGAGCTATATCTAAATCTGAACCGATTTGGCTGATATTTTGCACATTTGACGAGAGCCGCAAACCATTTGGCTGTACGAAATTTTAAGAAAATAAGTTGATAAATACGTCAATTATGACCAGATCGGTGATAAATATATATGGCAGCTATATCTAAATCTGAACTGAAAGTTTCTTCAGATTTTGGTCACGAGTCACGTGATTCACGCGTGAATCAGGCGTGTCACAACATCTTCACGTTACACGTACACCTCTACCCTGTACCACAGTAGTGGTAAAGGGTATAATAAATGTTTCTAAAAATTTTCTATACAAAGAAAAATTTTGCAAAAACTTTCTATAGAAATAAAATGTTGACAATTTTTTTATAGAAATAAAATTTTGGCATTTTTTTATAGAAATAAAATTTTGAAAGAATTTTCTATAGTAATAAAATTTTGGCAAAATTTTCTATAGAAATAAAATTTTGACCAATATTTTGTGTTCGCCGAAGTGTCGGTCAATGAGACCAACTTAGCTATAGGTCGTCTTACAACGCCATTCTCCGTACGTATATCCGCGACCCGAATGTGACCATCTACGCCCGGGTGAACCGACACGACTCGACCTAATTTCCAAGAAGTTGGTGGAAGCTGTTCATGACGAATAACGACTAGGTCATTTACCATAACATCGCGCTGAGGAAATTTCCACTTATATCTCATATGCAGATTCTTCAAATATTCCTCTTTCCAACGTACACAAAACTGTTGTGCAAGAGCCTGTACCTTACGAAACCGATTCACCAACGAAAGAGGCTGTTCGGTTATAACTGGCTCAGCAGGGGCGAGTAGAGGGGCACCTATAAGAAAATGACCCGGTGTCAAAGCGTCAAGCTCCTGCGGGTTATCCGATTGGGGACAAAGAGGTCTTGAATTCAAACAAGCCTCAATACGAGCCAACACCGTCGAAAACTCTTCAAACGTGAAACGAACATTCCCTATTTGCCTTCTGAAATGCAACTTAAAACTCTTCACCCCAGCTTCCCAAAGGCCTCCCATATGAGGCGCACCAGCTGGGATAAATCGCCACGATAGGCCCTGGTGTGCAAACTTAGAGGACACGACATCACTGCTTCCCCTAATTACATCCCGGAAATTTCGTTCAAGCTCACGCGACGCACCGACAAAATTTGTCCCATTGTCCGAGAAAATGGTCGCAGGACAACCCCGACGAGCAACAAACCTATGAAATGCCGCAAGAAAGCCGGCAGTCGACAAGTCGGAAACCGCTTCCAAATGAATCGCCCTAGTAGCAAAACACACGAAAACGCACACATAACCTTTAGTTATGCGACAATAACGTCCGGTGAACGACTTCACCTCAAAGGGGCCTGCATAGTCTACGCCAGTCGTAGTAAAAGGTCTGTCGAGAACAGTTCTTTCCGGAGGAAGAGGAGCCATCACCTGACTACAAACCCGTTTCCTCTCCAAAAGACATGGTTTACACCTATGTATAACCGAACGAATAAGATTCCTCACCCGAGGTATCCAGTATTCTATACGAAGAATACGCAACATCAACTGATTTCCTCCATGAATGGAAATCAAATGAACAAATTCCACCAAAAGCTTCGTGAATCGACAGCTGTAGGGCAAAATTATAGGGTGCCGCTCCGAATACGAAAGAATAGGCGAGCGGCTCAAACGACCATACATCCGCATTACACCCATTTCATCAAGGAACGGGTTCAAAGAAACAAGTGAACTGCCAGTACCTAACGAAGACCTATCCATCAAGTCCTTATATTCATTACCATAATTCATTTTTTGAGCAAGCACTATCAAGCGACTTTTAGTTGCCCTAATCTCAGACGATGATAAACTGTGATCCGCATAGCTACAATCACGCCTATGAGCGGGATGCGTCCGATAAAAGAATCTCATAACATATGAGATAACACGCAGCGCTCTATCCAGAGAAGAAAATCTATCGAGAACATCCTCGAATGAATCAACGAAAGAAGCATGTGCCTTCACAGACCGAATTTCTACGTCGGTGTCAAAAGAGGAAGTGTCACGAACCGGCCATTCCGATTGACTACACGATAGCCACTGAGGCCCATGCCACCAAAGTCGAGAGGCGGCCAAATCCGAAGGGGACACACCGCGGCTGCCAAGATCAGCAGGATTATCCTCCGACCTCACATGATACCAATTCGTACCACCGACGTTCTCCTGAATGCGACATACCCTATTCGCGACAAATGTTGTCCAAGCCGAAGGCGTTTTCTTTAACCAGGCTAGTACAATAGTCGAATCCGTCCAACAATAAATTCGACCAAAATCAATACCGATTTCTCGAATGACCGTTCTTGCGAGTTCGGACGCTAAAACAGCGCCGCAAAGCTCCAAACGAGGCAAAGAAACCGATTTCAACGGAGCAACTTTCGTCTTGCACGATAGCAAATTAACGACAATCTCGCCATTTGGGGCCAAAACTCGAATATATACTACCCCCGCGTATGCCTTAACCGAGGCATCTGAAAATACGTGAAGCTCGGCCGAAGTGCACGGTGTGTAACGAATCCACCGAGGAATATTTATCGAATTGACATCCGGATAACTATCTACAAATTTTTCCCACTCGGATGCCGTTGCCGAAGGCAGTATTTCATCCCAGCCGACGCGATCAAGCCAAACCTTCTGCATGATAATCTTTGCCACAATTATCACTGGACCTAACCAACCGACAGGGTCGAATAATTTCGCGATAGCCGACAACACTTCCCGTTTAGTGTATCCACACCTTTTTGCTATAGGCTCGACCGCGAAGTAGAATGCATCCAATTGAGCATTCCATCTCACACCCAATGGTTTCGAATTGCTAGCCTCGACAAATGCCAGCAATTGAGCATCAACCAAATATTCCGGCGGTAGTGAATCTAAAATTTCTCTATAATTCGATGTCCATTTCCGCAGTTCAAATTTAGCCGTCGCAAGCGCCGCGATTAATTGATCCCGAGCCATTATCGCAGTTTCAAGGTCATGAGTTCCGGTCAAAACGTCATCAACGTACATACATTTACGTAATATATCGGCCGCGAGTGGAAACTCCTCCTCAGTGTCTTCAGCTAACTGTAACAGTGTCCGTATCGCGAGATATGGTGCACAGTTTACACCGAAGGTCACCGTTTGTAGTTCATAGTCCTGGACTGTCCTTGTCGGAGAATCCCTAAAAACAATTCTCTGCAACGGAGCATGAGAAGAGTCCACTCGAATCTGCCTATACATCTGTGTAATATCGCAGTTGAACACGTATTTAAATAGTCGCCATCGCACAATAAGAAGGACTAAGTCCTGCTGCAAAGTGGGACCTACGTGAAGGATATCGTTAAGACTATTCCCGTTGGACGTTTTATTAGACGCATTAAATACGACGCGAAGTTTGGAAGTCTTCTTCTCGAGGTTAATGACAGGATGATGTGGAAGATAACACGAAAGTGTATCACTTGCAGAAATGGCGGATACTGGCCTCATGTGATCCAAATGCAAATATTCTTTAACAACACTATCATAAACTGATTTCACGTCCGGCCTTTTCGATAATGACGATTCATTACGATAAAATTGCCTCAAAGCAGTTGTTCGGGACTCACCCAAATATCCACGAGGACCGAGCTCTTCCTTTAGCGGAAGTGTAACTATATATCTACCTTCCGAATCTCTGCGCGTTGTCCGAACGTAATTTTCCTCACAGAACTTATCGGAGGGGGACAAAACCCCTTTACGTGGTGTTTCCTCCAACTCCCAAAACCGTAAAAGCGTTCTATCTAAATTTTCCTCTTCATCAACCGCTATAGTCGTAGTAAATGTTTGAATTTGCGATGTAGAAATCGGACCCGTTACCAGCCAGCCGAAAACACTGTTCTGTGCTATCAATGATTGAGCCGCAATCTGCCGGCAACCTTCTAATAGTATTCTCGGGTACAAGTCAGCGCCTAGTAGAATATCGACCGGTCTCGACACGAAAAGATTCGGATCAGCTAAGCGAATATCCGGAATCTGAGACAAAACTTCCTGCGACACCGTAAAGGAAGGTAAATTCCCGGATATAGATTGGAGCACTATAGCCATAGTTTCCAACAAAACCGACGCGTTGAGTGGAGATCCGATTTTCAAATTACACATTTTACTCGATTTGGCCGAAATTGCGCTATTTACCCCCGAAATTGTAACATTAGCCGCGTGAACCGGTAGTTTCACCCGATTTCGAAAGCGTTCCGTCAGAAACGAAGATTCTGAAGCGGGGTCAATCAAAGCGCGTGCCGGATATGAAACCCCATCGTGCATGATATTAATCATCGCAGTTCCCAAAAGCACGGCCCTATTTTGCGTCGTATGAAATGCCTGGCGAGGTAGGCACGCCGACGAGGTAGAAGGTTGCGGCTGATCAACCGAAGGCATAGTTCTCGGTTGAAAACTAGCCGCTGAACTCGACAAGGTGTTGGTCGAACCCGTCGCCGAAGTCGCGCTATTAGACGGCGTAGAATCGCGATGCAATAGCGAATGATGTCTCGAATTACATTTTGCACACGAATATTGTCTTGGACAATCCTTCATCTCATGACCTTTCATTAAGCAATTCAAGCACAACCGGTTACGTTTTACCACTATGTAACGTTCCGATACCGAGAGTTTACCAAATTTAACGCAAGCCGAAAGTCTATGATTATGTTTAGGACAAATAACGCACTTAGATTCCGACGAAGCACGCGACGATTTAGAAGAAGACGCATTGGTAAAATGCGCTTTTACCTTCTTTTCCTGAGAACGCTTCGAAGACGTGTCTTCCCGCAAATCATGCAAACACATCAACGTACGAACCCTTTCGGACAAAAAAGCGTCTAAATCCGCCCACGACGAAAGGGCTGATTTGTCCCTAACACTCTGCTCCCAAAGAGTCTGTGTGAGCCGCGGCAAACGTTGAAGGCAAATAAAAACGAGTATCTGGTCCCAATTATCGGTCGAAACTTCGTACGTATTCAATGCCGAAAGACAGCCATTGATTCCACGTTGAATCGATTTCAAACCCGCACTTGTCTCTACCGATACTGCCGAAATTGCAAAGAGAGACTTAAGTTGATTGTGAACTAGAACCCGCTTATTGTCGTATGCATCAACGAGGGCCTTCCACGCGAGGGCAAAACTTCGATGTGTCAGCGGAAACTTCGAGACAATTTCCCTAGCTTCGCCACTGGTCTTCCGCACAAGATGACACAAACGCTCGACGTCCGTTAATCTTGAATTGTTAACATAAACTGCTTGAAACAAATCCCGGAATGTAGGCCAGTCTAGAAAATTGCCCTCAAATACATCCGTATCGCACGGTGGCAACGCCAAATTGTGAACCATATCACAAAGTGGAGGGCCACTAACGGCCACTTCACCCCTAAACCCGGCTTTGCCATTAGGCAGCGACTGCCCATCCCGATCAGCCGGTATCGAAGTAGTCGCGTTATTAGCCCAAATCGCTTCGGATCCTTGAGTCGATTTATGAGACCCGATACTCCGTCTCGATGCTGCAACGACCGAAGACGCAGACGAAGTGATCGATGATCTACGTGACCGACGAAACTGGCCCAATTTTCGATTTATCGCGGACAAACAATTCATATAAGCCTGATGGGACGCGTCATATTTCCCGTCCACCGATTCAATATCGCTCGTTTGCGTTGTTCCGGCACCCTGTAAACTAGCCACGCATTCCTCAAAGCAATCCTGAACCTTTGTCCACAACTTCCCCAATTCCTCACTTCGAATCTCGAGGCTATAGACGTCTAACTCCTCATCTTTCATGGCATTAAAATGGGCGTGGAATTTAATAAGAGCGTCCGAAACGCGAATAAAGCGATCAAAGGGAGATACAGACATTCTAACTTTACGTTCAACTACCAAATTGAAGAATGTAACCAAATACGAAATTACAATATAGCCAAGAAGCAACGGCCTATAAAATTACCAAACTCAGACAAGGTTCCGTTCAATAAAAATAGCAAAATACGCAAAAGTAACTCGAGTTACAAAGATTAATTCGAGTCCACAACTCGCGAAAATCCGACAAAAGATCAAACGTTCCCAGAAACCGAAAATACTGAATGTAGGGTGCACAAAATATTACCCCCGAACGCTTGACACAAGAAAAATTATAATAATAATAATAATAAACAAAGGTATAAATAAATCAATAATAATAAATACCTGTCCAATAAATATTCAAAATTTACCAAATATTTGAATGATCGAATAATTTCTCTCAGTGTGAGAGCGTAAAAGTTTCAAAATATACCGAGTTTTAATTCAAGCCCCGATTCCAACCGGGAAATATTCAAACCTTTGAATTCAACTTGAATTCTAATGTGGGAATTACACGTAGTGTATAGCCCCCTTAAGAATTCAAATGATGATCGATATCCGATAACACGATAGTACGAGATGTGCCCGATTAGTCACTATACTATAGCAATCGACTAAGAGCGCAACACTGATGAGAACAAAACAAAATAAAAGCTTTTGTATGTTCTCAAATGTATGCAAATGAACGAAACAATAATTAATAAATGAAATTTCAGCACAGAAAACGCGAAAAAGTGGTGAATATACGAAACAAAGAGAGTGATATATGTGTATAGTGAATATTAGTGTACGAAAGTGGTGAAAATATGTACTTTAAGTTATTTCTCTCCGAAATTATTTGCACAGACGTCAAAATGGAAATACAAAAACAAAAACCTTGAATGCGTTTTGCCGTCGGCAAATGAAAATTTACTTAAAAACAATGAAAAACGATATTTTCACGCAAATAAAGGCAAATAAACCACTTTAAATAAAAAAACACTAATATTCACTGATATCACTGAACTTGTACACCACTTTTAGGAATATTTATAATAAAACCGATCGCGTAGCGTTGTAAAACAACCTTTTTTTTTCTTTAAATGGACGGACGACCACTATATTTGTTGTTGCACCGACCGCGAACTCACTTTATAAGGGAAAATGCACTGCACTTACCTTATAAAACGATGAAACAGATGTTGAGGATGATGAACTGATTGGTCTGAGTTTAAGGTGAAATTGATGACCAGGTCAGGTGGACTGTGTCTATAACAAAAACCAAGAAAAACACCGGTTAAACCAATTCTTCCACTCCGAAGTCCAATTATCCGGTACGAATGGATCAAAATGTTCGCCAAATGCGAAAAGTATGGAAATATAGGGAAAAATAAAAACACGATAGTTTAATATTTTCAATATATAACAAGAGCAGAAGGTTTTATTAAGGTGTTTTCTATTATAATTAATGGTAAACAATATTACCTATAATTTCCAACGATATGGATAAATTTGCAACCGCACCAATTGGCTTATCGATAACAAGTAAAGTGAGAGATGCTCTCAACCAAGATGGCGGAAGGCGGGGCTTTTGACAAGATAAATTAATATTCAAATTATGACATTTCTACTCTGGCAGGGATGTACCAAAAAGTAGTATACAAATTCTAACGAACACTATTAAGTCCAATTAATCTTTACTCGAACTTAAACATTTTGTTTTTAAATAAAATTTTGGCAAAATTTTCTATAGAAATAAAATTTTGACAAAATTTTGTGTAGAATTAAAATTTTGCAAACAATTTCTATAGAAATAAAATTTTGCTAAAATTTTTTATTGAAATAAAATTTAGACAAAGTTTTCTATAGAAATAGAATTTTGAGAAAATTTTCTATAGACATACAATTTTTACGAAATTTTGTATAAAATTAAAATTTTGATAAAATTTTCTATAGAAATAAAATTTTGACCAATATTTTTTTTTATAAATTTTTGCAAAAATTTTCTATAGAAATAAATTTTTGACAAAATTTTGTGTAGAAATAAAATTTTGATAAAATATAGAAATAAAATCTTGACAAAACTTTTTAATATAAATAAAATTTGGTCAAAAAAAATTTATAGAAATAAAATTTTGCAAATTCCTATAATAATATAGGAAAAAATTCGATAACAATAAAATTTTGATAAAATTCTTTATAGAAATAAAATTTTGCATAAATTTAAGGTTTTTTGGTAAAATTTTCTTCAAATTTTGGTGTACTATTTTTGGATCGAGTGATGATAGAAGAATAAAAGATTCCACATAAGTTTATAATTTTCAGAAATTTGCCATCATTTTCATATGCACATAGTCGGTCTCGCCTTTGTTTTATGCATTCCTTCACCAAACTTTTTTTTTTTTTTTTAAATTTAAAATTTCGATTTTCGACCTCACGTCTTCTTGTTTACTTATTCCATATGCATATATTGTTGGAAAAAAAAACTTACTTGAGAGTAATTACATTCCACTTCCATAACCTTTAGGTGTTCTAACCTAAGAACAAAAAACACTCCCCAAGGAAGGCAACAGCTCCTACCATTTATGTAACTTGAGTATGAAGTTGCTACCAGGTCATGCCATCTGGCCAGTAGTAAATAATTTTGTTTTCACAACTTTAGTTTAGGTATTCTAGATATGAATATGTCTGTGCATGTATAAATTTTAAAAATTTTAAATGGGAAATTTACTAAAAATTAAAATTGTAGAATTTACCAAAACTCGGGTGCAGAAGGAAAAATATTTGAATTAATTTTTGGGAGAAAAATTTATACACCGTGAAGGAGAAAAAATTGATTATGTTTTGTGGATTAAAAAATTGGGGCATTAGAGGGTAATAGTGAAGCTGAGAGGTCGTCTCAATCCTCTTACAATCAAATGTTTAATTTCCCAAAATCCCTAAAAAAAATTCAATTTAATCAATTTGGAACTTTAATCCTTGCCTACATAGTGATCATCCCCAATACCTGTGAGGACATTTAAATCAATTTACGTATATGCTAATTACGCGTTCTTATATGCATTCATAATAGAATTTATCAACTTTTTTAATGAAAAATTCTTGAGCAGTTTTTTTTTTACAAATTCTCATTAGCTAGACTTTTGGAAAATTTCAATTTTATCACCATTCACCAGTAATGCCAAGATATTTTAATATAAGAATCTCTTATCTTCTTTTAATTAAATCAGAGTTCCTGTCTCAAATTTATGCTAATTAATTTGAAAGTAAAGCCTTTCATTCAAAATAATGGTAGTTTGTTGCAGCTTCCAAAAATGTTGTCTCCAAGAAAATACAAAAAAAAACATCCCAACTGCCAGCGAGAGAAAATTATCCCCCGAAAGAAGAAGGCGACGACGATGAAAACAAAACAAAAAAAAAACACAAACGCATGAGAAAATTATAATCAAAAACTTTGCTACTTTCCTACTGCATCGACAAATCAAAGTCGCTTAATAAAACTCCATCCTAGCTGTGAGTGGGGTAAAAAGTTTGCCATCTAACGAGTTGGAATGGTGTCCCATCATCATCATCATCGTTGTCGTCTTCGGCACCATCTCCATCACAACAATGAAGCATAACTGACACTGACAATCCGGTGCAATGCAGGCTTATTATCCTGCTGTGACATACATTTGCGCTTGGCCCCAAAGTTTCCATGAAGAAGAAATTCAAGAAGGAAATGCATGCAACTATCTAAAGTTCAACTGATAGAAAAAGCGGAAACTTAACGACAAATTTCCAATTAAAAATTGTTTCCGCTTTAAAACCTTAACGTGCGGCGGCATGGTGGCAATGACGAATAACACACCTTCAAGTGGGATGAAATGCGTTCGAATGAACAATGGTCGCAGTGGGGGATGAAGCGTTGGCTTCATGCTTGCGTCATGAATTATGTGGAGTTTTTTTGTCGCTCGGGTCTCTTGCAAACACAAAGTTTTTTTTTCAGTGAGATAAAAAGTGACTTAAATCAAATTAGATTATTAGTGGTGAAAGATTAGGCCAGAAGGTCTCAGTGGTGGAATTATATGCCCAAAGGTCTCAGCTATCAAATTTCCTATAGAAATAAAATTTTGACAAAATTTTTTAAAGAAATAAAATTTTGATAAAATTTTGATAAGAGTTTCTATAGAAATAAATTTTGATAAAAGTTTCTATATAAATAAAATTTTGACAAAATTTTTTAAAGAAATAAAATTTTGATAAGAGTTTCTATAGAAATAAATTTTGATAAAAGTTTCTATATAAATAAAATTTTGACAAAATTTACTATATAAATAAAATTTTGACAAAATTTTGTATAGAAATCACATTTTGAGAAAATTTTCCATAGAAATGAAATTTTAAAAAAATTTTCTATAGAAATAAAATTTTGATAAAATTTTGATAAGAGTTTCTATAGAAATAAATTTTGATAAAAGTTTCTATATAAATAAAATTTTGACAAAATTTTTTAAAGAAATAAAATTTTGATAAGAGTTTCTATAGAAATAAATTTTGATAAAAGTTGCTATAGAAATAAAATTTTGACAAAATAAAATTTTGATAAAAGTTTCTATAGAAACGTTTATCAATTTTTTCTGTATAAATAAAATTTTGACAAAAATTTTCTATTGAAATAAAATTTTGAGAAAATTTTCTGAAGAAATAAAGTTTTGACAAAATTTTCTATAGAAATAAAATTTGGAAAAAAGTTTCTATAGAAATAAAATTTTGACAAAATTTTCTATAGAAATAAAATTTTGATAAAATTTGTATAGAAATAAATTTTCATAAAAGTTTCTATAGAAATGAAATTTTGACAAATTTTCCATAGGAATGAAATTTTAACAAAATCTTCTATAGAAATAAAATTTTGACAAAATTTTCTAAAGAAATAAAATTTTGACAACATTTTCTATAGAAATAAAATTTTGATAAAAGTTTGTATAGAAATAAATTTTGATAAAATTTTCTATCGAATTAAAATTTTGACAAAATTGTTTGTATAAATAAAAATCTGACAAAATTTTCTGTATAAATAAAGTTTTGACAAAATATTTTGTATAAATAAAATTTTGACAAAATTTTCTGTATAAATATAATTTTGAGAAAATTTTCTATAAAAATTAAATACTGACAAAATTTTATATAGAAATAATATTTTGACAAAATTTTCTATAAAAATTAAATTTTGACAAAATTTTCTATAGAAATCAAATTTTGACAAAATTTTCCATAGAAATGAAATTTTGACAAAATTTTCTAAAGAAATAGAATTTTGACAAAATTCATTATATAAATAAAATTTTGACAAAATTTAATATATAAGTAAAATTTTGACAAAATCTATATATATATAAAATTCAATCTATGTTTGTTTATTTGTTTGTTTGTTTGTATGAACCGAGTTGGCTCCGAAACGGCTGAACCGATTCACTTGAAACTTTCAGAGATCATAGGGGACGTTCATGTGGTGAAAATAGGGTACCTCATTTTTTGACACCTGGTCGCGGAGGGGGACCTCCCCTTTGTCGGACTTTTTGAAAATTGGACCAAAGTTGACCGATTTGCTTGAAATTTTCATTGAAGGTTGAGGTTGGCAACTAGACAAAGATCCGCTACTTTATATTTCGATATTTGGTGGCGGAGGGGGGCCTCCCCTTTGTTCGACTTTTTTTAAAGTACAGTGAAAAAACTAAAATTCTCTAAATTATCTGAGAACAAAAAGGGAACATGCGGTGAGGTTATGGAATTAATATGGGGTACCTGATGATTTCAAATGCGGACGGGGAGGGGGACCTCCCCCTTGCCCTACTTTTTGAAACTTTGAACAAAATTATGCGATTTGCTTGAAATTTTCATTGATTGTTGCGGTTGGCATCTAGACAAAAATCCACTACATTATTTTTCGATATTTGGTCGGGGAGGAGGACCACCCCTTTGCCCTACTTTTTTTTAAAGTACAGTGAAAACAAAACTAAACTCCCCCTACTGAAATTTTACGGAAAAATGGGTGAGGTTATGAAATTTATATCAGGTTCCTGATTTTTTTTAATAAAAATAAAAGGGCATAGGGAGACATCCGCTTCTCTTAAGTACATACAGAGAAACAATTAAACTTTACCGAGTTACTTGAAATTTACAGAGGACTGGGGAGAGATCGTAACCTCTGTCAACCGTAATAGTTGATACCTGATTTTGTGATTTTTGGACGGAAGAGAGGCCGCCCCTTTAGGCTTATAATGTGCTTGACATTTTCTGGGACGTTTACAAAAGATACGCTTTTCGACATTTGGTCGGGGAGGAGGTCCTCCTCTAAAACTGCAAAAAAATGGCTCTATTAACCATATTCCTTGATCTATATCTGTCCATAAAGCTCGAAAAATAATTGTATAATTAGATATAATGCATTTGGACGTCAATTGCCTGTTTTGGTATCAGACTAACATGAAATATAAAAAAATTTATGTTTTCTTGAAATTTACAAAGGAAGCGGGGGAAAATGTTATAAATGAAGAGGCAACCTTCATTGCCCCACACTTGAAGGAAAGTTTCAAGAATTTTCAGGGAAGGTTAGGGGTGCTATTCACTACGGTGTTTGATATTGTATCGGGGAAAGTGACGTCCCTTTAAAACAATAGAGCAAAAATTAAACATCTCCGATCTACTTGAAATTTACAGGGAACGTGGGAGGAGGTGATTAAATTTATACATAATTTTTAAATTAGTATATGTTTTTCGATATCTGGTTGGGGAAGGGGAAAATTGAAATAAACTTTGTCGATTTACTTCGATAGAATTTATAGGGACCATTGAGTAGTTGCGAAATTAATATAGGGACTTGATAGTCCGATATCAGGTCAGAGTGGAGCGAAGGTGGGGAGAGAGTTCCCTTTTGTCAATTTTTTTTTCTTAAATTGAAAGTGGAGGGTTGTCCGTAAATGGGAACTCGGTATATAATTTTATGATTTTTGCACAGGCTTCTTTCTTCCAGACTTCTTATTAGTAAAGAGAGGGTTCCCTTTTGTCCGTTTTTTTTTTCTTAAGTTGAAAGCAGAGGGTTGTCCGTAATGGGAACTCGGTACATAATTTTATGATTTTTGCACAGGCTTCTGCCAGACTTCTTTTTAGTAAAGAACTTAAATTTACATGAAATTGGCAGCCAACGTAGAGGGTGCATTATTTTCCAACATTTTAGCAAATGTTAATGTGGTAAAATTTTTTACTACTTTTGCCTTTTCCGATTTATTGGATGGGAAACAGTAATTCTTTGTATGTTATTATAATATAATGCTTAATTTTCAGATATGTTGAGGAGAAGGATACCTTTCCTTGACAAACCACACTTAAAATTCACAAGAAATATAGAATAAGGTACACCCTCTCCCGCCGTATTTGTACCTATAAACGAAAAATCAAGTAGTCCGATTTGTTCAAAAGAATTCAAATCTTTTCGAATTTGTTTTCAGCACGAAGGATATAGTTGACTAAGTTAACGCAAAATGTTCCTCCAAATACGCTTCGGAAGGCGCAGCGAAGCGGGCCGGGTTACGCTAGTTTAATATATAAATAAAGTTTTGACAAACTTTTCTATAGAAATAAAATTTTGACAAAATTTTCTATAGAAATAAAATTTTAATAAAATTTTCTGTATAAATAAAATTTTGACAAAATTTTCTAAAGAAATAAAATTTTGACAAAATTCACTATATAAATAAAATTTTGACAAAATTTAATATATTCGTTTTGTTTGTTGTTGTTGGCTTCTCTTCAATCGTTATTGTTGTTTTTTTGTTTTTTGATCTCAGCTTAAAGCCATGCATTGACTAAACTACAAGTGTAGCTTAACCAACAGGGGAAAAGTATGCTTGTCAAATTTATTTGGGCAAAGCCCTATAGACTGCAAGATGGTTGGATGTACAGCTGTTTCGGAATTACCACATTCCTCATCAGCATCCTCTACTTGCAGCAAAACTATCAACCAATTATCAGAATAAATTCGGGTAATTCACTCAACCCAACGTGAACTACACTTGAACCTCCCGAAAAAGGGTTTAATAGTCGGATACTGCCTAAACAAATTTGCCAGCATATCTCTTTTCCTTGCAGTCTATAGGGCTTTGCCCAAATAAATTTGACAAGCATACTTTTCCTCTGTTGGTTAAGCTACACTTGTAGTTTAGTCAATGCATGGCTTTAAGCTGAGATCAAAAAACAAAAAAACAACAAAATTTAATATATAAATAAAATTTTGACAAAATTTAATATATAAAGTTTTGACAAAATTTTGTATAAAAAATAAAATTTTGACAGAATTTTCTATAGAAATAAAATTTTGACAAAATTTTCTGTATAAATAAAATTTTGACAAAATTTTCTATAGAAATAAAATTTTGAGAAAATTTTTTATAGAAATAAAATTTTAACAAAATTTTCCATAGAAATGAAATTTGAACAAAATTTTCTATAGAAATAAAATTTTGATAAAATTTTCTATGGAAATAAAATTTTGACAAAATATTCTATAGAAATATATTTTGACAAAATTTTCTATAGAAATAAAATTCTGACAAAATTTTCTATGGAAATAAAATTTTGACAAATTTTTCTATAGATATAACACTTTGAGAAAATTTTCTATAAATATGTTGAGCAAATTTTTAATAGAAATAAAATTTTGGCAAAATTTTCTATCCAGATAAAATTTTGACAAAACTTTCTATAGAAATAAAATTAGGACAAAATTTTCTTTAGAAATGAAATTTTGACAAAATTTTCCATAGAAATGAAATTTTAACAAAGATTTCTATAGAAATAAGATTTTGACAAAATTTTCTGTATAAATAAAATTTTGACAAAATTTTTTATAGAAATAAAATGTTGACAAAATTTTCTATAGAAATAAAATGTTGACAAAATTTTCTATAGAAAAATTTTGCAAACAAATTTTTCAAGCATATCTCTTTTCCTTTGCCAAACTCAAATCATCGATTTGAATGTATTTGGCTGGGTTTGTTTTTGAGCGTGCTTCCTCTATCTTCATTCGTTTTTTTTTTTTGTTATTTTTGGCTTCTCTTCAATCGTTATTATTGTCTTTGATCTCAGCTTAAAGCCATGCATTGACTAAACTACAAGTGTAGCTTAACCAACAGAGGAAAAGTATGCTTGTCAAATTTATTTGGGCAAAGCCGACTATCAAACCCTTTTTCGGAAGGTTCAAGTGTAGTTCACATTGGGTTGAGTGAATTACCCGAATTTATTCTGATAATTGGTTGATAGTTTTGCTGCAAGTAGAGGATGCTGATGAGGAATGTGGTAATTCCGAAACAGCTGTACATCCAACCGTCTTGCAGTCTATAGGGCTTTGCCGAAATAAATTTGACAAGCATACTTTTCCTCTGTTGGTTAAGCTACTTTAGTCAATGCATGGCTTTAAGCTGAGATCAAACACAATAATAACGATTGAAGAGCAGCCAAAAAAAAAAACAAAAAAAAAAGAAATAAAATTTTGACAAAATTTTCTATTGAAAAAAAGTTTTGACAAAATATTCTATAGAAACACAATTTTTACAAAATTTTCTATAGAAATCAAATTTTGACAAAATTTTCCATAGAAATGAAACTTGAATAAAATTTTCTATAGAAATTAAATTTTGACAAAATTTTCAAAAGAAATAAAATTTTGATATAATTTTAATAAGAGTTTCTATAGAAATAAAATTTTGATAAAAGTTTCAATATAAAATTTTATCAAAATTTTCTGTATAAATAAAATTTTGACAAAACTTACTATATAAATAAAATTTTGAGAAAATTTTGTAAAAAAATAAAGTTTTGAGAAAATCTTCTATAGAAATAAAATTTTGACAAAATTTTCTACAGAAATAAAATTTTGACCAAATTTTCTATAGAAATCAAATTTTGAGAACATTTTCTATAGAAATAAAATTTTGACAAAATAAAATAAAATAAAAACAAAAATTTTGACAACATTTTCTATAAAAATAAAATTTTGACAACATTTTCTATAAAAATTTAATTTTTAGAAAATTTCTATAGAAATAAAATTTTAACAAAATTTTCTAAAGAAATAAAATTTTGACAAAAATTTCTATTGAAATAAAGTTTTGACAAAACATTCCATAGAAACAAAATTTTTACACAATCTTGACAAAATTTTCCATAGAAGTGAAATTTGAACAAAATTTTCTATAGATATAAAATTTTGACAAAATTTTCTAACGAAATAAAATTTTGTCAAAAATTTCTATTGAAATAAAATTTTGACAACATTTTCTTAAAAACAAAATTTTCTATAAAAATAAAATTTTGACAAAATTTTCTATAAAAATTAAATTTTGAGAAAATTTTCTATAGGAATAAAATTTTGAGAAAATTTTCTATAGAAATAAAATTTTGACAAAATTTACTATATAAATAAAATTTTGACAAAATTTACTATATAAATCAAATTTTGACAAAATTTTCTATAGAAATCAAATTTTGATAATAGTTGCTATAGAAATAAAATATTGACAAAATTTTTTGTATAAATAAAATTTTGACAAAATTTACTATATAAATAAAATTTTGACAAAATTTACATATAAATAAAATTTTGACAAAATTTTCTGTATAAATAAAATTTAAAAAAAAATTCTGTAGAAATAAAATTTTGAGAACATTTTCTGTAGAAATAAAATTTTGACAAAATTTTCTATAGAAATAAAATTTTTACAAAATTTTCAATAAAAACAAAATTTTTACAAAATTTTCTATAAAAATAAAATTTTGATAAAATTTTCTATAGAAATAAAATTTTGACAAATTTTGTTTGCCCTCAAAAGAGTCAATAAGGGAACTGTTGGCCCAAAGGCCTCAGTAGTAAAATTGTAGGCCAAGAAGTCCGTGTCTATGGGGTCTTAGCTTAGGCGGCAGCCCGATGTATCAGGCTCACTTAGACTATTCAGTCCATTGTGATACCACATTGGTGAACTTCTCTCTTATCACTGAGTGCTGCCCGATTCCATGTTAAGCTCAATGACAAGGGACCTCCTTTTTATATCCGAGTCCGAACGGCGTTCCACATTGCAGTGAACCCACTTAGAGAAGCTTTGAAACCCTCAGAAATGTCACCAGCATTACTGAGGCGGGCACGCTAACCATTGCACCACGGTGTCTCCCATTTCTATAGAAAATTTTGTTAAAATTTCATTGCTATGGAAAATTTTGTGAAAACTTGATTTCTATAGAAAATTTTCTCAAAATTTAATTTTTATAGAAAATTTTGTCAACATTTTATATTTATAGAAAATTTTGTCAAAATTTTGTTTTTATAGAAAATTTTGTCAAAATTTTATTTCTATAGAAAATTTTGTCAAAATTGTATTTCTTTAGAAAATTTTGTCAAAATTTTATTTCTATAGAAAATTTTGTCAAAATTTGATTTCTATGAAAATTTTGTATTTTTTTTTTTATTTGATTTATATAGAAATTTTTATCAAAATTTTATTTCTATAGAAAATTTTGTCAAAATTTTATTTCCATTTTTTCAAAATTTTATTTCTATAGAAAATTTTCTCAAAATTTTATTTATATAGTAAAATTGTGATTTCTATAGAAAATTTTGTCAATTTTGTTTTAAAATTTGATTTCTATAGAAATTTTTATCAAAATTTTATTTCTATAGAAAATTTTGTCAAAAATGTATTTCTATAGAAACTTTTATCAAAATTTTATTTCTATAGAAAATTTTGTCCCAATTTTATTTCTATAGAAAGTTTTGCCAAATAAAATTTTGACAGAATTTACTATATAAATAAAATTTTGACAAATTTTCTAATGAAATAAAATTTTGAGAAAATTTTCTATAGAAATAAGATTTTGACAAAATTTTCTATAGAAATAGAATTTTGAGAAAATTTTCAATAGAAATAAAATTTTGATAAAAATTTCTATAGAAATCAAATTTTAAAACAAAATTGACAAAATTTTCTATAGAAATCAAATTTTACTATATAAATAAAATTTTGACAAAATTTTCGAAAGAAATAAAATTTTGAGAAAATTTTCTATAGAAATAAAATTTTGACAAAATTTTCTGTAGAAATAACATTTTGACAAAATTTTCTATAGAAATAAAATTTTCTATAAAAACAAAATGTTCACAAAATTTTCTATAAAAATAAAATGTTGACAAAATTTTTATATAAAAATTAAATTTTGACAAAATTTCCTATAGAAATCAGATTTTGACAAAATTTTGCATAGCAATGAAATTTTAACAAAATTTTTTATAGAAATGGGAGCCACCGTGGTGCAATGGTTAGCGTGCCTGTTGCCCCAAAGGTCTCAGTAGTAAAATTGTAGGTCAAGAAGTCCATGTTAGTGGGTCAAGAACATTCCCAGATTTCTCAGTAGTTGTTTTGCTGGGATGATAACACTGGGCCTGTTTCTGCACCAGCATCAGTTTCTACTCGCAGAACGGGACATTTTTTGGCGGTGGAAGCCCATATAAAATTTATTGGAGATTATCCAAATTTACCCTGTTTCCGGATCACAAGTTGGAGGTTCTCGTTTTTGTTGGGATGTTATAACTCGGCATGTTTCTGCGTCAGTTTCTTCTTGAATAACGTAGCACTCTTTAAACAGCCAGAGCTAAATTGGCATATCGGTATATTTAAGAATCGAATCTTTTATCAAAATGTATCCAAAATGAACAGTTTCAAGTTAGAACATTTCACTGTAAATCTCCATAACCCCACCATGACCATGCAGTAGAATGAGCTACAAAATTATGCTACAATTTGAATTATACAACTCCATGCATGAAGTCCTCTAGATTTTAATGTATACAAGTAATTTTGGAATTACAAACTACCAGCGTTGTTGGCTTTTTTTGTCCTTTCCTCATTCATTTGCCGGATATGAAGGAAACATATGCTTGACTTATACAAAATTTGTCGCTTGTCAAAACGAAAAAAAAAATTTATAGTTTTTTTTTGTTCATATAATGAAACAACTACTTGACACGTCTTCCATCTCAAAAGGACTACTCCCATCTTATGAACAAAAACTGATATGGGGGGGAAATTTTACATGTGTGTGAGGGGGTGTCTGATTTCCTCTTCTTCTTTTTTCCAAGTTCTTTTCACCATTCTAGAGCATAATAGCAAAAGTAATTCAAATGTCACCATGTCACTTGGCACTGCAACATGTTGCAATTGGAAAATGAACAAAAAATAAGAAGCACAAGTAGAAACGCAGAAACACAGAAAGAATACCTCCAAAAACTTCCTCCCTAATGAAATGCAACGTTCTGCTATCGTTTATACAAAAAAAAAATACTTTGCAATTAACAAATGTCATTAGAGCTTTATTGCAATTATCACCTCGGTAAAATTTAACAAAAAAACGAAAACACAGAAAACATTGGAATTACATTTAATGTCCCACCAAGGAATAATGATTCATTTTCCTGTCAAGCATATTTTCCGACACTTGAAGGTGTGAGAGGGAAAAATTATGGGTAGTGGCAAATGATGGGTCTTGGTAGCGATTCATAAATTAATGGCTCCACAGAGTTTATTATTTTTTCCGAGGGTATTGCATTCAATGAAAAATTGTGGAATAAACTATGATTTTTTTTATTGTAATTGTATATAAAAAAATTATGTATGAAAAAATTTATGAAGGTTGACTACTTTATTGCTTATTCAATTAATTAACTCAATAATTTGCAATTGGTTGGCATATTTCGAGGCTATTTTAATTAGTTGCATTAATTTTTTTTTATCAATAGGTCAGTAATCATTTTATGTTGCTTTTTTCTTTTTGCTCATTAATGCTGGCAATATTTATGAGAATTGTAGCCGCTAACTTTGATTTATTTTCATTTTTTTTTGTGTTTTTATTTATCAATATTGTCATATGAAATAACTTAAAGTAAATTAAATTCAACTAAATTATTTATTGATATTAAAATCCATTATATGTTTTCATTTGCCATTACACAAATAAAATTTTAATCGAATTTTCTATACAAATAAAATGTTGATACAATTTTCTATTGAAATAAAATGTTGACCAAAATTTTCTATAGAAATAAAATTTTGACAAAATTAAAATTTTAACAAAATTTTGTATAGAAATAAAATTTTAACAAAATTTTTTGTGGAAATAAAATTTTGACAAAATTTTAAGTAGAAATAAAATTTGGATAAAATTTTCTATAGAAATAAAATTTTGAGAAAATTTTGAATAGAAGTAAAATTTTTAAAAAATTTTGTATAGAAATAAAATGTTGACAAAATTTTCTGTGGAAATAAAATTTTAAGAAAATTTTCAATAGAAATAACGTTTTGACAAACTTTTCTATAGAAATAAAATTTTCATAAAATTTTTCTATAGAAATAAAATTTTAATAAAATTTTCTTTACAAATGTAGTTTTGACAAAATTTTCTATAGAAGCAATATTTTGATACAATTTTCTATAGAAATAAAATTTTGACAAAATTTTCTATAGAAAGAATATTTTGATAAAATTTTTTGACAAAATTTGCAATAAAAATAAAATTTTGACAAATTTTTCTTTAGAAATAAAATTTTGACAAAATTTTCTATATAAATAAAATTTTGATAAAATTTTCTATAGAAAAGAAATTTGGACAAAATTTTATAAAGAAAAAAAATTTTGACAAACTTTTCTAAAGAAAAAATTTTTAGACAAAATTTTCCATACAAACAAATTTAACAAAATTTTCTATAGAAATAAAATTTTAACAAAAATTTCTCTAAAAATAAATTTAACAAAAGTTTCTATACAAAAAAAAAGTTTACAAAATTTTCTTTACTAATGAAATTTTGACAATATTTTCTATAGCAACAATATTTTGATACAATTTTCTATGGAAATAAAATTTTGATAAAATTTTCTACAGAAATAAAATTTTGACAAAATTTTCTATTGAAATACAATTTTAATACAAATTTTCTATCGAAATAAAATTTTGAAAACTTTTGCTATAAAAATAAAATGTTGACAAAAAATTCTACAGAAATAAAATTTTAGCAAAATTTTCTATAGAAACAAAATTTTGACAAAATTTTCTACAGAAATAAAATTTTAATAAAATTTTCTACAGAAATAAAATTTTCACAAATTTTTCTATAAAAATAAAATTTTCTATAGAAATAAAATTTTGCCGAAATTTTCTATGGAAATAAAATTTTGACAACTTTTTCTTTAGAAGAAAATTTTGGCGAAATTTTCTTTAGAAATAAAATGTTGACAAAATTTTCTATAGAAATAAAATTTTGACAAAATTTATTATAGAAATGAAATGTTGACAAAATTTTCTATAGAAATAAAATGTTGAAAAAATTTATTATAGGAATGAAATTTTGATAAATTTTTCTATAGAAATAAAATTTTGCAAAAATTTTCTATAGAAATAAAATTTAGACAAAATTTTCTACAGAAATAAAATGTTAACAAAATTTTCTATAGAAATAAAATTTTGACACAATTTTCTGTAGACATCACATTCTATAGAAATACAAAGTTCAAAATTTTCTATAGAAATAAAATTTTAACAAAATTTTCTATAGAAATAAAATTTTACGAAAATTTTATGGAAATACAATTTTTTATAGACATAACATTCTATAGAAATAAAATTCTCAATAGATATAAAATTTTCATAAAATTATTGTATAAAAAAAATTGATAAAATTTTGTATAGAAATACAATTTTGATAAAATTTTCTACAGAAATAAAATTTTGACTAAGTTTTCTATAGAAATAAAATTTTGGCAAAATTTTCTATAGAAATAAAATTTTGACAAAATTTTCGATAGAAATAAAATTTTGAAAAAATTTCCTATAGAAATAAAGTTTTGACAAAATTTTCTATAGAAATAAAATTTTGACATAAATTTTTATAAAAAAAATTGTGACTAAATTTTCAATAGAAATAAAATTTTCATAAAATTTTTCTATAGAAATAAAATATAGAAACAAAATTTTGACATAAATTTTTATAAAAAAAATTTTGACAAAATTTTCTATAGAAATAAAATTTTGACAAAATTTTCTATAGAAATAAAATTTTGACAAAATTTTCTATAGAAATAAAATTTTGACAAAATTTTCTATAGAAATAAAAATTTGACAAAATTTTCTATAGAAATAAAATTTTGACAAAATTTTCTATAGAAATAAAAATTTGACAAAATTTTCTATAGAAATAAAATTTTGACAAAATTTTCTTTAGAAATAAAATTTTGACAAAATTTTCTATAGAAAGAAAATTTTGACAAAATTTTCTATAGAAATAAAATTTTGACAAAATTTTCTATAGAAATAAAATTTTGACAAAATTTTCGATAGAAATAAAATTTTGACAAAATTTCCTATAGAAATAAAATTTTGACAAAATTTTCTATAGAAATAAAATTTTGACAAAATTTCTTATAGAAATAAAATTTTGACAAAATTTTCTATAGAAATAAAATTTTGACAAAATTTTCTATAGAAATAAAATTTTGACAAAATTTTCTATAGAAATAAAATTTTGACAAAATTTTCTATAGAAATAAAATTTTGACAAAATTTTCGATAGAAATAAAATTATGAAAAAAAAATCTATAGAAATAAAATTTTGACAAAATTTTCTATAGAAATAAAATTTTGACCAAATTTTTCATGGTATTAAAATTTTGAGAAAATTTGCAATAGAAATAAAATTTTGGCAAAATTTTCTATAGAAATAAAATTTTGGCAAAATTTCTTATAGAAATAAAATTTTGACAAAATTTTCTATAGAAATTAAATTTTGACAAAATTTTCTATAGAAATAAAATTTTAACAAAATTTTCAATACAAATAAAATTTTAACAAAATTTTCAATACAAATAAAATTTAAAAAAAAAAATCTATAGAACTAAAATTTTGACAAAATTTCTATAGAAATAAAATTTTGACAAAATTTTTTATGGTATTAAAATTTTGAGAAAATTTGCAATAGAAATAAAGTTTTGACAAAATTTTCTATAGAAATAAAATTTTGACATAAATTTTTATAAAAAAAATTGTGACAAAATTTTCAATAGAAATAAAATTTTCATACAATTTTTCTATAGAATTAAAATATAGAAACAAAATTTTGACATAAATTTTTATAAAAAAAAATTGAGACACAATTTTCAATAGAAATAACATTTTCATAAAATTTTTCTATAGAAATAAAATATAGAAACAAAATTTTCTATAGAAATAAAATGTTGAAAAAATTTTCTAAAAATAAATTTGACAAAATTTTCTATACAAAATTTACAAATACAAATTTTTCTTTACAAACGAAATTTTGACAAAATTTTCTATAACAAGTATATACAGTAGTAAGTTCGGCAGGGCCGAATCTTAAATACCCACCATCATGAATCAAATATAATAGTTTCCTTTGAAAATTTCAGGGGGGTTTGATGACCGATATTTTCCCAAGCAGATCAGTTCAACCAGTACGCTTCCCATAGATAAATGTAAAGATTTTACCTATGAAGACTAAATCAGATCCTGAATTTATAAGACCCATTTTTTGTTTGAGTTTTAGAGGAATCATAAACATCTCTTGTAAGTGTGCAATAAAATTATGAAATAACGCCTTGATTTGATCTAAAGTCTGTAGATTTTCATCCCAATTATTTATATGATTACGAGAAGTAAAATCTGGAAATTTTGCATTCAGTTTCAATAAGTGAAATCGGTCTCTATGGAGGCCTTACCAAATGGACCGATAAAACTAAATCATATACACTTTGTTATGGATCTAAAATGCCAGAATTTGTGGCAAATCGAATAAAAACTACAATTTCTAGAAACCCTAGGAGTTAAATCGGGAGTTCGGTATAATGGGGGCTATACCAAAACATGGAAGGATGCACACAGTATTCAGCACATATAATTGTAGTTCTGGAATGTAGACCCCAATTCGGAGGGCCGGTTTATAAGGGGGTTATATCAAAAACTGTACCGATACACGATATATTCGGTACACCTCTTTGTGGTTCTAGAATACCTCTAGATTTCCAATTTCAGGCGAATTGGATAAAAACTAATTAAAATCGGGAGATCGGTCTATATGGGGGCTATATCAATACATGGACCGGTACTCACCATTTCCGGCTCATCTCTTTATTTTCCTAGAATACTTCTAAATTTCCAATTTCAGGCAAATTGGGTAAAAACTACGGATTCTAGAAGCCCAAGAAGTAAAATCTGGAGATCGGTCTATATGGGAGCTATACCAAAACATGAACCGATACCCCCTTTTTCGACACACCAATTTGTGGTCTTAAAATACCTCTAGATTTTCAACTTGAAGCAAATCGGATAGAAAATACAGTTTCTAGACAAAATTTCAGGACGATAGCGCCATTATTGATAGCGATAGCGCGTGATTACAACAGACAGACAGACGGACATGCTTATATCGTCTTAGAATTTCTCCATGATCAGGAATATATATATACTTTATATAGTCGGAAATCGATATTTCGATGTGTTACAAATGGAATGACAAATAATATTTTGATAACATTTTCTATAGAAAAAAATTTTGACATAATTTTCATAAAATTATTCTATAGAAATAAAATTTTGACAAAATTTTCTATAGAAATAAAATTGTGACACAATTTTCTATAGAAATAAAAATTTTCACAAAATATTCTATAGAAATAAAATTTTGACAAAAAAAATCTATAAAAATGAAATTTTCTCAAAATTTTCTATGGAAATAAAATGTTAACAAAATTTTCTATGGAAATACAATTTTGACAAAAGAAATAAAATTGACAAACTGTTCTAAACAAATAAAATTTTCTACAGAAATAAAATTTTGTCAAAATTATCTATAGAAATAAAATCTTGACAAAATCTTTAACAGAAATAAGATTTCTATACAAATTAAATTTTGCTAAATAATTTTTTTTAATCTATTTTTTTTTTCAATAAGTCCTATTTTCATACAGTTCTGTTAGAGCAACTTTTAAATGTCTATTAGAAACTTATTTAACTGTCAAACAATATCCAAAGTATATTCAATTTACTTTTTGATAACTGACAGTTAAAGGAAACCAAACTTCTATCTCAAAAAAAATCACTACAATCTAGGCAATTAAATTTGATTTTTTGTTTTGAAATAAAACCATCAATTTTAATTGCCTTTCACTGTCTGACTATCGTTTTTTAGAGTTTGCTGTCGGCTAAAAATATTAGCCTTGTCCAAATGGATCGATGCCATTTTCCTGTCAATTTTTGTTTCTTTAAAACTTTAACTACATGTTAATGAAATATAGATTGACATAATATTGATATGTGTTGGTGGAATTTTATTTTCTCATATCAATACCAATTGCTTTACAAATATTCTAAGCAATTTTATTGAAATTATTCAATAATTAAAGGCCTGCTTTATGAGAGGATTATACGATTCAAGCACCGTTATTTGTTGTCCTTCAGCCATACTAACGTATTGGCTTGGAAATTTAAATTCCTTTGCTCTTGCATGAAGTTAGTCTAGAGAAATAAAATTTTCGTCAAATTAAAAAGTATTTTTTGGTACATATTATGGGCGCATGGGAGGGTTTTTCGTGATATCAAATGAAAGGTAATTTTCTGCAGATATGGCGAATAGCTTTATTTTTTCGAAATGAATGAAGTATTAATGGAGAAAAATAGCATTTTTTTTGTCTAAAAATATTGACGTTGCTGCGTTTGTTGTGTTAGTTTGAGAGTAGCTGGGTTTGGTTTGTTGTGGTGTGTGTACGTAGTGTGTTGTGTTTGGCTTTTGTATATCAGCATTGAGAAACAAATTTTGAGCGTAATAAAGAGATCATTGATATGAAAAAGAGAGTGAGTTAATACAATGAAAATTTGTTGCATTTATTTAGCTGTTTGCTATTTGGGAATTAAGACCAGGGTTAGCATTTTGTTCGATCGGACCAAAATTGGTCCGAAAAATTTTTAAAAATTTTAAATTTGGTCCGATGGTCGAACCAAATGGAATTTGCTTGATTTTGGTCCATTTTCGTCAAATCGGTAATTTTCCACAATTTTTAAAATTTTGACAAAATTTTCTGTAGAAATAAAATTTTGACAAAATTTTCTGTAGAAATAAAATTTTGACAAAAATTTCTATAGAAATAAAATTTTAACAAAATTTTCTATAGAAATACAATTTTGACAAAATTTTCTATGGAAATAAAATTTTGACAAAGTTTCCTATAGAATAAAATATGGACAAAATTTTCTATGGAAATAAAATTTTGACAAAATTTTCTATAGAAATAAAATTTTGAAAAAAATATGACAAAATTTTCTATAGAAATACAATTTTGACAATATTTTCTATAGAAATAAAATGTTGAAAAAATTTTGTATAGGAATAAAATTTAGACAACATTTTCTATAGAATTAAAATTTTGACGAAATTTTCTATAGAAATAAAATTTTGACAAAATTTTTTATAGAAATAAAATTTTGACGAAATTTTCTATGGAAATAAAATTTAGACAAAATTTTCTATAGAAATAAAGTTTTGACAAAATTTTCTAGAGAAATAAAATTTTGACAAAATTTTCTATAAAAAGTTTGACAAAATGTTCTATAGAAATAAAATTTTGAAAAAAATATGACAACATTTTCTATAGAAATACAATTCTGACAATATTTTCGATAGAAATAAAATTTTAACAAAATTTTCTATAGAAATAAAATTTTGACAAAATTTTTTATAAAAATAAAATTTTAACAAAATTTTCTATAGAAATAAAATGTTGACAAAATTTTCTATAGAAATAAAATTTTGACAAAATTTTCTATAGAAATAAAGTTTTGACAAAATTTTCTATAGTAATGAAATAAGCTAATAAAAGGTCTATAGAAATAAAATAAGCTAATGAAATGTGAATAAGATAATAAAAGGTTTTGCTGTCATTATCCAAAATATGTTATATTTATATATTAAATATATTAAATAAATATGTAAATTTCCTAAATTTCAGGTTCGATCAAAAATAATAATTTTGTTTCAAAACTAAGACATATGGAAATTTCACTATAAAACATACAAACATACATATACATGCACTGAAAAAAAGCATGCCCCTTTCCAAAGATTTTGTTTTTATATTTATGATTTTTGTATTGATTCCGAGCCAAAGAAGCGGGGGATAGGAGTAAGAATACATTTAAGGCACAATTATCTTGCACATTGTAATGAATTAAGTATGAACATAAATCTTAAATTTCCCCATAAATTTAAAAATCTCTTCGTATGTATATAGGTCGAGTTTGAGGAAACAACAGTTGCCTTTAAATTTTATCCATTACAAAAACATGGTTTAAAATTTTCCAATTAATTTTGCAAAAGACAAGCAAAAACATGCATTCGCGTATTAAAACTTTCAGTTTTAATCAACATGAATACTTTTTACTGCCTACTCGCCTACTAAAGGCACTTTGCTGTACGTTGAAATAATAGCATTGTCCAACTTAACCAATGTCAATCCGATGTCAATCTTTGTTTCTTTAACACGCATTTATAACACACGTTTTTTTTTTCTCAAACCACCAAAGTGATGTTGCACTGCATCCATTTCGTGATATTGGCGAGTTTATATTTCTCCCACCACCCACCCACCCATTTTAAATCTGTATTTCCTGGCACATCAATGCGAAGAGTCCACAAGATTTCTGTCGCTTTTTTTTAATGAATGAGCTGTGATGACAATTTCAAAATGTTGATGTTACATGAAGAGAGAGAAAGAGAGGGAGAGAGAGATACATATATCTGAAGCATGCCTACCATACTAAAATCCGCTATATTTTACACTGTTGCACTATGACTCACTGACTAGCTGGAGATAGCATACAACAACAACAACAAGAAATCCTTTAGCTTTTGCTTTTCTTGTAGTCCATGTCAGAGGCAAGCTGTTCCATAGCTTTGCATTTTATGCAGGAATCACCGTGTTCGAGTGAAAAATGAAAATTAATGCAAAGTGTTGCTGAAGCACTAACGATTCCTGTTTTTTTTCCTCTAGATTTTTTTTTCCATATTTGAATGTAGCTTACGGAATTTCTTTAAATTTTTTTTTGCACTTTGCACTTTTATGGCCCCCTTTTTTCTAGCTTGCTATAGAAAAGATGAGCATACGAAAAAATTCTGTATTGTGAGTAGATGGGTGGATGATGTTTATGGAATTACAACACGGAGTGGACATTGTGCGAGGCAACACATTTTTGTCATGGCTCTTAGATTTTGACAACTCAACTTTCAAAAAAAAAAAACATGAAGAGAAAAAAATGCAATCTTGCGTAGCTAAAAATTGTCCTATAGAAAGAGATATTGCCTACACAAATCTTGTGAAGTGCATGTGCATCGAGTCAACATCAAAAAGGGGGATGGTTTAATCAGAATTTGTGTCTATACACTTAACTAGAACTATATGAAACAGCTGTGAGTTATTACAGCTGGATTAATTCTCTCATCTTATAATCTATTTTCTGTTCTCAACACCTCATATCGCATATTCTTAATATGTGTAGTAAGCTCGACCGAAGAATCGATAATCGGCATTCGTCGTCAAAAGGCCGATAAACTATATCGAGTTGACGCAATACCGAATTTGTCCCAGCCAAAACATCCAGTACAAATAAAATAAATACTCAAAGTCCTCCATATGGGAAAAACATGACTGCGTTAGAAAATTGAGAAGAGTAAAAAACAGTATTAGAGAATTAAATGGATTCATATATTACTCACCTACTATTCTATATAAAGGTAACGCATTTGAATATTGGTAACGCATTTCAACATTTAAGAGCAGTGGCAATAAAATATTTAAGGTCTCCATCGACAAGCTGGACCAGCGAACAATTGCTTAGTGCAACGGGACGTCTTTCTTCGAAACAAAGATCATCCAGTTCGCATAGAAAATATGTACAATTTTTTTATTATTATATTATACCAAACTGCTGAATTTTTTATACTAAAACGTCTGTAAGTTCTGGAAAAAATATAAGACTTTTTGCTTTGTATGCTAATCTTGAAGTACATCATTTCAAACATTTTTAATTACAAATTTAAGAAAAACATTCGCCTTCGGCTACGATCGATTATTGCTATTTTTCATCCAAAAAACCTCACTTCTTCGAGCTCTGCTATGTGTTACTACATTTGGTAGCATTTTTTTGCATCTATTCTCTCTTCATTTCTCTCTTTAATCTTCGAAAACTCACATCATATTTTTTATCTCAATCTCTCGTCGTTCTTGTTTGTTATCCTATACCACTATAAATAAGAGTATAATAAGTTCGATCTGCATGGAAATGTGCCTATCAAAAATGTACGATCAGCATGGAAATGAGCCCATTGTCAACTAATGCGAAAATTGGCTTGTATTTTTTGGAAACAATTTTTTTTATTTAGTTTATTTTATTTTGTTATTGTGTTTATAATAATTAGTAATTCTTATAATTACAGTAGTGGCATTTTGATAACCAATAATAAAATACTTAGATAACTTAAATAAACAATGTTTTTTTATTTCTCTTATTTCTATGTTTTTTTATTTCTATAGACAATTTTGTCAAAATTTTATTTCTATAGAAAATGTTGTGAAAATGTTATTTCTATAGAAAATTTTTTCAAAAATGTATCTCTATAGAAAACTTTGTCAAAATTTTATTTCTATAGAAAACATTCTCAAAATTTTATTTCTACAGAAAATGTTGTGAACATTTTATTTCTATTGAAAATTTAGTCAAATATGTATTTCTATAGAAAACTTTGTCAAAATTTTATTTCTATAGAAAACTTTCTCAAAATTTTATTTCTATAGAAAATTTTGTCAACATTTTATTTCTATAGAAAATTTTATCAATATTTTATTTCCATAGAAAATTTTGTGAAAATTTTATTTCTATAGCAAATTTTGTCAAAATTTTATTTCTATAGTATATATTGTCAAACTTTTATTTCTATAGAAAATTTTGTCAAAATTTTATTTCTATATAAAATTTTATCAAAATTTTATTTCTAGTTTTTTAGTTTACCTTTGGAATTTTATAATTATTGGGATTTTTCGTTTGGCTCGAGGTCATGATAAATGAAAAATGCCGTTGTAATTGTTTTTCATTGTTTTATTATTGAAATATTGCTATTTCGGATATTTCGATACACCTTCGGTGATCATCTTCAGCGAGATATTATATTTTACAAAGTAATAGACTTTCTCCTTGCAAAGCTCATATCTAACTGAAATTTATTTCTATAGAAATTTTGTCAAAATTTTATTTCTATAGAAAATTTTGTCAATTTTTTTTTTCTATAGAAAATTTTGTAAAAATTTTATTTCTATAGAAAATTTTCTCAAAATTAGTTTCTATAGAAAATTTTGTCAAACTTTTAGTTTTGTCAACATTTTATTTCTATAGAAATTTTGTCAAAATTTTATTTCTATAGAAAATTTTGTCAAAATTTTATTTCTATAGAAAATTTTGTCAAAACTCCGTTGCTATAGAAAATTTGATTTCTATAGAAATTTTGTCAAAAATTTATTTCTATAGAAAATTTTGTCAAACTTTAACTTCTAAAGAAAATGTTGTGAAAATTTTATTTCTATAGAAAATTTTGTTAAACTTTTATTTCTATAGAAAATTTTGTCAAAATTTTGTTTCTATAGAAAATTTTGTCAAAATTTTATTTCTATAGAAAATTTTATCAAAATTTTATTTTTATAGAAAATTTTGTTAAAACTTTATTTCTATAGAAAATTTTGTCAAAATTTTATTTCTATAGAAAATTTTGTCAAATTTTTTTTCTATAGAAAATTTTGTAAAAATTTTATTTCTATAGAAAATTTTGTCAAAATTTTATTTCTATAGAAAACTTTGTCAAAAAAAAAATTTTTCTATAGAAAATTATGTCAAAATTTAACTTCTAAAGAAAATTTTGTCAAAATGTTATTTCTATAGAAAATTTTGTCAAAATTTTACTTCTATAGAAAATTTTGTCAAAATTTTATTTCTACAGAAAATTTTCTCAAAATTTTATTTCTATAGAAAACTTTGTCAGAATTTTATTTCTATAGAAAATTTTCTCAAAATTTGTTTCTATAGAAAATTTTGTCAAACTTTTAGTTTTGTCAAAATTTTAATTCTATAGAAAAATTTGTCAAAATTTTATTTCTATAGAAAATTTGGTTCATTTTTTATTTCTATAGAAAATTTTGTCAAAATTCCGTTGCTATAGAAAATTTGATTTCTATAGAAATTTTGTCAAAAATTTATTTCTATAGAAAATTTTGTCAAACTTTAACTTCTAAAGAAAATTTTCTGAAAATTTTATTTCTATAGAAAATTTTGTCAAAATTTTATTTCTATAGAAAATTTTGTCAAAATTTTATTTCTAAAGAAAATTTTGTCAAAATTTTATTTCTATAGAAAATTTTATCAAAATTTTATTGTTATAGAAAACTTTATTTCTATAGAAAATTTTGTCAAAATTTTATTTCTATAGAAAATTTTGTCAAAAATTTTTTCTATATAAAATTATGTCAAAATTTAACTTCTAAAGAAAATTTTGTCAAAATTTTATTTCTATAGAAAATGTTATCAAAATTTTACTTCTATAGAAAATTTTCTCAAAATTTTATTTCTATAGAAAATTTTACTTCTATAGAAATTTTGTCAAAATTTTATTTCTATAGAAAATTTTACTTCTATAGAAATGTTGTCAAAATTTTATTTCTACAGAAAATTTTGTCAAAATGTGTCAAAAATTTTTTTCTATAGCAATTTTTGTCAAAATTTAACTTCTAACGAAAATTTTGTCAAAATTTTATTTCTATAGAAAATTTTGTCAAAATTTTATTTCTATAGAAAATTTTGTCAAAAATTTTATTTCTATAGAAAATTTTGTCAAAATTTTATTTCTATTGAAAATTTTACTTCTATAGAAATTTTGTCAAAATTTTATTTCTATAGAAAATTTTACTTCTATAGAAATGTTGTCAAAATTTTATTTCTACAGAAAATTTTGTCAAAATGTGTCAAAAATTTTTTTCTATAGCAATTTTTGTCAAAATTTAACTTCTAACGAAAATTTTGTCAAAATTTTATTTCTATAGAAAATTTTGTCAAAATTTTGTTTCTATAGACAATTTTGTCAAAATTTTATTTCTCAAGAAAATGTTGTCAAAATTTTATTTCTACAGACAATTTTGTGGCAACCGTGATTACGTAACTCTTTGCCAAAATAATTCTTCTATTTTTATATTTTTTAAAAGGAGCGCTAAGACAAACAAAAGTAATCTCTCTTGATGTTCCATATCATTGATTTTTCAGTACGATTTTCATAATTTCCCATTTTTTTCTACCCTACTCCCCTCCATGGAATTAGTATTTTTCGCTGTAATTTTTTTTTTTATACGTCACCCATCTTCAGTTAAGCCATCACTGATGGTGAATAACAAATCGTGGACATTCTGTGAAATGATGTAAATCACACTCACTTTAACAAAGTCGTTGCAACAAAATGTGTCTCTTTTTATTATTCCCGAATACCGAGTACAACGACCGTCATCTGTTTGACCTCATGGAGGAGATAGGATTTCATTTTGTTTCGTTTTTTGTTTCTTGGGAAATCTTTACCTTCATTTTCTAGAGCATATGCCCTCCAGTGTAGTACATAGGAAGTAGTGCGCTGTTGTTGTAACAGTAGCCGAAGGAGCTAAGAGGAGGATAAAAAGGATTTCCCATGAATAAAATGCGCTTTAAATGTAAATGAATTTAATTTTGTTGGTGTTTTTTTTATGGAGAATAGTGAATATTAAGTTTTCTTTCCTTTTGTTGTTTTTGTTTGTACTTTATCTTGGCGGATTTTATTGGCTTTTTCTTGTGTTGCATTTCTCTGAGCAACTTTTAATGTTTGTTTTCATGTTCACTTACCTGTAGCATTGTTGTTGTTATTGTAACTTTCGTTAGTGGTGAAGATGGTGGTGATAGTGTAGGAGGAGGAGGCTTGCCATCACCCATTTGTTGTTTAAGCGCCTTAACGCTCATCCTTGACTTTTTGCTAGTTGCCCAAAGGCTTCTCTCTTTTTGATATCTCTCAATCCCTCTCTCACTCTCTCTCTCTCTGTGTTTCTCGTTTTTTTATATTTTTCATCTCCCAAGTAGTGGGTTGAGTAGAGTTTTTTGTATTTTCTGATCCCGCCATTTTCTGTTTTTTACTTGAATTTCACCCAGAAACACATTAATGTCCTTATGTTCACCACTTTGACATCAGTCAATTTCGGAAAACAGCAAATAAATGGAATTTTATCAATGTCCATAAGATTGAAAAAGAAACTACTTTTTAACTTACATAAAGGTATTGTAGTTGTTTTTTTTTATAGCCAATAACGCAAAGAGGAGTCCACAATACAAGAAAACATTTTCGGTCAACTCTCTTGTGTATGTTGTTATTGTTGTTGTAGTTGTTACTCTTGATTGCTTCTCTGAGATGCAATAAAAAGATTGTTCCTTTTTTAACAAAAATTCTTTTTATATTCTTTTATTTTCAGATCAGCAGTGTTTACGGGGCCAATTTGTATTGACATCGATACTAGGTAAGGTAGATGATAATATTTTTTTTTTAACTTTTAAGAAACTTTAAGGGGTAAAAATTTAACCTATTTAAATTGCAATGTATTTTTTACACGGCTTTTTAAGAATATCCATCAAGTTTGTTGTATGTTTCTTTCCATTGAAAACTAAACTAAGATTTGTTATTGTTCTCCTTTAAATTTTGTTTTTATTAAATAATACTACTGAATTTTTTTATACTAAAGATGTCTGTAAGTTCTAAAAAAAATATAATAGGACTTGTTGTTTTGTATGCCTTTGTTTAATAAAATATGCTAATCTTGAAGAACCACATTTCAGACATTTTTAATTACAAATTTAAGAAAAACATTCCTCTTCGAATTCGGTCGATTATTCCTGTTTTTCGGCAAAAAAAAAACCGCCATCAGTCGAGCTCTTCTGTGTGCTATTACATTTGGTAGCATTCGTTTGCATCTATTCTCTCTTCATATCTCTCTTTAATCTTCGCTATCTCACATATCTCTTATTTTTAATCTCAATCTCTCGTCGCTCTTTTTTATCTTATACCACTATAAATAAGAGTATAATAAGTTCGATCAGCATGGAAATATGCCTATCAAAAATATCATACACAGAAAAAAAAAATGTCCAATGTAAACTAATGCAAAAATTAACTTTTATTTATTGCAAACAATTTCTTAAATTCGTTTTATTTACCATCCCCACCTTAATATCAACATCAATTAATGACATTATTTAAAATACGATTTATTATAGAATCGCTTGATCACCCAAAAAATGAGTAAAATTCTCCATCATGGAACTTATCAAACAAATGACTATGGCCACATGTTGCCATTTAAAAATGGCAAGCAATTAACATCAGCTCAAGCTGATGCCAATGACTACCACCAAAGAAATCAATGGCAGAACTATATAAATGTACAGTAGTCCTAATTGGGAGAAAAAAAATCAAATAAATTTCTTTCAACAGAGGCGAGAGAGAAATACCTTTAATTAAATTTGATTTTCCATCTACCCAACAAAATGTTTTTTGTTCAAGTAACAGGATAATGGAAAAATAATAACTTTGGCATTTTTCATTTATTCTTAATTTTTAATTATTTTTAAAATTTAATATATTCGTATACTTTTTATTTATACTAAAGTCCCACTGTGACCTACTACTTTTACGTTGTTGCATTAAAAATGTGGCATCAAGCCAATTGGCTCTCTGTCATTGTTAGTGTCGACTATCCCTTTCCCAAAAAAAAAAAAAAAAACACATGCACACATACATGAAAACTCATCATGAGCAGATCCAAAGTACTGCAATAAGAACTCAGAGGACTAAGTTAATATAACATATAAAGGACTGATGGGTAAAATATTCCTATTATTGTAACATTGGGTCATATCGAATTCAGTGGGACATTAGGACCATAAATAAATTAATACCGGGCCGGGCCGAATCTTAAATACCCACCACCATGAATCAAATATAATAGTTTCTTACTTGATAATATATAGAATTTCAGGGGGGTTTGATGGCAGATATTCTCCCAAGCAGATCGGTTCAACCAGTACGTTTCCCAAAGAGAAATTTGAAGATTTTACCTATGGTGACTTTTTTGGTTGAGTTCTTGGATAATCATAACCATCTCGTGTAAGTGTGCCAGATAACTGTTGGACCATTAAATAACGCAAAATAGAATAGAAAATCAAAAAAAAAAGTAAAATAAAATAATGAAAATAAAATTAACAATTTCAGCCCCACGGGGATTTCAAGCTGTGCCTCTAGACTTTTTCACTTCCATGGAAGTTCAATTGAGCAGGGTTTGTAAATTACAAATTGGGGAAACTACTTTTTCGAAAGATATTTTTTGCTGGGACATTAAAATTAAATCATTAAATTATAGCTAAAACTATAAAGTTGAAACTAGATAAATTAGATCTTGATAATTAATAGGGATCATATGAAAATTATAAAACATAGAGAATTAAATTATTTTTTCCATTTCCAAATTAGTGTTTCCAAATTAACATGATTTAAATAACACCAAAGTAAATTAAATACAAATAAAAAAAATAAACTAAATAAAATGTATTTAAATTAATCACATTTTTTTTATAAAACGAAGATAGTTTTATAAAAAAAAAATAAAAACAAATATAAACGGCCGTAAGTTCGTCCAGGCCGAATCTTATGTACCCTTCACCATGGATTGCGTAGAAACTTCTACGAAAGACTGTCATCCACAATGGTATTACTTGGGTTGTGGTATCTTAAATCGTTTTCTAAATTGTGTATTAGTCCATACGTGGTATATATTAGACAAAAAGGTATGTAAGTCTACAAATAATTACGAATCGATATGGACTTTTGCACGGTACGTAGGGAGCCAGAATTGAAATATGGGGGTCGCTTATATCGGAGCTATATACAATTATTGATATGGACCAATTTTTGTGTGATTAGGGATCGATTTATCTGAGGGCTATATATAACTATAGACCGATATGGACCTAGTTAGGCATGGTTGTTAACGGCCATATACTAGCACAATGTCAATCAATTGAATTTCAACTGACTCGGATGAAATTTGCTCCTCCAAGAGTCTCCAAAACCAAATCTCGGGATCAGTTTATATGGGGGCTATATATGATTATGGACTGATATGGAACACTTTTGGCATGGTTGTTAATTATCATATACTACCACCACGTACAAAATTTCAACCAGATCGGATGAATTTTGCTTCTCCAAAAGGCACCGGAGGTCAAATCTGGGGATCGGTTTATATGGGGGCTATATATAATTATGGACCGATTTCGACTAAGTTTTGCATGGTCATTAGAGACCATATACTTACACCATGTACTAAATTTCAGCCGGATCGCATGAAATTTGCTTCTCTTTTAAGGTCCGCAATTCAAATCTGGGGATCGGTTTATATGGGGGCTATATATAATTATTGACCGATGTGGACCAATTTTTGCATAGTTGTTGGATACCATATACTAACATCACGTACCAAATTTCAACGGAATCGGATGAATTTTGCTCTTCCAAGGTGCTCCGGAGGTCAAATCTGGGGATCGGTTTATATGGGGGGCTATATATAATAATGGACCGATTTCGACCAAGTTTTGCATGGTTGTTAGAGACCATATACCAACACCATGTACCAAATTTCAGCCGGATCGGATGAAATTGGCTTCTCTTAGAGGCTCCGCAAGTCAAATCGGGGGATCAGTTTATATGGGGGTAATATATATAATTATTGACCGATGTGGACCAATTTTTTCATAGTTGTTAGAGACCATATACTTACACCATGTACCATATTTCAACCGGATCGGATGAAATTTGCCTCTCTTAGAGGCTCCGCAAGCCAAATCGGGGGATCGGTTTATATGGGGGCTATATATAATTATTGACCGATGTGGACCAATTTTTGCATAGTTGTTAGAGACCATATGCCAACACCATGTACCAAATTTCAGCTGGATCGGATGAAATTTGTTTTTCTTATAGGGTCTGCAAGCCAAATTTGGGGGGTCCGTTTATATGGGGGCTATACGTAAAAGTGGACCGATATGGCCCATTTGCAATACCATCCGACCTACATCAATAACAACTACTTGTGCCAAGTTTCAAGTCAATAGCTTGTTTCGTTCGGAAGTTAGCGTGATTTCAACAGACGGACGGACGGACGGACATGCTTAGATCGACTCAGAATTTCACCACGATCCAGAATATATATACTTTATGGGGTCTTAGTGCAATATTTCGATGTGTTACAAACGGAATGACAAAGTTATATACCCCAATCAAAATTAATTATATTAATTTCCATTTGATTGGTTAATTTAGTTATTTTAATTTTATTTTTATTTAATTAACTTAAAATCAAACTAATATGAAAGGAAAGGTAAAATTACGACTAAAATTAAAAAAAAAACAATAATACTAATACTAAAATTAAAAAAAAAAAAAACTCTTATTAAACCTATTCAACTTTGCTTGCAAATGAAATTGAAAAATAATTAATGCGCCACCCTTATATACAACAAATTTAGTATAAATATTATAGTACTCCACATCTTGACTTGACTACGATTATTTAAACTGTATATAAATATGGATAAAATGAATGTTTGTATTGTGCCCCCCTCGCATATATGTATATGAGGTGATATAATATATATTTGTGTGTGTGCCTGCATGTATTCTTGTCATCATCTTCTGTATTGGATTGTTGCGGCACTCAAGCTAAATGGGATGCAATTCAAACCAAACGATAATAAATGAGCATTATTCACTAACTCACACACTTACACACGTACACAATTATTCATTTACTCAACTGTATACTCACCAAATATATAGTGAACTCAAATTTCACAGATACATGGGTAGGCCTATTTGCTCCCAGCAAACAGTGAAAGAGCGAATAAAAAGTATATTGAAATCGATAATTAATAGTGATAGATGTAATAATAATAATATGATTTAAACTTCTCCGAATTTAATTTTTTTTTTGTTGAAAAATTAAGCTTAAAATGTCATCTCTCCAAAACAATTAAGGGGATCGCTAGATTTTGTCCTTCGTTTATGGATTTTGGTATTGATATTGTTACGGCTTCTTTAAGATACGAACTTATTATTTTAGGCAGGAACAATCTTTCACAATATTAAGGGCAAATTTCTTTAAAATAAAAAAATTTTAATTAAAAAGAAATTTCATAAACTTTGCTTTAGGAATTGTTTTCTTCAAAATTAGGACACGAATCTTTGGAATTAGCGCCCTTCCGTTAAAGTGGTTTGTCTTTGTAGTAAAGCAAATTTCTCTTAAAGTAAATAAAACAAATTCGATTGAAAGATATCATCTATAAATTAACTGATATATTAAATCTTTAGATAAAAAATAAAAATGCTTCACAAATAGGCTAATACTTATTTGGAGGATTTTGCATGTTGGCTTTAAAGTTTTAGTTTAAGAAAACATTTTTTGCTTTGTAATATCTGTTATAACAGGGACTTTTACACTCACATTTATTCTTACATTACTATCTTTGTTGATATGTCGCAAACATGGAAAGAACATTTTTTATAATCCTAATTTTATATTTATAGAGAGATTTTATGCTAGATAGCTCAAATTTTTTATTTTTTTTAAGAAAAATTTGCCAAAATTTTATTTATATAGAAATTTTTGTCAAAATTTTATTTCTATAGAAAATTTTGTAAAAATTTTATTTCTATAAGAAATTTTGTCAAAATTATTAAAAATTTATTTCCATAGAAAATTTTGCACAATTTTATTTCTATACAAATTTTTATCGAAATTTTATTACAGTTTTATTTCTACAGAAAATTTTGTGAAATTTTTATTTCTTTGGAAAATTTTGTTTTCAAAAGTTTATTTCTATAGAAAAATTTGTCAAGATTTTACTCCTATATAAAATTTTGTCAAGATTTTACTTCTATATAAAATTCTATATAAAATTTTGTCCATTTTATAGAAAATATGTGGAAATTTTATTTCTTTAGAAAATTTTGTCAACATTTTATTTCAATAGAAAATTTTGACAAAATTTTATTTCGGTAAAAAATTTTGTCAAAATTTTATTTCTATTGAAAATTTTGTAAAAATTTTATTTCTATGAACAATTTTGTCAAAATTTTATTTCTATAGAAATTTTTGTCAAAATTTTAGTTCTATAGAAAATTTTGTCAAAATTTTATTTCTATGTTATACAAAATTTTGTCAACATTTTATTTCTAGAGAAAATTTTGTCAAAATTTAATTTCTATAGGAAATTTTATAAAAAAATATTTTTATAGAAAATTTTGCAAAATGTTTTTTATACAAATTTTTATCAAAATTCTTACAGTTTTATTTGTATAGAAATTTTCACAAAACTTTATTTCTATACAAAATTTTTGTCAACATTTTATTTCTATAGATGATTTTATCAAATTTTTATTTCTATTGAAAATTTTGTCAAGATTCTACTTCTATAAAAAATTTTGCCAAATTTTATTTGTATAGAAACTTTTGTCAAAATTTTATTTCTATAGAAAATTTTTCCAAAATTTTATTTCGATAGTAAATATTGTCAAAACTTTATATCTAACGAAAATTTTGTCAAAATTTTATATCTATAGAAAATTTTGTCAAAATTTTATTTCTATTGAAAGTTTTATCAAAATTTTTTTACTATAGAAAATTTGTCAAAGTTTTATTTCTATAGAAAATTTTGTTAAAAATTTATTTCTATGGAGAATTTTATCAAAATGTCATTTCCATAGGAAATTTTATCTAAATTTTATTTCTATAGAAAATTTTGTCAAAATATTATTTCTATAGAAAATTTTGTCAAAATTTTATTTCTGTAAAAATTTTGTCAAACTTTTATTTCGATATTTCTATAGAAAATTTTGTCAAAATTTTATTTCTATAGAAAATTTTATTTCTATAGACAATTTTGTCAAAATTTTATTTCTGTAGAAAATTTTGTCAACATTTTATTTTCATAGAAAATGTTGTCAAAATTTTATTTCTATAGAAAATTTTGTCAAAATTTTATTTCCATAAAAAATCTTATTAAAATTTTATTACTTTAGCAAATTTTGTCAAAATTTTATTTCCGTAGACAATTTTACCAAAATTTAATTTGATAGACAATTTTATAACAATTTTATCAAAATTTTTTTCTATAGAAATTGTTGTTAAAATTTTATTTCTATAGAAATTATTTTTTTAAATTTATTGTTATAGATAATTTTGTCAAAATTTTATTTCAACTGAAAACATTATCAATATTTTATTTCTATTGAAAATTTTATCTAAATTTTATTTCTATAGAAAATTTTGTCAAAATTTTATTTCTATAGAAAATTTTGTCAAAATTTTATTTCCATAAAAAATCTTATTAAAATTTTGTTACTTTAGCAAATTTTGTCAAAATTTTATTTCCGTGGACAATTTTACCAAAATTTAATTTTATAGACAGTTTTATAAAAATTTTATTTCATAGACATTTTTATCAAATTTTTTTTCTATAGAAATTGTTGTTAAAATTTTATTTCTATAGAAATTTAAAAACAATTTTTTTAGATAATTTTGTTAACATTTTATTTCTATACGATTTTTTTTTTAATTTTATTTCTTTAGAAGATTTTGTTGAATTTAATTTTTTTTTAATTTAGTAAACATTCAATTGTGTATAAATTTTCCCCTTATTTACCCATCAAAAAAAGCGCCGCCAAAAAAGTAGTGAAAATGTTCTTTTTGGATCCCTTAGTGGTGCAAAATTGGCGCAGAAGCGATGATTTTAACATGAGCTTGTCATAGGACGGATGTCCACCATTACAACAGACGTTGCACTGAAATTGCATCACTTCTTAAGGTGTGATGCGAGTCCAGTGATTTGGATGTGAATAAAGAAATTTTGTGATATTTTGACGAATAAATATTTTTTAAATTTTTTTATGATTTTTAATGCATTATAATGCTTGTCTGGAACGTTTGACATCAAATATTTTTAAAAATTCGCAATTTTTGTAGAAAGGATTTAGCATTTTCCAAAACTTGCACTATTTGATTAATTTTTAATCTGTTTTTAACCCATTTGAAATAATAAAAATTTAAATTTCCCATTAAAAATATGAAAAAAAGCGAATTATAAAAAATTTACCCAAATGAACTTCCTGTGCAGTTAAAATAAAGAACATCTTTGGGAGGACATTTTTGGAAGTGCTTTTAAAGTTGTGCCTTAAGAAGAACTTCTAAATTTGTTTGCTGGGTAGTTAATTCAAATGGTATTATCAGTAGAAAATTTTTTTCTACTAATTTCTAATTTGTGCAAGGCCTTGGAATGTCTATGTTCTCGATAAGCAACTACAAAAGGTATGAAACTAATTTTTAAATTTCCTAAAACGAAAAATTAAAATAAAAAAATCTATTTTGGATATTACAATATATATTATAATTACTTATACGCTATGTGGAACTTTAAAAAAAAAAACAATTATTATCAATTATACGTACTTGTGTACAAAATTTTATTTTTGTGATTGGAGAAAGATGAAGTGAGATAAAATCTGTGGAAAATTTTTGTATTTTTTATTTTTTGAATCTTAAATCAAAGTTAAAATTTATTTAATTTTTAAGTTTAATTAATTATATTAAAATTATTTGTTTTTTCTTATTTCTGTAAATTATGGCAATCGTTTAGTTATTTATTTTTATTTTATTGTTATTTATTTATTTTTATTTATTATTTTATTTTTGTAAATTATGGCAATCTATTTTTTTCAATTTCCTCGTTTCTTATTTTATTTGTCGTTCTTTACTGGGTTACGTTACCTTTTGCCGCATATGTGGCACCTTCAATATCTCAATGTCAGCCATCTACTCCATGCAGATATTCAAGCACATATCGTTTTTCGGCCATGGCCATTAAATATTTTGGCATAAGCAATCAGTCAAATAACCAATACAAATATGTTCCGCACCCAAAAAATACACATTCTCAGGTATTCTCTAATCTCGTTAGGAGAATATTTTGCAGGCGTATACAAAATTTGAATACCGCAGAGAAAGGTGGTAGCAGGGGCTGAGATATGGGTGGTTCAATGATTTTGATTTTTAATTGTGCCACAAAAAGAGCCAAACTTTTAGTTTTGTAATCGATTATAATTTTCATTAACTCTGAAGGTATTTTGGGAATATTCCTGGCTTTGGATATGTTTCTATAAAATTCATATATAATTTTAAAAATTATTTTTGATAAAAAACAAGTAAGTAAAGTAGAAAGTCGGGCGGGGCCGACTATATCATACCCTAAACCACCATTACAGAATTAGTAATCATAAGCATTTGTGGGGTAACATATAGGTCTGGGAGATAAACCGCAGTTGCATATTTAAGAAAATTAAGGGGTACATGTCTATGGGTGCTTTGTGTCAATCTGACTATAGTTCATAGTCAATGTTGCCAGGGAAAATGTTCGGCTTACCCTACAAGGACAAAAAAAGTTCCCTACTTTCCTATACATTCCCAAACAATTTTCCCTACTATATTTTTCGTTCAATTTAAAAAATTTTACAAAACAAAAATGGTTCTAAGTACTTTATTATCCTAAAACATGAATATGCAACGTATATAACTTAGAATATAAATTTGTATTACCACCACGGTTGCCACAGTTGGTAGAATTTTACCCAAATTTGTAATCTTTTTTGTTAAATCTCTATAAAAATAAAATTGTGGAAAAAGTTTCTATAAACAAATTTTTGTAATTAATTTTTCTATAGAAATAAAATTTTGACAATAAATTCTATAGAAATAAAATTTTGAGAAAATTTTTTATAGAAATAATATTTTGAAAAAAATTTCTATAGAAATACAATCTTGACAAAATATTCTATAGAAATAAAATGTTCACAAAATTTTCTACAGGAATAAAGTTTACCACACATTGTTAAAGATCAAGCCTTGCCGTCTTCTAATTTCCTCCTCTAGAGCCACCAAAATGTAAAAATTATTACAAATTGTGTTGAGTGAAAATGTCCTACATTGTGGCCCTACGTCCCTACAAGACGCTAAATATTAGAAAAACTCTACATATAGGGAATTTCCCCTACTTCTAGCAACACTGGCTGTGTTGATATTGCGCCTACGGAGTTAGTATGCCACTAATATTGAGCCCATTATTAAAAAAGAGAAAATTGTTAAATTAGTGTGGGTAATAAATACAAATTTGTAAAAATCGAGCAATATTCTTATGTAAGAGCTACAAGTACGTATAAGTACGATCGGCTAGTACACCAAAATTTGAAATTTGAGTAACATTGGTTAATAAATAAGATTACTATGGCCAAATTTGGGAAAATCGAGCGATGCATATATATGGAAGCTATATCTAAATCTGAACCAATTTGCATAATATTTTGCGGGTTTGATTAATACCACAAAAGGTTACCTTGTGCAAGATTTGAGTAAGATCAGTTACGAAATGAGGTTTGTATGGTCAAACATAAGGTTATAAGGGCGAATTTTTCAAAATCGGGCGATACATATATGGGAGCTATATCTAAATTTGAACCGATTTCGATGAAATTTTGCACATATAGTAAGTACTACAGAGGACTGGATCTAGTCAACTTTTAGTAAGATCGGTTAATAAATAAGGGTTCTATGGCCAAATTTGGGAAAATCGGGCTATACATATATATGGGAGCTATATCTAAATCTGAACCGATTTCGATGATTTTTTGCACATATAGTTAGTGCTATAGAAGACTACATTTAGCCAAATTTGGGTAAGATCGATTGATAAATAAGGGTTTTATGGCCAAATTTAGAAAAATCGGGCGGTACATATATATGGGAGCTATATCTAAATCTGAACCGATTTCGATGATTTTTTGCACATATAGTTAGTGCTATAGAAGATTATATTTTGCCAACTTTGAGTAAGATCGGTTGATAAATAAAGGTTTTGTGGCCAAATTTGGGAAAATCGGGCGATACATATATATGAGAGCTATATCTAAATCTGAACCGATTTGGATAAAATTTTGCAGACTTGAAGGGCGATGGTGGCGATCCGTTTGAAAAAACGCGCAATGTGACCCCATTTGTCGAAATCGGGCTATACATATATATGGGAGCTATATCTAAATTTGATCCGATTTCTTCCAAATTCAATAGCGTTTGTCCTTGTGCCCAAGAACCTCCCTGTAACAAATTTCATCAAAATCGGTTAATAATTGCGACCGGAATCCTGTGAACAACAAATACATGGACAGACGGACGGACGGACACCAAGCGCTAGATCGACTCAGGAGGTGATTCTGAGTCGATCGATATATATTTTATGGGGTCTAAAATCAATATTTCTGGTAGGCACATTTTTTGCCAAATACATGGACAGACGGACGGACGGACACCAAGCGCTAGATCGACTCAGGAGGTGATTCTGAGTCGATCGATATATATTTTATGGGGTCTAAAATCAATATTTCTGGTAGGCACATTTTTTGCCCGATCAAACTTATTATACCCTGACCACTATGTGGTTTAGGGTATAAATATGGCAAATTAAGTTAAATTAAAATAAACGCAGTAATTATTGTTGTTTTTATCAGTGCACTGATGTTTTTATCAGTGCACTGAGCCATATGTGAGAGCAAATACGCAGACATTTGTACATATTACTGTCCTGTATTAAACATAACGTTATTACCCTCTTAAACTCAAAATTTGTAACCTTTTGACCATATACAAAATTGCTTTACCTTGCAAATTTCTAGCTCATTGCTTGTGTGTGTGTGACTGTGTCTGTGTAGGCAATTTGCCCATAGTATGGGAGAAATAGTAAATGGATTGATTGCCAATCCATATATATATTCGGTACGAAAAGAGAGGTGTATTAGAACTTTAGCCTTCATTCAAGCATTCGCATTCATTGCATTTGTTTGCTTACATTGCCTTCTGTTTGATAATCAAGTTTTGGAATTTTCCATTTTATTGGAATTTGGAAACTTTGTACTTTGACCATACTCTCTATGGCTGTATGAAACGGCCTCTGTACGATTGAGAGTCATCCTATCAAGGTGAATTGAAAAATTGCCAAATATATGTAGGGTTCCTCCTATGAAGGGACAAGGGCCTACAACGAAAGGACTACCATACAAAGGATGAGAACTTATTAAGCCAACATTTATTGACATACCTGGAATATATGTGGGAAATTCTTTCATAAGTTTCAACATTTCAATAGCTATGCAATTCAAGTGGTATTATCAGTAGAATTTGTTTCTCTTTCGTTTTTCAATTCATCGGGTGTAGTAGAATTGCGAATAGAAGAAAAGTAAAATGAGATTAGATTTGTGCAAGGATTTGGTATTTCAGTGTTCTTGATAAGCTAACTAACTATAAAATAGCAATGAAATTTTCCAAAACAAATAATAAAGATAAAAAATTAATCTATATGGGATATTACATGGCATATTACAATTACTTATACGCTATGGGGAACTTTAAAAATAAAATCAATTATACGTACTGGTGTACACAATTTTATTTTAAGATTTTTTTTAAGATTTGAAAGGAAGATGATATGGGATAAAATTTTTACAAGGATTTTGCATTTGTTTTTCATATACCCAGAAAAAATGTTAAGTTATTTTAAAGGCACAATTTTAAAAGCACTTCCAAAAATGTCCTCCCAAAGATATTCTTTATTTTAACTACATATAAAATTCTTTTAATTCAGTTTTTTATATCTTGATTGTTTTTTATATTTTTAATTGGCACTTTAAAGTGTTTTTTTTTTTTTTTTTTTTTTTTTTTTAATAGGTTGAAAACAGAATAAGAATTATTAAAATGATACAAATTATTTAAATTTTGTCGAATAAAATGTTAAATCCACTCTAGAGAAAATACGAATATTTGAAAATATTTGAGGTCAAACGTTTCAGACCTCCATAAAAATGAATTCGGATCACAACTAAAGAAGTGCATCGGCAGTAGAAACGGTAGACATCCATCCTATGATAAGCTCATGTAAAAATTCATCGCTTCTGCGCTAATATTGCACCACTTTCGGATTCAAAAAGAACATGTTCAGCACATTGTTGGCTACACTTGTTTTGCTGCGATATTTAAATCTGAACCTATTTGGACATTTTTTTTTTAAATTCTACAAAATCTCTAGACTTATTAGTAGAACAAAATATCAAAATCTAAAGTCATTTTTATGCAATATAAAATCGATAAATCACTAACGGTGGGTAACATGTATGTCATTTGAGGTATAGGAAAATTTGAGTGATTTTTCCACATAGCAGTGGCGGTTTTCAAGGCGGGGCTTTGTCTAAATCTGAGCCGCTTTTAAACAAATTTGGCACAAATTGCAAAAATATTAAATGTACTCTCTGTGCAAATTTTCAAAATTTTGGGAGGCAGCATATGAATCAACATCGTGCTATTGATATATATGGGAGCTTTGTCTAAATCTCAGCCGATTTTAACCAAATTTGGCATGTAGAATGTAATATTACACTGTGTGCGTTTTTAAGTAAATCAGTGTGAAATTTTTTCCTCTGGGGGTCAAATGAGCATAAATTAAAAAATAAAGAAATACAAATAAAATAACATAATATAAAATTTTGACAAAATTTTCTATAGAAATAAAATTTTGACCAAATTTTCTTAGAAATAAAATTTTGATCAAATTTTCTTAGAAATAAAATTGTGACCAAATTTTCTTAGAAATAAAATTTTTGATAAAATTTTCTATAGAAATACAACTTTGACAAAATTTTCTATAGAAATAATTTTTTTACAAAATTTTCGATAAAAATAGAATGTTGACGAAATTTTCTATAGAAATAAAATTTTGACGAAATTTTCTATAGAAATAAAATTTTGATAAATTTTTCTATAGAAATAAAATTTGGACACAATTTTCTATATCAATAAAATTATGCCAAAATTTCCTGCGGAAATGAAATTTTGGCAAAATTTTCTATAGAAATAAAATTTTTACAAAATTTTCTATAGAAATAAAATTTTGACGAAATTTTCTATAGAAATAAAATTTGGACAAAATTTTCTATATCAATAAAATTATGACAAAATTTCCTGCGGAAATGAAATTTTGGCAAAATTTTCTATAGAAATAAAATTTTTACAAAATTATCTTTAGAAATAAAATTTTTACAAAATTTTCTATTGAAATAAAATTTTGACGAAATTTTCTATAGAAATAAAATTTTGATAAATTTTTCTATAGAAATAAAATTTGGACAAAATTTTCTATATCAATAACATTATGACAAAATTTCCTGCGGAAATGAAATTTTAGCTAAATTTTCTATAGAAATAAAATTTTGATAAAATTTTCTTTAGAAATAAAATTTTGACAAAATTTTCTATAGAAATAAAATTTTTACAAAATTTTTTATAGAAATAAATTTTTGACAAAATTTTCTATAGAAACAAAATTTTGCCGAAATTTTCTATAGAAAAAGAAATTTGACGAAATTTTCTATAGAAATAAATTTTTGACAAAATTTTCGATAAAAATAAAATGTTTACAAAATTTTCTATAGAAATAACATTTTGACAAATTTTTCTATAGAAATAAAATTTGGACAAAATTTTCTATATCAATAAAATTATGACAAAATTTCCTGCGGAAATGAAATTTTGGCAAAATTTTCTATAGAAGTAAAGTTTTGACAAAATTTTCTTTAGAAATATAATTTTTACAAAATTTTCTATAGAAATAAAATTTTTACAAAATTTTCTATAGAAATAAAATTTTGACAAATTTTTCTATAGAAATAAAATTTGGACAAAATTTTCTATATCAATAAAATTATGACAAATTTTTCTATGGAAATAAAATTTGGAAAAAATTTTCTATAAATAAAATTTTGACAAAATTTTCTTTAGAAATAAAATTTTGACAAAATTTTCTATAGAAATAAAATTTTTACAAAATTTTCTATAGAAATAAATTTTTGACAAAATTTACTATAGAAACAAAATTTTGCCGAAATTTTCTATAGAAAAAGAATTTTGACGAAATTTTCTATAGAAATAAATTTTTGACAAAAATTTCGATAAAAATAAAACGTTTACAAAATTTTCTATAGAAATAACATTTTGACAAATTTTTCTATAGAAATAAAATTTGGACAAAATTTTCTATATCAATAAAATTATGACAAAATTTCTTGCGGAAATGAAATTTTGGCAAAATTTTCTATAGAAATAAAGTTTTGACAAAATTTTCTTTAGAAATATAATTTTTACAAAATTTTCTATAGAAATAAAATTTTTACAAAATTTTCTATAGAAATAAAATTTTGACAAATTTTTCTATAGAAATAAAATTTGGACAAAATTTTCTATACCAATAAAATTATGACAAAATTTTCTATGGAAATAAAATTTGGAAAAAATTTTCTATATCAATAAAATTTTGACAAAATTTTCTTTAGAAATAAAATTTTTACAAAATTTTCTATAGAAATAAAATTTTTACAAAATTTTCTATAGAAATAAATTTTTGACAAAATTTTCTATAGAAACAAAATTTTGCCGAAATTTTCTATAGAAATAAAATTTTTACAAAATTTTCTATAGAAATAAAATTTTGACAAATTTTTCTATAGAAATAAAATTTGGGCAACATTTTCTATATCAATAAAATTATGACAAATTTTTCTATGGAAATAAAATTGGGACAAAATTTTCTATATCAATAAAATTTTGACAAAATTTTCTTTAGAAATAAAATTTTTACAAAATTTTCTATAGAAATAAAATTTTTACAAAATTTTCTATAGAAATAAATTTTTGACAAAATTTTCTATAGAAACAATATTTTGGTAAAATTTTCTATAGAAATAAAATTTTGACAAAATTTTCTTTAGAAATAAAATATTTACAAAATTGTCTATAGAAATAAAATTTTGACAAAATTTTCTATAGCAATAAAATGTTGACAAATTTTTCTATAGAAATAAAATTTGGGAAAAATTTTCTATATCAATAGAATTATGACAAAATTTCCTGCGGAAATGAAATTTTGGTAAAATTTTCTGTAGAAATAAAATTTTTACAAAATTTTCTATAGAAATAACATTTTGATAAATTTTTCTATAGAAATAAAATTTGGACAAAATTTTCTATATCAATAAAATTATGACAACATTTCCTGCGGAAATGAATTTTTGGCAAAATTTTCTGTAGAAATAAAATTTTGACAAAATTTGCTTTAGAAATAAAATTTTTACAAAATTTTCTATAGAAATAAAATTTTGACGAAATTTTCTATAGAAATAAAATTTTGACACAATTTTCTATATCAATAAAATACGGACAAAATTTCCTGCGGAAATGAAATTTTGGCAAAATTTTCTATAGAAATAAAATTTTGACAAATTTTTCTATAGAAATAAAATTTGGACAAAATTTTCTATACCAATAAAATTATGACAAATTTTTCTATGGAAATAAAATTGGGACAAAATTTTCTATATCAATAAAATTTTGACAAAATTTTCTTTAGAAATAAAATTTTTACAAAATTTTCTATAGAAATAAAATTAGACCAAATTTTCTATAGAAACAATATTTTGGCAAAAGTTTCTATAGAAAAAGAATTTTGACGAAATTTTCTATAGAAATAAAGTTTTGACAAAATTTTCGATAAAAATAAAATTTTGACGAAATTTTCTATAGAAATAAAATTTTGATAAATTTTTCTATAGAAATAAAATTTGGACAAAATTTTCTATATCAATAAAATTATGACAAAATTTTCTGGGGAAATGAAATTTTGGCAAAATTTTCTATAGAAATAAAATTTTGACAAAATTTTCTATAGAAATAAAATTTTTACAAAGTATTCTATAGAAATAAAATTTTTACGATTTTTATCTCATAATCTCGACTATAGGTCCAGTTATACCATATTCGTCTTGTCGTACGGATTATGACATATTTTTACTTATCATACGCTCCCCCGGGCTTTGTATTAAAACCAATCATATGCCACATGGTCCTCGTGCCAAGAGGGACCAATAAAATTTGAAATTTAAAGCTTCCCATACCAAATTCAAAATAAAAAATCTTTGTTTTATTGCAAATCGCAAAGCAACGAGCTCTAATCATAGAAAACATATCAAATTAAAAGATTATATATTATAAACTCTATTGTAGCTTCTTTTTGTATAGCATACAACTTCCACTTTTAATATATAAAAAAAATCCTACTGAAAAAAATATTCATAGCAAACCTGCAAACAGAAAGACTTTACACTAATAAGCAAACTCAAAAATTATTCATAAAAAATACCACACAAATTCAAAGGTCTACCACAGTTTATGAACAAATAATATAATACCCATACATACAAATCGCCTAACGTAGCATAAACTTCCCGTACTGTTGTGTGAGTATGCCTAACGTAGCATAAACTTCCCGTACTGTTGTGTGAGTCTGTGTTGAAAGTCAAATTCCTAAATAGTTACGTTTTGATTTCTAATTTAGTACCTATCCACTATTACCATTGTAGTTATACCATGTCTACCTTGTCGTATGGATTATGCCATACGCTCCCCTGGGCATTGTATTAAAACCAATCATACGCCATATGGGCCTCATACCAAGAAGGACCAATCAATTTGGAACTTTAAGGTTTCCCATACAAATCCACAATATAAAATTTTTGTTTTAGTCCACATTGTCTTGTTTAAAATTGAAAATCTCCTTCTTAGGTAGAAAGGCAGTTTTCACATCTTGAACCAAAGAGCTTTAGCCATACAAAATATATGAAATTAAAAGATTAAATATTATAAACTCTATTTGAAGCTTCTTTTTGTATTGCATAATTGATTCCAAATTGAAAGAATACGTTCATAACCTACAACTTCCACTTTTAATATAAAAACTTTTTTTCATACTGAAAAAAAAAAAAATATTCCTGCAACTAAAAGGACGTTACACAGATAAGCAAACAAGAAATGTATGTCCCAGCAAAATATTCATATATAGGACATGGGAAATAAAATTCAAATCGTATTCATACTCAGCAAAAAGCGCTTAGCTAAATAAAAAATGAATATGTTCTGGTAGTAGTGCAAATTTTGTTAAGAAGCTATGAATTTTACATTGGGTTACATGGGTTTGTCATAGGGCTGAAACCATTTTTTGAGATGAAAATCAAATTCCTACATATTTAAAATTTCTTATTTATTGTCCATCTAGTATTGCATTCTATTTATACCATGTTCACCTTAGCGTATGGATTATATTATATTGTTAATTATCATACGCTCCCCTTGACTTTCTATTAAAACCAATCATACGTCATATGGTCCTCGTACCAAGACGAATTAATCAAATTGGAAGTTTAAGGTTTCCCATATCAAATCTACAATATAAAATCTTTGTTTTAGTCCAAATCGCCTTGTTCAATATTGGAAATCTTCTTTTTACGTAAAAAGAGGGCATACATATCTTGAAACAAAGAACGTTAGTGATAAAAAAAACATGTAAAATTAAAAGCTTAAATACTATAAACTATATTTTAAGCTTCTTTTGTATACCATTATTGATTCCAAATAGGAACAATACTACAGCTTCGACTTTTAAAACGTTTTCATAGATAAACAAATTCCTCATAGCAAACCAGCAAACAAAAAGACTCTACACAAATAAGCAAACAACAAATTACGGCCGTATATACTTGTTGATATTGAAAATCTTTTTTTTTTGTATGAAAAATTTTGAAGCAAAGAGCGTTAGTCATAGAAACCACATCAAATTTAAAACTTTAATATTTTAAACTCCTTTTTAACATCCTTTTTTGTATTCCATAATTGATATTTCCTATAAAAATATATTCCTACTAAAAAAAATCTCCATAGCAATCTTGCAAACAAAATGACCGTTCAATATGAGTATATTTAAGTTTACACAAAAGGGCATACACAAAATATTTCCCTCTATAAAAAAAAAATATTCATATACAGGATATTGAAAACTAAATTCAAAAGCTATTCATATAAATATCACATACCACAGAAATCCAAAAGGTCTACCACAGTTTGTGAACAAATGACATATCAACTACATACAATGAAACTCGCCTATCCTAATATGAAATTCACATACTCTTGTGGGTGTCCTGAAAGTCAAAGGTATTTATGAAGTTCAATTGATAGGACTGCAGCTAACTGCCACTACTATCGGTAAACCTTGAATTCATTGCAAAATTATGGCAAATCCATGTAAAATCGTTTTCAATGACCTTTTGAATTTAAGCACTTTAGGTCACTTCACAGTGACCGACCACACAATCAATTGAAAAGTGGACATGTTGGAGCATATAACATATATATGTCCACTTAAACAAATGGGCAATGTTACGAACTCAGAACAAGCTGGGATATAGGCTACTAATTTATTTTATGGCTACTATAGAAACCCTTATACAACTCTTAGCAATTATTTATAGAAATTCATTAGGGGAAAAGAAAATATTTTAATTGACCTATTTGATGAGCCCTACTTCATGAATTGATGCTGGTTGCCCTTGACTTGAAGGGGAGACTTGTTTTCCAGGAATGCCGAGACTCAAAAGATCTCTTATTTAATTAATGTTCATGCCAATGAATTTCTACACAATATCAAAAGGAAATATTTTAAAAGTAAGCCTATGCAAAGAGGAGACTTTGGGTAAAACCAATATTTGCTAATTAGCACGGTAAAATGTAAAGACAGCTGAATTCGGAGAATTTTAAAAATAACAAATTCAGTAGGATATTAACCATTTGACATCTAACTAAAAATACCTCAACCATTTTTTAGTTCAACTGAAGTGATTTGAAATGATTTGCTGGTTCTCGATAAAATGTCTTCCGAATGAATGGATAGAATTTGAAAATATAGATTGTAAGAGGACGAGAAAATAGAATTGGGCCAAAGACTAAATGAAAACGAAAAGTATTAGAATTCAAATGGTGTTTTATCATACCTTAGGTTAGATTAGGGTAGGTATAATGTCTAGAGGTTTGAAACTAACAGAAATGTCACCAGTAATAAGTATAGTTTGAATAGGCTCAAACGGAATAGACTCTGTCTGAACAGATGTATTCTGAGCCGATATATTACGCGTAGAAGCCTTCTGAACAGATGGATATATGAATGAATTTTATAGGGATCATAAGAATCGGAGATTGTATAAAAAAGAAATTGAATGTAGATCTACTATTAGCATTCAAATTATACCACGTTCACCTTATCGTCACGGTTGCCACTAGTGCCAGAAATAATCCACCAAAATTTGAAGAAAAATTCCAATAGAAAATTTTTATTTCGATAGAAAATCAATACCGAAACATCAAAAATTCTACCAATCTACAAACTACCATTTTTGGTAGAATTCTACCAACTGTGGCATGTATGCTTATCGTATGAATGATGTCATATCTTTAATTATCATACGCTCCACATGACTTTGTATTAAAACCAATCATACGCCATAAGGTCCATTTTGTTAACATTTTATTTTTATAGAAATGTTTGTCAAAATTTTATTTCTATAGAAAATTTTGTAAAAATTTTATTTCTAAGAATATTTAGTCAAAATCTAGATCGAAATAAAATTTTGTTAAAATTTTATTTCGATAGAAAATTTGCGACAAAATTTTATTTCGATAGAAAATTGAAGTACCTCTTAGTTGGGGAGGAATGTTTTGAAAAATCTATCGAAACATCAAAAATTCAAAAAATCTACAAACTACCATTTTTGATAGAATTCTACCAACTGTGGCATGTATGCTTATCGTATGAATGATGTCATATCTTTAATTATCATACGCTCCACATGACTTTGTATTAAAACCAATCATACGCCATAAGGTCCATTTTGTTAACATTTTATTTTTATAGAAATTTTATGTCAAAATTTTATTTCTATAGAAAATTTTGTAAACATTTTATTTCTAAGAAAATTTAGTCAAAATCTAGAAAATAGCAAATTTGCGACAAAATTTTATTTCGATAGAAAATTTGCGACAAAATTTTATTTCTCTAGAAAATTTTGTCAAAATTATATTTTTATAGAAAATTGAAGTACCTCTTAGTTGGGGAGGTATGTTTTGAAAAACTATCGAAACATCAACAATTCTACCACTCTACAAACAACCATTTTTAGTAGAATTCTACCAACTGTGGCATGTATGCTTATCGTATGAATGATGTCATATCTTTAATTATCATACGCTCCACATGACTTTGTATTAAAACCAATCATACGCCATAAGGTCCATTTTGTTAACATTTTATTTTTATAGAAATTTTATGTCAAAATTTTATTTCTATAGAAAATTTAGTAAAAATTTTATTTCTAAGAATATTTAGTCAAAATCTAGAAAATAGAAAATAGACAATTTTGTTAAAATTTTATTTCGATAGAAAATTTTGTCAAAATTATATTTTGATAGAAAATTGAAGTACCTCTTAGTTGGGGAGGAATGTTTTGAAAAATCTACCGAAACATCAAAAATTCTACTAATCTACAAACTACCATTTTTGGTAGAATTCTACCAACTGTGGCATGTATGCTTATCGTATGAATTATGTCATATCTTTAATTATCATACGCTCCACATGACTTTCTATTAAAATCAATCATACGCCATAAGGTGCACATTGTTAACATTTTATTTTTATAGAAATTTTTGTAAAAATGTTATTTCTAAGAAAATTTAGTCAAAATCTATAAAATAGAAAATTTTGTCAAAATTTTATTTCAATAGAAAATTTGCGACAAAATGTTATTTCGATAGAAAATTTTGTCAAAATTATATTTTGATAGAAAATTGAAGTACCTCTTAGTTGGGGAGGAATGTTTTGAAAAATCTACCGAAACATCAAAAATTCTACTAATCTACAAACTACCATTTTTGGTAGAATTCTACCAACTGTGGCATGTATGCTTATCGTATGAATTATGTCATATCTTTAATTATCATACGCTCCACATGACTTTCTATTAAAATCAATCATACGCCATAAGGTCCATTTTGTTAACATTTTATTTTTATAGAATTTTTTTGTAAAAATTTTATTTCTATAGAAAATTTTGTAAAAATTTTATTTCTAAGAAAATTTAGTCAAAATCTATAAAATAGAAAATTTTATCAAAATTTTGTTTTGATAGAAAATTTGCGACAAAATTTTATTTCGATAGAAAATTTTGTCAAAATTATATTTTGATAGAAAATTTAAGTACCTCTTAGTTGGGGAGGAATGTTTTGAAAAATCTACCGAACCATCAAAAATACTACCAATCTACAAAATACCATTTTTGGTAGAATTCTACCAACTGTGGCATGTATGCTTATCGTATGAATGATGTCATATCTTTAATTATCATACGCTCGACATGACTTTGTATTAAAATCAATCATACGCCATAAGGTCCCTTTTGTTAACATTTTATTTCTATAGAAAATTTTGTCAACATATTATTTCTATAGAAATTTTTGTAAAAATGTTATTTCTAAGAAAATTTAGTTAAAATCTAGAAAATAGAAAATTTTATCAAAATTTTGTTTTGATAGAAAATTTGCGACAAAATTTTATTTCGATAGAAAATTTTGTCAAAATTATATTTTGATAGAAAATTGAAGTACCTCTTAGTTGGGGAGGAATGTTTTGAAAAATCTACCGAACCATCAAAAATACTACCAATCTACAAAATACCATTTTTGGTAGAATTCTACCAACTGTGGCATGTATGCTTATCGTATGAATGATGTCATATCTTTAATTATCATACGCTCGACATGACTTTGTATTAAAATCAATCATACGCAATAAGGTCCCTTTTGATAACATTTTATTTCTATAGAAAATTTTGTCAACATATTATTTCTATAGAAATTTTTGTAAAAATGTTATTTCTAAGAAAATTTAGTTAAAATCTATAAAATAGAAAATTTTGTCAAAATTTTATTTCGATAGAAAATTTTGCCAAAATTTTATTTCGATAGAAAATTTTGTCAAAATTATATTTTGATAGAAAATTGAAGTACCTCTTAGTTGGGAAGGAATATTTTGAAAAATCTACCGAAACATCAAAAATTCTACCAATCTACAAACTACCATTTTTGGTAGAATTCTACCAACTGTGGCATGTATGCTTATCGTATGAATGATGTCATATCTTTAATTATCATACGCTCCACATGACTTTGTATTAAAACCAATCATACGTCATAAAGTCCATTTTGTTAACATTTTATTTTTATAGAAATTTTTTTGAAAATTTTATTTCTATAGACAATTTTGTAAACATTTTATTTCTAAGAAAATTTTGTCAAAATCTAGAAAATAGAAAATTTGCGAAAAAATTTTATTTCGATAGAAAATTTGCGACAAAATTGTATTTCGATAGAAAAATTTGTCAAAATTATATTTTGATAGAAAATTGAAGTACCTCTTAGTTGGGGAGAAATGTTTTGAAAATTTTACCGAAACATCGAAAATTTTACCAATCTACAAACTACCATTTTTATAGAATTCTACCAACTGTGGCATGTATGCTTATCGTATGAATTATGTCATATCTTTAATTAGCATACGCTCCACATGACTTTGTATTAAAACCAAACATACGTCATAAGGTCCATTTTGTTAACATTTTATTTTTATAGAAATTTTTGTCAAAATTTTATTTCTATAGAAAATTTTGTAAAAATTGTATTTCTAAGAAAATTTAGTCAAAATCTTATTTCTATAGGATTTTTTATATCCAACACCATAGAATGGTGATGGGGGTATAATAAGTTCGTGTGTAACAGAACGAAATATCGACTTCCGACTATATAACGTATATATATTATTGATCAGGGAGAAATGCTAAGACGATATAAGCATGTCAGTCTGTCCGTCTGTCTGTCTGTTGTAATCACGCTACAGCCTTCAATAATGGTGCTATCGTCCGGAAATTTGCGACCGATTCTTTTTTTGTTTGCAGGCAGGTCAAGTTCGAAGATGGGCTATATCGGTCCAAGTTTTGATATAGTCCCCATATAAACCGATTTCCCGATTTGGGGTCTTGGGCTTATAAAAATCGTAGTTTTTTTTTTTCAATTTGCCTGAAATTGAAAATCTAGAGGTATTTGAGGACCATAAAAAGGTGTGTCGAAGATGGTGCCCATCGGTCCATATACCAATTTTGATTCTTGGGCGTCTAGAAACTGTATTTTCTATCCGATTTGCCTGAAATTGGAAATCTAGAGGTATTTTAGGACCATAAAAAGGTGTGTCGAAAATAGTCCGTATCGGTCCATGTTTTGGTATAGCCCCCATATAGACCGATCTCTCGATTTTGATTCTTGGGCGTCTAGAAACTGTATTTTCTATCCGATTTGCCTGAAATTGGAAACCGTATCGGTCCATGTTTTGGTATAACCCCCTCATAGACCGATCTCCCGATTTTTATTCTTGGGCGTCTAGAGACTATATTTTCTAGCCGATTTGCTTGAAATTGAAAATCTAGAGGTATTTTAAGATCACAAATAGGTGTGTCGCAAATGGTGCCTATTGGTCCATATTTTGGTATAGCCCCCATATAGACTGATTTCCGAGTTTATTTCTTGGGCTTCTAAAATCCGTAGTTTTTATCCAATTTGCCGAAAATTAGAAATATAGACCTAACTCCCGAATTTATTTCTAGGACTTCTGGAATCCGGCTGACCACAAATAGGTCAGCCGAATATGGTGTGTGTCGACCCATGTTTTCGTATAGCCTCCACATAAACCGATCTCCAGATTTAACTCCTTGGGCTTCTAGAAACCGTAGTTTTTATCCGATTTGCACAAAAATGTAAATATACAGGAATTTTAGACCTTCAAAAATCTGTATCGCATTTATTTTTACCGGTCCGTTTGGTAAGGCATCGATATAGACCGACTTATCCTCTTGAGGGTACACCCAAAGAAAAAATGTTTTCCTCCGGAATGAAATTTTAGACAAACGAAATTTCCCTTTCGTATAAAGTATTTTCGTTAAGAGCAAACTAAACCGAATTTTTTTGGGAGCCACCGTGGTGCAATGGTCCGCCTTGCGTACGCAAGGTCGTGGGTTCGATTCCTGCTTTGACCGAACACCAAAAAGTTTTTCAGCGGTGGATTATCCCACCTCAGTAATGCTGGTGACATTTCTGAGGGTTTCAAAGCTTCTCTAAGTGGTTTCACTGCAATGTGGAACGCCGTTCGTACTCGGCTATAAAAAGGTGGTCCCTTGTCATTGAACTTAACATGGAATCGGGCAGCACTCCGTGATAAGAGAGAAGTTCACCAATGTGGTATCACAATGGACTGAATAGTCTAAGTGAGCCTGATACATTGGGCTGCCACCTAACCTAACCTAACCAATCCGAATTTTTGATTGCGATTCAACGATTGTCTCTAAAATTTGTGTCAATAGAAAACTTTGCTTGTGTAAAATTTCATTCCTCAGAAAAGAAAACACTTCTTTCATAGTAGGCGCACTGATCATGAAAATAGCTTGAAACTGAAAGTAAAATTTCCAGATACTACTAATCGTATTCATTTAAATAATGGCGGAAAAAATCTACAGATTTAAGATTTCAAATCAAGGCGTTATTGCATCATATACATGATATGTTTATGTTGTCTCTAAAACTCAAGCAAAATTGGTTCTCATATATCCAGAATCTGATCTAGTCTTCATAGGTAGAATATTTAAATTTTTTCTTCGGAAAGCGTACTGGTTGAACTGATTTGCTTGGGAGAAGATTTTTCATCAAACCCCCTAAAGTGCTATATATCATCAACTAACCCGCTACGACTAAGAGTTTTCAAAGTAAACTATTATATTTGATTCATGGTGGTGGGTATTTAAGATTCGGCCCGGCCGAACTTACTGCTGTATATTTTTTTTTTTTTGTAATTTTATTTATATATAAAATTTTGTCAACATTTTATTTCGATAGAAACTTTTGTCAAATTTATAGTTTTATAGAAATTTTTGTCAAAATTTTATTTCTATAGAAAATAATGTCAAAATTGTATTTTTAAGAAAATTAAGTCACAATTTTATTTCTTTTTTTCAAGTTTTTATTTCTATACAAAATTTTTTTAAAATTTTATTTCGTTAGAAAATTTTGTCAAAATTTTATTTCGATAGAATATATTGTCAACATTTTATTCCGATGGAAAATTTTGTCCACAATTTATTTCGATAGAAAATTTTGTCAATTTTTAATTTTACAGAAATCTTTGTCAAAATTTTATTTTTAAGAATTTTTTTTCAAAAGTTTATTTCTAAAGAAAATTTTGTCAAATTTCTATAGAAAATTTTATTTCAATAGAAAATTTTGTCAACATTTGATTTCGATAGAAAATTTTGTCAAAATTTTATTTCGATAAAAAATTTTTTCAAAATCTTATTTCTATAGAAATTTTGTTTTTAATTTTATTTCGATAGAACATATTGTGAACATTTTATTTCGATACAAAATTTTGTCCACATTTTATTTCGATAGAAATTTGGTAAATTTTTATTTTTACAGAAATTTTTTTCAAAATTTTATTTCTAAACAAAATTTTGTCAAATTTTTATTTCTATAGAAAATTTTGTCAAAATTTAATTTCTATAAAAATTTTTTTGTCAAAATTTATTTTCTATTGAAAATTTTGTTAATATTTGATTTCTATAGAAAATTTTGTCAACATTTTATTTCGATAGAAAATTTTGTAAAATTTTTATTTTTATAGAAGTTTTTGTCAAAATTTTATTTCTACACAGAAAGAAATATCGCCAAAATATTCCCAATTAAAAAGTTGATTGAAGTTGAATTTTTTTTTTTCAATTAAATAGTTAATTCATACTATTAAACTTTTAATCAAACTAGAAACATTAAGTCAATTAAGTCAATGATAGAATTTTTTTTTAAATTTTCAATTAAAAAATTATTTGATACAATTAACTTTTTATTGAAACTCGGAAGAGTAGGACAGTTAAAAAATATGGATATTTGTTTTTTAATTCTTAATTAAAAATTTTTTGAAACTATGAATTTTTGAATCAAACTAAAAAGGATTAAAAATAGTTATAGAAAGTGATTGAAATATAGTATAGTGATTAGAAATAATTTCGTTTTTAATGAAAAATTAATTGAATTTTGCAATCAACATCAATTAAAAATTGAATTGAACCAATTAAAAAATTAATTGAAATTTGCTAATTAATTTTTTAATGAAGTATTTTATTTTTTTTTTTTTTGTTTTGTTTGATGCTCAATTAAAACTGTGATATCAGTTTTGTGATTGAAGACATTTCAATTAAAAAATTCATTGGATCAATTAATTTCGTGATTGAATCAGAAAAAAAAATTTTGTGTGTATAGAAAATTTTGTCAAAAAAAATTTTATTTCTAAAGAAAATTTAGTCAAAATTTTATTTCTAAAGAAAATTTAGTCAAAATTTTATTTCTAAAGAAAATTTAGTCAAAATTTTATTTCTAAAGAAAATTTCGTCGAATTTTTATTTCTATAGAAAATTTGTTAAAATTGTATTCCGATAGAAAATTTTTTTCAAAATCTTATTTCTATAAAAATTTTTTTTCAAAATTTTATTTCGATAGAAAATATTGTCAACATTTTATTTCGATAGAAAATTTTGTAAAAATTTTATTTCGATAGAAAATTTTGTCGAGTTTTTATTTGGATAGAAAATTTTGTCAACATTTTATTTCGACTTTTTTTTACTTTGACGACATAGTGGCATATGTAAGTATAAATAAATTAACAATGAATGGCTGGAGAAACGACGATTCAAAGTAATCTAAAGCGAATTGAAAACACCCATCATAGATAACAAATTTTATGAGGTCAAGGATTGATGTTTCTGTAAGAAATATAAAACACTGAATTCTTAACTCACTCTATCCGATAAAAGACACGTTACAAGGAAAACTGTTTCTTGTATTCTTATAACCCAGATTCTTTTTAAGAACTTTTGAATCCTTTCACTGAAACACCTCTTCAATTTAAAAGCCAAAAGCTACTAAATAAAGCATCCTTTTTAAACCTTTTGCAACCTCATTAACATGATCCCAAACCAACACCAATCTACCGAGAACAACATCGACACCATACACTCCCATAGTGGCCTAGATGAGTAATTGCCTCTAAAATCTTTTGCCCCTAACCCTCAGCATCAGCATCATCGTCATCATCATCATACTTCATCTCATCAGTGTTTACTGGCAGCGTCATTGAAGGACAACCTCAATTGAAAAATCCATCTTTCTGGGTCCCAGTTAAACGCATCATGGGGGGAGGGGAGGACTATGGTTTCAAAAGAAAAGAAACTACCAGAATGCTTAGCCCACAACAGCCGACTTAATAACTTGACCTTCTCTTCCTACAAAATTGTTAACAGTTTCCAACATGGGTTATATTTTTGGGCTGTATATGTGTGGGTTTTGTATGTGTTATGTGATACCAATACTACTGTCATCTTCTATTACCATTACAGCCAATGTTCCAAAAGTTAAGCAAACACAAACTCTTAACGGACACTAAACTATCTGACTGCCTTACAGCATTAGTACGCGTGCCACTACCACGGTTGCCACAGTTGTTAGAATTCTACCAAAAATTGTATTTTTTTACTGTTTGGTAAATTGGTAGAATTCTTGATGTTTGGTAGATTTTCCAAAATATTCTTCTCCAACTAAAAGGTACTTCATAAGTTTTCGATTTTGACAAAATTTTCTATAGAAATGAAATTTTGGCAAAATTTTCTATAGGAATAAAATTTTGACAAAATTTTCAATAAAAATAAAATTTTGACAAAATTTTCTATAATAATAAAAGTTTGACAGAATTTTCTATGAAAATAAAATTTTGCAAAAATTTTATATGAAAATAAAATTTTGAAAAAATTTTCTATAGAAATTAAATTGTAACAAAATTTTCTATTGAAATAAATTTTTGACAAAGTTTTCTGTAGAAATAATATTTGACAAAATTCTCAAAAATTTTCTATAGAAATAGAATTTTGACAAAATTTTCTATAGAAATAGAATTTTGACAAAATTTTCAATAGATATAAAATTTTGACAAAATTTTCCATAGATACAAAATTTCGACAAAATTTTTTATAGAAATAAAATGTTGACAAAATTTTCTACAGAAATAAAATTTTAACAAAATTTTCTACAGAAATAAAATTTTGACAAAATTTTCTATAGAAATGAAATTGTAACAAAATTTTCTATAGAAATAAAATTGTAACAAAATATTCTGTAGACATAAAATTTTGCGAAAAATTTCTATGGAAATAAAATTTGGACAAAATTTTCTGCAGAAATGAAATTGTAATAAAATTTTCTGTAGAAATAACATTTTTACAAACTTTTCTATAGAAACGAAGTTTTAACGAAAATTTTCTATAGAAACGAAGTTTTGTCACAACTTTCTACAGAAATAAAATTTTGATAAAATTATCTATAGAAATAAAATTTTTCCAAAATTTTCTATAGAAATAAAATTTTGACAAAATTTTGACAAAAATTTCTATAGAAATAAAATTTTACCAAAATTTTCTATAGAAATAAATTGTTGACAAAATTTTCTACATAGAAATAAAATTTTGACAAAATTTTCTATAGAAATAAAATTGTATTTAGAAATAAAATTTTAACAAAATTTTCTATAGAAATAAAATTTTGAAAAAATTTTCTATAGAAATAAAATTTTAACAATATTATTCTATAGTATTGAAATTTTGACAAAATTTTCTATAGAAATAAAATGTTGGCAAAATTTTCTATAGAAATAAAATTTTGAAAAAATTTTCTATAGAAATAAAATTTTGAAAAAATTTTCTATAGAAATAAAATTTTGACAAAATTTTTTTATATAAACAAAATTTTGACAAAATTTTCTATAGAAATACAATTTTGACAACATTTTCTATAAAAATAAAATTTTTGAGAAATTTTTCAATAGAAATAACATTTTAACAAAATTTTCTATAGAAATAACATTTTAACAAAATTTCCTATAGAAATAAAATTTTGACAAAATTTTCTATAGAAAAAAAATTTTGACAAAATTTTCTATAGAAATAAAATTTTGACAAAATTTTCTATAGAAATAAAATTTTGACAAAAATTGCTATAGAAATTAAATGTTGACAAAATTTTCTATAGGAATAAAATTTAAACAAAATTTTCGTTAGAAATAAAATTTTAACAAAATTTTCTATAGAAATAATATTTTGACAAAATAAATAAAATTTTGACAAAATTTTCTAAAGAAATTAAATTTAGCAAAATAAGATTATTTTTTTGGTAGTTTTGTGGTAAAATCTTCTCCAAAGTTTGGTAGATAATTTTTGGCTCGAGTGGCAACCGTGGTCACTATTCAGTTATTTGAAAGACTTGGCAAAAATATTTTTATTAACTGGCAATGTCCCTTGGCACACATATCGAGCCATATATGAAGGCAAATGATTGCTGTATAGTTTGGATGTTTCATAGTAGTTTTGGCAGGTCCAACACTATCATCATTCTCAGCATCACTATCATCTTTAGTAGTTGAGTTTGCCATTAACATCGTCCTCATCATCTCCATGTGCACAGTTTAGCACTGAGTATTTATTTTAGCAGGACGAAAAATGTTTGAACCCTTGATGTTGGTGTTAGTTTTACATTCCATGTCATACTTGACAAGAAGTGTTTCTCATCTTGGCACACTTTTCTAGTAGCTTTGTTATTTAGTTTTTATTTTTCTTCTTTTTTTCTCCAAGCACTTTGTCTTCATTTTAGCTAAATTTTTCGTTTAAAAGGAATGTTTTATTTGAACAATGTTGTTTATACACATTTTTTCTTCTTAGTATAGTAAATTTGATACTAAGTAAGATGTAGGGGGTGGGGAAGATGCCAACTATCTTGAGGCTTTGTGTTGTAGTTACAAGTCATAGAAATAGTTGATTATATATAAATTAATCTAAGTCCATAATGGATTATCCATGGTGTCGTATGAGTATTTTAAATTATGTATACTAGGGAGCGTATAAGTGTTTGTACTAGTTTTATTAATTATGCGCCAAAATGTACCCAAATCATCGACATGCAAGCTCACAATAAATATATTACAAACAGTTAAAGCGTTCGAAATGGTGGCCCACATTAAACGATAAATTGAAATGGATCCGTATATAGCCAGACCAGTGTGATGATATTTTAAATTCAAACAAAACACAGATCTCATGATATTGGAGATGGATTATAGAAAATGTTATATTTTCTTCTTACTTCCCAGGGTAGAACAATATACCATGGTCTAAGTTTAAAATTACAGACAAACTGAAGAGAATTTTCTTCTCGGACATGGTTTCGTATAAGTATTTTTAATTCCTGTACTAGGTATCATAATTGTAATGACTCATACGCCAACCGAAGTGAAAATTACAATTTTTTAGCAAAACATAAAACTTTTCCTAAATTTTCGTGGTTTTCTAATATCTGCATATAGCAAAACACAAAAAAGCAAAAGTAGTTTTTGTACCTCATGAGACTAGGATACTGAGCTTTTAAATTTCGCACAAAAAGCCGATATCATGAAAATGCATATAGATGAAATATTTTGCAATTCCTTCTTATATACCTAAATAGAAAAATATACAATGGTCTGAGTTTCTGATGATACCAAATGATAATGAAGAAATTTTGTTCTCGAACTTGGTGTCGTATAAGTATTTTCAATTCATGGATAATGTGTCGCATACTAGTTTCAATAACTCATACGCCAACCGTTTCCCAGATTTTTTTTTTTTTGATATTTAAAATTTATTATCCGACCATAGCGAAAGTTTAGTCAAAATTTTATTTCTATAGAAAATGTAGTCAACATTTTCTCTATAGAAAATTTAGTCAATTTTTTTTTTCTTTAGTGAAAATCTTTTCTGAAAATTTTACTTCCATAGAAAATTTTATGAAAATTTTATTTCTGTAGAAAATTTTATGAAAATTTTATTTCTATAGAACATTTTTGGAAAATTTTATTTCTATAGAAAATTTTTTGAAAATTTTATTTCTATAGAAAATTTTGTCAAAATTTTATTTATATAGAATATTTTTTGAAAATTTTATTTCTATAGAATATTTTTTGAAAATTTTATTTCTATAGAAAATTTTGTCGAAATTTTATTTCTATAGAAAATTTTTCGAAAATTTTATTTCTATAGAAAATTTTGTCAAAATTTTATTTCTATAGAAAATTTTGACGAAATTTTATGTCTATAGAAAATTTTGTCGAAATTTTATTTCTATAGAAAATTTTTCGAAAATTTTATTTCTATAGAAAATTTTGTCAAAATTTCATTTCTATAGAAAATTTTGTCAAAATTTTATTTCTTTAGAAAATTTTTTGAAAATTTTATTTCTATAGAAAATTTTGTCAAAATTTTATTTCTATAGAAAATTTTGTCGAAATTTTATTTCCATAGAAAATATTGTCAAAATTTTATTTCCATAGGAAATGTTGTCAAAATTTTATTTCTATAGAAAATTTTGTCACATTTTTTTCTTTATAAAATTTTCTGAAACTTTTATTTGTATAGAAAATTTTTTGAAAAATTTATTTCTATAGAAAATTTTGTAATTTTTTTCTATAGACAATTTTGTCATTTTTTTTCTATAGAAAATTTTGTCAAATTTTTTTTCTTTATAAAATTTTCTGAAACTTTTATTTTTATACAAAATTTTATGAAAATTTCCTTTTTTAAGAAAATTTTGTCGAAATTTTATTTCTATAGAAAATTTTGTCAAAATTTTATTTCTATAGAATATTTAGTCAAAATTTTTTCTATAGAAAATTTTCCGAAAATTTTATTTCTTTAGAAAATTTTGTCAAAATTTTGTTCTATAGACAATTTTGTCAGAATTTATTTCTATAGAAGATTTTGTCAAATTTGTTTTCTATAGAAAATTTTTTCAAAATTTTATTTCTATAGAAAATTTTGTCAAAATTTTATTTATATAGAATATTTTGTAAAAATTTTATTCCTATAGAAAAATTTGTCAAATTTTTCTTCTTAAAAAATGTTCTGAAATTTTTTTGAGAAAATTTTATTTCTATAAAAAATTTTCTGAAAATGTATTCTTATTTATTTATTTATTTCTATAGCAAATTTTCTGAAAATTTTATTTCTTTAGAATTTTATTTATTTCTTTTTGTGAAAATTTTATTTCTACAGAAAATTTTGTCATAATTTTATTTCTAAAAAAAATTTTGTCAAAATTTTATTTCTACACAAAATTTTTTTAAAATATTTTTCTATACAAAATTTTCTGAAAATTTTATCACTATAGCAAATTTTCTGAAAATTTTATTTGTTTAGAAAATTTTGTCAAAATTTTTTTCTATAGACAATTTTGTCAGAATTTATTTCTATAGAAGATTTTGTCCAAATGTTATTTCCGTAGAAAATGGTGTCATTTTTTTTTATAAAATTTTCAGAAATTTTTTGAAAATTTTATTTCTATAGAAAATTTTGTCAAAATTTTATTTCTATTTCTTTTAAAAATTTTATTTCTATTGAAAATTTTGTCAAAATTTTATTTCTATAGAAAATTTTGTTTCCATAGAAAATTTTGTTAAAATTTTATTTCCATAGAAAATTTTGTCAATTTTTTTTTCTTTATAAAATTTTCTGAAATTTTTATTTCTATAGAAAATTTTCTGAAAATTTTTTTCCATAGAAAATTTTTAGAAAATTTTATTTTCAAATTTCAAATTTTCTGAAATTTTTTTTTAGAAAATTTTATTTCTATAAAAAATTTTCTGAAAATGTATTCTTATTTATTTATTTATTTCTATAGCAAATTTTCTGAAAATTTTATTTCTTTAGAATTTTATTTATTTCTTTTTGTGAAAATTTTATTTATACAGAAAATTTTGTCAAAATTTTATTTCTACAAAAAATTTTGTCAAAATTTTATTTCTACACAAAATTTTTTTAAAATATTTTTCTATACAAAATTTTCTGAAAATTTTATTACTATAGCAAATTTTCTGAAAATTTTATTTCTTTAGAAAATTTTGTCAAAATTTTTTTCTATAGACAATTTTGTCAGAACTTATTTCTATAGAAGATTTTGTCCAAATGTTATTTCCGTAGAAAATGTTGTCAATTTTTTTTATAAAATTTTCAGAAATTTTTTGAAAATTTTATTTCTATAGAAAATTTTGTCAAAATTTTATTTCTATTTCTTTTAAAAATTTTATTTCTATTGAAAATTTTGTCAAAATTTTATTTCTATAGAAAATTTTGTTTCCATAGAAAATTTTGTTAAAATTTTATTTCCATAGAAAATTTTGTCAATTTTTTTTTGTTTATAAAATTTTCCGAAATTTTTATTTCTATAGAAAATTTTCTGAAAATTTTTTTCCATAGAAAATTTTTAGAAAATTTTATTTTCATAGAAAATTTTTAGAAAATTTTAATTTCATAGAAAATTTTGTCAAAATTTTATTTCTATAGAAAATTTTGTCAAACTTTTTTTTCTTTATAAAATTTTGTCAATTATTTTTTTCTTTACAAAATTTTCTGAAACTTTTATTGTTATACAAAATTTTATGAAAATTTACTTTTTTAAGAAAATTTTGTCGAAATTTTATTTCTATAGAAAATTTTGTCAAAATTTTATTTCTATTGAATATTTAGTCAAAATTTTTGTCTATAGAAATATTTCTGAATTTTTTATTTCTACAGAAAATTTTGTCAAAATTTTATTTCTACAAAAAATTTTGTCAAAATTTTATTTCTACACAAAAATTTTTTTTTTTAAATTTTTCTATACAAAATTTTCTGAAAATTTTATTACTATAGCAAATTTTCTGAAAATTTTATTTCTTTAGAAAATTTTGTCAACATTTTCTTCTATAGACAATTTTGTCAGAATTTATTTCTATAGAAGATTTTGTCAAGTTTGTTTTCTTTAGGAAATTTTTTGGAAATTTTATTTCTATAGAATATTTTGTCAAAATTTTATTTATATAGAATATTTTGTAAAAATTTTATTTCTATAGAAAAATTTGTCAAATTTTTCTTCTTAAAAAATTTTCTGAAATTTTGTTTTTAGAAAATTTTATTTCTATAAAAAATTTTCTGAAAATGTATTCTTATTTATTTATTTATTTATTTATTTATTTATTTATTTATTTATTTATTTCTATAGCAAATTTTCTGAAATTTTTTTTTCTTTAGAAAATTTAGTCAAAATATATATCTATAGATAATTTTGTCAGAATTTATTTCTATTGAAAATTTTGTCAAATTTGTTTTCTTAGAAAATTTTTTTTAAATTTTATTTCTATAGAATATTTTGTCAAAATTTTATTTCTATAGAAAAATTTGTCAAATTTTGTTCTTAAAAAATTTTCTAATTTTTTTTTTAGAAAATTTTATATCTATAAAAAATTTCTGAAAATTTATTCTTATTTATTTATTTATTTCTATAGCAAATTTTCTGAAAATTTTGTCAAATTTTTTTTCTATAGACAATTTTGTCAGAATTTACTTCTATTGAAAATTTTGGCAAATTTATTTTCTTTAGAAAATTTTATTTCTATAGAAAATTTTGTCCAAATTTTATTTTGATAGAAAATTTGTGAAAGGGAATATTTTTCAAAATCTACAAAGGCGTAAAGAATTCTACCAAACCAGTAAAAATTCTACCAATTGTGGCAACGAATATTTAGTATAAGTGAACCTGTATTAACAGATGTCGGTCTTATGGTGATTAATATGTCCGGTTCCCGCGCCGAAAACCATCATATTTCCACGGCTACTTTTTTGAAGCAACTTATTTAATAACACAAATTTTTACACTTCTAATTTAGTGTTTTGATGGGAAAATCGTACATAGTACCCACCTTTACCTGGTAAAGTCCATAATGTTTGAAACTGCTATAGTTCCAGTTTCATTTTATTTATCTCCATTACAATTCTTTGTCGTAGTCCTCTATAGGAGAAAGTTCTACCATCCTTAATGATATCGAAAATACAATAAAAGAAAACTAAAGCATTTTAAAATCTTCAGACATGGTGTCGTATAAGTATTCTCAATTCAAGTACTTTGTGTCGTATACGCACTTTAATAACTCATACGCCAACAGATTATCACAATGTTTAGTAGTTAAGTGTTCACGCATTTAAAACAATTGTTGACATCAAACTATTTCACTCCTTATGTATTTTTCTATAGTTCTTAGAGTCCTTTTGTCTTGATGATGTTTTTCTTTTGCTACTACAACTTTTCTAAAATTCCCCTCTAACATTACTCTGAACTAAACAAAGCTGTAGTGATTTCAAGTTTTTTCTTTTTTTGCTCTTTTGATTTTTATTTGTTAAATTTTTAAAATCTCCCCCCAAAGACTTTGCCTTTTAAGATCCGAATGATTATTTTCTTTGTACATAGTGACATGCATCTGGCCATCTAGCCTTTATACATTCCCAATGCAAAGGAAATATTTAGCAAAAAATCCAAAAAAAAAAAGAAGTTCAAACTTCAAAGTGTAGGGCTGTCCAATACTATGGCATTATACAAAGCCAAAATAATGACGATGGTAAAAGCTTTCAAGATATTCAACCAGATGAAGTGACGTCTGACGTCTATAGACAAAATGAATGAAATGAATTATCTGCGACATACAAAAAATGTTCTATATCTCATGAATGGAGATTTCCATTTGCAGACAAGACTGTATAGCAGAAAAAAAAACAACGCAAAAATGTTCTACTACCACTAAGTATGGTGAGAAGACATCCTTGAAACTTTGTGTTTTTTGTGATTTGTCTATATGCAAACATTATCATGTAAGCCCAAAACGAGGGGGGAAATCTATGGTAAAAGCAAAAACTAGGACAAATTTTACGATTTGTTTAAAATTTTATATTTAAATATGATAAAATTTAACAAACAAATCTTAAATTCTTATTACCACCAATGTAGTAGAACTTATAAAGCAAAAATAAATCGAAGTAAATCCGAATGTAAGTAAACTTTAAGATATTTCGATATTTTCTTCAAAAATGTATTGGATATTATATCAACGAGGGAGACCCATATGATTTATTTATATTATATTTATTATAAATTAGAATTAACTAGAATTATATGAATTAATTTTCTAGATGGTAAACAGAAACTTCTCTCAAATAGTTCATTGAATTTTCATTTTAATGATATGGACGAGCAGTAAGCAGTTCATATAGGAAAGCTTTGAAAATCTTAGAGAAATTAAATTAAATAATAACTACAAATTCAAATTAAGTATTCACTTAAGATAAATCCAAGGTGTCGTATGATTATTATTAATTCAAGTACTTCGATGCGTATACTCAACATTATAAATTATACGCTACAGAAAACCACGCAGAATGAAAACATAAATCTTTTCGTACCATTGCTCGTCGCCGTGATGCTGGCAGTGTTGCATCGTATCCCAAGAAGAGAGAAAAGAAACAGAGCAATAACCATTGTTGCCAGTATTTTTCTGGCTCTTGTCCCCAAATTATGATGTTTTCGTCCCAAAAAACTTAAACCCAATTTAAACTACAATTCCTCAAAAAAAATCCAATACATTTTTCACAAGTTTTTTTTTGGACAAAAAAAGGCAAAATGCTCTGCTGTGGAAAATCAGTAATAATTTCAAAATTAAAATTTTAAAAGATTTCGAACCCCAACACCACGAGACTGGTTAGGTTAGGGGGCAGCCCGATATATCAGGCTCACTTCGACTATTCAGTCCATTATGATACCACAGTGGTGAACTTCTCTCTTATCACTGAGTGCTGCCCGATTCCATGTTGAGTTCAATGACAAGGGACCTCCTTTTCATAGCCGAGTCCGAACGGCAGTGAAACCACTTAGAGAAGCTTTGAAACCCTCAGAAATGTTACCAGCATTACTGAGGTGGGTGTTTCGGTGTTCGGTTGAAGCAGGAATGGAACCCACGAACTTGTGTATGTAAGGCGGGCATGCTAACCATGCCCTGGTGATCCTCTTCCAAATGCTGGAAGTATGAAAATGGGAGTTCGATCACTTCGTATTTATGAACGAAAATTGACTTCTAAATATTTAAGTAGTAAACTTTTGTGGTAGACACGGTTATCAAAGTTGGTAGAATTCTACCAGAAATGGTAGATTTTTTTATTGTTTGGTAAAATTCTTGATGTTTTGGTAGGTTTTTCAAAGATGTACTTCATAAATTTTCTATAAAAATAGAATTTCGGCAAAATTTCCTATAGTAAAAAACTTCTGACAAAATTTTCTATAGAAATAAAATTTTGACAAAAATTTCTATAGAAATAAAATTTTTAACAAAATTTTCTATATTAAAATAAAATTCAATAATTTTCAATACAGGAAAAAAATTAGACAAAATTTTCTATGGCAATAACATCTTGACAAAATTTTCTATAGAAATAAAATTTTGACAAAATTTTCTATAGAAATAATATTGTGACAAATTGTTCTATATAGAAATAAAATTTTGACAAAAATTTCAATAGAAATGAAATTTTGACAAAATTTTCTATAGAAATAAAATTTTGACAAAATTTTCAATAGAAATAAAGTTTAACAAACAAAAAATTCTATAGAAAGAAAATTTTGCGAAAATTTTCTATAGAAATAAAATTTTGACAAAATTTCCTATAGAAAAAAAATTTTAACAAAATTTTCGATAGAAATAAAATGTTGACAAAATTTTCTATAGAAATAATATTGTGACAAAATGTTCTACATAGAAATAAAATTTTGACAAAAATTTCAATAGAAATGAAATTATGCCAAATTTTCTATAGAAATAAAATTTTGACAAAATTTTCTATAGAAATAAAATTTAACAAACAGAAAATTGTATAGATAGAAAATTTTTGTGAAAATTTTCTATAGAAATAAAATTTTGACAAAATTTTCTATAGAAATAAACAAAATTTTCTATAGAACTAAAATTTCACCAATTTTCTATGGAAATAAAATTTTAACAAAACTTTCTATAGAAATAAAATTATAACAAAATTTTCTATAGAACTAAAATTTTGACAAAATTTTCTATAGAAAGAAAATTTTAACAAAATTTTCTGTAGAAATAAAATTTTAAAAATATTTTCTACAGAAATAAAATGTTGACAAAATTCTCTATATAAATAAAATTTTGACAAAATTTTCTATAGAAATAAAATTTTGACAAAAATTTCTATAGAAATAAAATTTTTGACAAAATTTTCAATATTAAAATAAAATTCAATAATAGTCAATATAGAAAAAAAAATTGGGAAAATTTTTCTATGGCAATAACATCTTGACAAAATTTTCTATAGAAATAACATTTTGACAACATTTTCTATAGAAATAATATTGTGACAAAATGTTCTATAGAAATAAAATTTAGCAAACAAAAAATTCTATAGAAAGAAAATTTTGTGCAAATTTTCTATAGAAATAAAATTTTTGACAAAATTTTCGATAGATATAAAATTTTGACAAAAATTTCAATAGAAATGAAATTTTGACAAAATTTTCTATAGAAATAAAATTTTGATAAAATTTTCTATAGAAATAAAATTTAACAAACAAAAAATTCTGTATAAAGAAAATTATGTGAAAATTTTCTATAGAAATAAAATTTTTGACAAAATGTTCTATATTAAAATAAAATTCAATAACTTTCAATACAGAAAAAAAAATTGGACAAAATTTTCTATGGCAATTACATCTTGACAAAATTTTCTATAGAAATAAAATTTTGACAACATTTTCTATAGAAATAATATTTTGACAAAATGTTCTACATAGAAATAAAATGTTGACAAAAATTTCAATAGAAATTAAATTTTGACAAAATTTTCTATAGAAATAAAATTTTGACAAAATTTTCTATAGAAATAAAATTTAACAAACAAAAAATTCTACAGAAAAAAAATTGGACAAAATTTTCTATGGCAATTACATCTTGACAAAATTTTCTATAGAAATAAAATTTTGACAACATTTTCTATAGAAATAATATTTTGACAAAATGTTCTACATAGAAATAAAATGTTGACAAAAATTTCAATAGAAATTAAATTTTGACAAAATTTTCTATAGAAATAAAATTTTGACAAAATTTTCTATAGAAATAAAATTTAACAAACAAAAAATTCTATAGAAATAAAATTTTGAAAACATTTTCTATACAAATAAAATTTTGACAAAATTTTCGATAGAAATTAAATTTTGACAAAATTTTCTATAGAAATAAAATTTTGACAAAATTTTCTATAGAAATAAAATATTGACAAAATTTTCTATATATATAAAATTTTGATAAAATTTTCTATAGAAAAAAAATTTTGACAAAATTTTCTATATAAATAAAATGTTGACAAAATTTTCTATAGAAATAAAATTTTGTATTGAAATAAAATTTTCACAAAATTTTCTATAGAAATAAAATTTGCTATAGAACTAAAATTTTGACCAATTTTCTATAGAAATAAAATTTTAACAAAATTTTCTGTAGAAATAAAATTAAAAAAAAAAAATTTCTACAGAAATAAAATTTTGACAAAATTCTCTATATAAATAAAATTTTGAAAATATTTTCTATAGAAATAAAATTTTGACAAAAATTTCTATAGGAATAAAATTTTTGACAAAATTTTCTATATTAAAATAAAATTTAATCATTTTCAATACAGAAAAAAAATTGGATAAAATTTTCTATAGCAATAACATCTTGACAAAATTTTCTATACAAATAAAATTTTGACAAAATTTTCGATAGAAATAAAACTTAACAAACAAAAAATTCTATAGAAAGAAAATTTTTTGAAAATTTTCTATAGAAATAAAATTTTTACAAAATTTTCTATAGAAATAAAATTTTTACAAAATTTTCTATAGAAATAAAATTTTGACAAAATTTTCTATAGAACTACAATTTTGACCAATTTTCTATAGAAATAGAATTTTAACAAAATTTTCTATTGAAATAAATTTTTGAAAAAATTTTCTATAGAAATAAAATTTTGACAAAATTTCCTATAGAAATAAAATGTTGACGAAATTTCCTATAGAAATAAAATTTTGACAAAAATTTCAATAGAAATAAAATTTTGAAAAATTTTCTATAGAAATAAAATTTTGACAAAATTTTCTATAGAAATAAAATTTTGACAAAATTTTCTATAGCAATAAAATTTTGACAAAATTTTCTATAGAACTACAATTTTGACCAATTTTCTATAGAAATAGAATTTTAACAAAATTTTCTATAGAAATAAAATTTTAACAAAATTTTCCGTAGAAATAAAATTTAAAAAAAAAATCTACAGAAATTAAATTTTGGCAAAATTTTCTATAGAAATAGAATTTTAACAAAATCTTCTGTAGAAATACAATTTTAAAAAAATTTTCTACAGAAATAAAATTTTGACAAAATTTTCTATAGAAATCAAATTTTGACAAAATTTTCCATAGAAATAAAATTTTAACAAAATTTTCTAAAGAACTAAAATTTTGACAAAATTTTCTATAGAAAGAAAATTTTAACAAAATTTTCTGTAGAAATAAAATTTTAAAAATATTTTCTACAGAAATAAAATGTTGACAAAATTCTCTATACAAATAAAATTTTGAAAAAATTTTCTTTAGAAATAAAATTTTGACAAAAATTTCTATAGAAATATAAATTTTGACAAAATTTTCTATATTAAAATAAAATTCAATTATTTTCAATACAGAAAAACTAACTTATAATACCCTGTTCCACAGTGTGGAGCAGGGTATAAAAATTGGACAACATTTTCTATGGCAATAACATCTTGACAAAATTTTCTATAGAAATAACATTTTGACAACATTTTCTATAGAAATAATATTGTGACAAAATGTTCTACATAGAAATAAAATTTTGACAAAATTGTCTATAGAAATAAAATTTTTGACAAAATTTTCTATAGAAATAAAATGTTGAAAAAATTTTCTATAGAAATAAAATTTTGACAAAATTTTCTATAGAAATAAGATGTTGACAAAATTTCCTATAGAAATAAAATTTTGACAAAATTTTCTATAGAAATAAAATTTGGACGAAATTTTCTACATAGAATTAAATTTTTGACAAAATTTTCTATAGAAATGAAATTTGGTTAAAAAAGATTAAACCGATCAGAACGAAATCCACGCCGCTGATAACTTGCTCTTGAGCTGAACAAAAAAAAAATAAGAGCTCATTGAGAACAAATGTTCCCTTATCCAGACATTTGTATCTCGACGCTCACTTCATACCGGTATACCTGGTACTGTCTGCCGATAATCGCTTTAATGTGCTTTGTATAGCATCAATTATGGAATAAAATCCCAATTACATTTTAAATACTTTCATAATTTTTCTTTACAACAAAACAAGCATTGCAAATATTTTTTTTTATTCAAAAATACTCTATCCCCAAATTCCTCCTATTATCTGTCTCCCTTATGCTCATGGAATCTAATTTCAAATGACACTTGAAAAATTTGTACCCATTGCGAAATCAAACAAACACTCAACATCATCTCTAACTCATGAACTCTCGATGATGTGAGAGCTCTAAGTAACATTGTTTGTACAACAACAACAAATACAAACATAAACACAAATATGACACACATAGCTAATATGCGTATAGATGGTATGTGTGCGTGTAACAGTCTATTTGAATGCACTCAGCCAGGCAACCCAGCCTTGTCAGCCAGAAAGCCAGAGAGACATGTTCACAGCTAGCTGTGCTATAAATGCACATTCATGCTTGGTGACAATCACACTTACTGAAAATAGCCAGAACAATATGATGTCCTTGTGTTAAGTAACAATCGGAAGTAAAAGCAAATAATAATAAAAAAAACAGAAATCTGATAGTTGGCATACAAAAGCAGAATTGTGACTTACTATATTCTATAAAGGGAGGGGGGAGTGATAGAAGTAATAATTCAAATAGAGAGAGAGACAACGAAAAACTAGCACTCAAGATACTTTTGTGTTTTTGTTGTTGCCCCCAACAGATTTCATTTATATTTCACTCACTATTACTACACATCACTGGCCGCAAGCTGTTGCATTTCCAACGAAGTCTGGCAGAGAATAAATGACACCAACCAACAGAGGCAATAGTAATGGCAATGGAAAATCGGCCTTAGTCCCAACTAGTTTCTACAATAGGCTTGAATGAAATATAATAGTCAAATTATGCTTTGTTTTAATACAATAAGAGTATCAAGAGGAGTTTCGAGGATAATGTTGGCTAATGGGGTAATAACAACAATGAATGGAACTACATTTAAAGGCCAATGATTCGTATTTGTAATGATGGATTTATTTTAATTTAATTCTCATATTTAAGTTTAATTCAAATAGAAAGTGTTTGATCATGAAATTTCTGCATTGCATTAAGGGCATGGTGTAAATTTTAATTTATCGGATTAATTTAATTTTTGATTTAATTTTATTTATTTAATATCAGCTTCAAAATAAATATTTTTAGGTATAAATTCGTGAAATTGTTTGTATCCCAGCAAAAAGCCAATAAAGTTGTAAAATAAAGTTATTTTTGAAAAACGGGCACAACATATATATTGGAGCTATATCTAAATCTGAACCGATTTGGATGATATTTTGCCAATTTGGTTAATACCACAGAAGGTTATTTTATGCTAAATTTGTGTAGGATCGGTTAATAAATAAGGCCATTATGACCAATTTTTGGAAAATCTATCTATATATATGGGAGCTACATTTAAATCTGAACCGATTTTGATGAAATTTTGCACACTCAAAGGGTGGCAAATTAGATTACTTTGTGGCAAATTTGACGCTGATTGGTTAGTAAATGAACACAATCTGACCTAATTTATCGAAATCGGGCGATACATATATATGGGAGCTATATCTAAATCTGAGACGATTTGGATTATATTTTGCAGGTTTGGTTGATATTACAGGATACTATCTTGTGCTGAGTTTGAGTAAGATCGGTTAATAAATGAGGCCATTATGGTCAAAAATAAGGTTAGTAAAGCGAAAATTTTGATAATCTGGTGCTACATATATATGGGAGCTATATCTAAATCTGAACCGATTTGAATGATATTTTGCCAATTTGGTTAATACCACAGAAGGTTACTTTATGCTAAATTTGAGTAGGATCGGTTAATAAATAAGGCAATTATGGCCAAATTTTGGAAAATCGGACGATAGATATATATGGGAGCTATATTTAAATCTGAACCGATTTTGATGAAATTTTGCATACTCAAAGGGTGGCAAATTAGATTACTTTGTGCCAAATTTGACACCGATCGATTAGTAAATGAACACAATCTGACTCCATTTATCGAAATCGGACAATCAGTAGCTATATCTAAATTTGATTCATTTTTTTCCAAATTCAATAACGTTCGTTCTTGTGCCAAAAAAAATCGCCATGTACCGAATTTCATCAAAATCGGTTCATAAAGGGTGATACGGTCAAGGGAAAACGCGTGTAAATCGGTGAAATCGTTTATTTAAAACAACAAATTAAATTTCTTTTTCAAGTTCAATTAGTATAAAATTCAGGAAAAATATTCAGTTAGGCTTTCTCTTTTCCAAATCCGAATTGCCGGGCCTCACGCTTGACACCTGCCATCAGATTTTGTACAGCCACCTTGTCCACCTTCATCGCCGCAGAAAGCCAGTTTGCCTTGAACTGCTGCTCGTCCTTAGCATTTTTTTTTTTTTGGTCTTCTTTAGGTTCCGCTTGACAATAGTCCAGTATTTCTCAATTGGGCGGAGCTCTGGCGTGTTGGGAGGGTTCTTGTCCTTGGGAACCACCTGCACGTTGTTGGCGGCGTACCACTCCATGGCCTTTTTACCGTAATGGCAAGATGCCAAATCCGGCCAAAACAGTACGGAACAACCGTGTCTCTTCAGGAAAGGCAGCAGACGTTTATTAAAACACACTTTCACGTAAATTTCTTGGTTGACAGTCCCGGAAGCTATGAAAATGCTGCTTTTCAAGCCACAGGTACAGATGGCTTGCCAAACCAGATATTTCTTTGCGAACTTTGACAGTTTTATGTGCTTGAAAATATCTGCTACCTTTCCCCTTCCTTTTGCCGTATAAAACTCCTGTCCCGGAAGCTGCTTGTAGTCGGCTTTGACGTAGGTTTCGTCGTCCATTACCACGCAGTTAAACTTCGTCAGCATCGTCGTGTACAGCCTCCGGGATCGCGCTTTGGCCGTCGTATTTTGTTTATCATCGCGATTTGGAGTCACTGCCTTCTTGTAAGTCGACAGTCCGGCTCGTTTTTTGGTTTATTTGCGGCATCTCGGAGAGAGAGGTTAGGGTTTCGCTTGAAACTACCGGCAACTCTCTTTGTCGTCGCAGCGGCTTCCGGTTTTCGATTTCCCCCCGATCCAGACTTCCCGGCTGTCGACAAACGTACCCCAAACACTTAAATTACATTTGTAACGGTTGATTTGGCAACTTTTAGCGATTTTGCCAGCTTTGCGTGCGAGTAGCTCGGATTTTCGCGATGCGCGAGCAAAATTTTGATACGCTGCTCTTCTTGCTTGGACGGCATTTTGACAACTGAAGAGTGAACTCCAAAATCAAAATAGGAGCAACATTCTACACACACACACCTTCCAAATGAGGGGTGTTCAGGTTTTTTAAATGCAAAATTGAAAGAAATACGTCAAGTTTATATTGACCAAATTTTGACCGTATCACCCTTTAAGTGCATATCGGGCGAAAGTTATATATGGGAGCTATATCTAAATCTGAACCGATTTCTTCCAAAATCAATAGGGTTCTATTCTGACCCAAAGAAGGAACACGTGCCAAATTTGAAGGCGATTGGACTTATATTGCGACCTAGACCTTGATCACAAAAATGTGTTCACAGACAGACGGACGGACGGACAGACAGACATGGTTATATCGACTCAGGGAACCACCCTGAGCATTATTGTCGAGGACACCATATGTCTACCTCGTCTCCTTCTGGGTGTTACAAACATATGCACTAACTTATAATACCCTGTTGCACAGTGTGGCGCAGGGTATAATCATAAAAAATTTTTAAAAATTATTTATTTGGCAAAATATGACACAATTTTATAATTCAAATCCGAAAAATTGAATTTGGACCACACCTTAAGAAGTTATGCAAATTCAGTGCAACGGCTTTTGAAATGGTGGACATCCGGCCTATGACAAGCCCATGTTAAATTCATCGGTTTTGCGCCAATTTTGCACCACTTCCGGATCCAAAAAGAACATTTTCACTATTTTTTTTGGCGACGCTTCTTTTGCTGGGTATACCCTGACCACTATGTGGTTTAGGGTATAAAAAGAAGAAATCGCTCAAATTCGAACTTGTGAAAATCGGTCAATGGTTATATTTATGTAAGAGCTACGCGTAAGTATAAATACGATCGGCTAATCCATAAAAATTTGAGTAACTTTGGTTAATAAATAAGACTAATATGGCCAAATTTGTGAAAATCGAGCATATGCATCGCTCGATTATATATGGGAGCTATATCTAAATTTGAACCAATTTGGATGTTAGTTTGCAGGTTTGATTGATACCACAGAAGGTTACCTTTTGCTCTTCGAATATGGTCGTGTCGCGTTTTTTCTCTGGGCGGTTGGAACATTGTGCCGTATTATCACTATTAATATAAATGCTCTGGGGCGTATTAGTTTTATTATTGCAAAGCAAATGGTTGCTCTTTCAATTTGATTTTTACCAAAAAATCACTTTCAAATCTTCACAATCTCAACTTTCCAAAATCCAAATCCAAAATATCTACGATATGTAACATAAATAAATTCTCTTGACACTTTGTAATTCTTTTTTTCTCATGATCAAAACATAGAGTTTCAATTTCAAATTGTATAGAAAAACTCTTGTCATTTCTTTTTAAGACCCATATGACGCAACATAAAAGCCATTGCAACCTTGTGTTTTATTTTCAACCTTGTTTTTTCTCACCCTCTCTCTTTCTCTCTCTTCACTTCACTTCACTCTGTAATAGCACTTTAGAGCTATGTTGGTGTATTGTCATTGGCGTCATTGTCAGTACTCATGAGTGCATCTTGATGTGTTAAAAGTGGCATACACATTGAAACGAAGCTAAACAAATACACTCAAAACGGATATAACATATATGTATGTACATACATAGAAGATATACAATGAAAAAGAAATGTAGAAGATTGTTATCTCAATCGTTTACTTTACCGAGTGTGTGTGTATGTGTTTTTAAGACAACAATGCTGTAATGTCTTTCCGCTCAGCAGATGTTATCCATTTTTAGTTTTGAATTACATACAAATAAAAAAAATATATATATTTCTTATACAATTTTCTTGTTCTCTTTCGCTTCGTTTGAAATTCTAATTTTTGTTCACACCTTTCGTTGATGCAGTTAGAGAAGTCCACAGAAAAAAATCTTTGAAATAGGCTTTGTGGAATATTTCCACAAATACCACGAAGAGTTTGGATAGCCTATACAAAATTTATTACACAATTCCCAATATAAATAATGTTTTTGATCCGAATATTTCGACAAATGTCACAAGGATTTTGGTGAGCCTATCCCAAAAAAATATAATAACACCATATCCAAAATAATTAAAATCTCTTTTTGATCCGATTTAATCCAGTTGTTCGCCAACTGCCACAATTTCATTTTTTTTTTCACCAAATAATCGAAGATGTTAATTCAGTTCATTAAAGTTTTTCACAAATAATTCATGTGGCACCCAAACATAGATTTTGAACCATTTAACAAAGGCTGGCTTTTTTAAATGGTTCAAAATAATTTTATGATGAATGCTTAATTGGCGATGTCTTGGCTGCTTATATGACCGTCCTGGAAAATATTTTCCATTATTTCATGGACTTATTCAAGGATATATTGACCAAAGCAAGAGACATCCACCAACGCCAAGGTAAATTTTAAATATTTTATTGGTGGGCTTTGTGACATGACATTCTTCCCTTTTTATACCCTCCACCATAGGATGGGGGGTATATTAACTTTGTCATTCCGTTTGTAACACATCGAAATATTGGTCCAAGACCCCATAAAGTATATAAATATTCTGGGTCGTGGTGAAATTCTGAGTCGATCTAGCGATGTCCGTCCATCTGTCAGTACGGCTGTCCGTCCATCTGTGGAAATCACGCTAACATCCGAACGAAACATTCTATCGACTTGAAACTTGGCATAAGTAGTTGTTATTGATGTAGGTCGGATGGTATTGCAAATGGGCCATATCGGACCACTTTTACGTATAGCCACCATATAAACGGACCCCCAGATTTGACTTGCGGATCCTCTAAGAGAAGCAACTTTCATCCGATCCGGCTGAAATTTGGTACATGGTGTTAGTATATGGTCTCTAACAACCATGCAAAAATTGGTCCACATCGGTCCATAATTATATATACCCACCATATAAACCGATCGCTCGATTTGGCTTGCGGAGCCTCTAAGAGAAGCAAATTTCATCCGATCCGGCTGAAATTTGGTACATGGTTTTAGTATATGGTCTCTAACAACCATGCAAAAATTGATCCACATCGGTTCATAATTATATATAGCCCCCATATAAACGGACCCCCAGATTTGGCTTGCGGATGCCCTAAGAGAAGGAAATTTCATCCGATCCGGTTGAAATTTGGTACGTGGTGTTAGTATGTGGTCTCTAATATTCACGCTAAAATTGGTCCATATAGGTCCACAATTATATATAGCCCCCATATAAACCGATCTCCAGATTTTGCTTGCGGATCCTCTTAGAGGAGCAAATTTCATCCGATCCGATTGAAATTTGGCACGTGGTGTTTATATATGACCTCTAACATCCATGCTAAAATTGGTCCAAATCGGTCCATTATTATATATAGCCCCCATATAAACCGATCCCCAGATTTGACCTCCAGAGCCTCTAGGAAAAGCAAATTTCATCCGATCCGGTTGAAATTTGGTACGTGGTATATGTATATGGCCTCTAATATCCATGCTAAAATTGGACCAAATCGGTCCATAATTATATGTAGCCCCCATATAAACCGATCCCCAGATTTGACCTCCGGGACCTCTTAAAGTAGCAAATTTTATCCGATCAGGTTGAAATTTGGTACGTGGTCTCTCACAACCGTGCAAAAATTGCTTCATATCGGTCCATAATTATATATAGCCCCCATATAAACCGATCTCCAGATTTTGCTTGCGGATCCTCTTAGAGGAGCAAATTTCATCCGATCCGATTGAAATTTGGTACGTGGTGTTTATATATGGCCTCTAATATCCATGCTAAAATTGTTCGAAATCGGTCCATAATTATATGTAGCCCCCATATAAACCGATCCCCAGATTTGACCTCCGGAGCCTCATAGAGGAGCAAATTTCATCCGATCAGGTTGCAATTTGGTACGTGGTGTAAGTCTAGGGTCTCAAACATCCACGCAGTAATTGGTCCATATCGGTTAATAATTATATATAGCTTCCATATAAACCGATCCCCAGATTTGACCTCCGGTGCTTTTTGGAGATGCAAAACTCATCCGATCTGGTTGAAATTCGGTACGTTGTGCAAGGACATGGCCGCTAACAACCATGACGAAATTGTTCCATATCGGTCTACAGTTATATATAGCCCCCAGATAAAGCGACACCCATATTTCACTTCTGGCTCCTAAATTAGAACGCAAAAGTTCATATCGATTCGTAATTATTTACGAGTATAGACTCACCTATATATGCCGATCAAGAAATGAATTATATACGTATTTAATCGGTCTCTTTTTGTCTAATATATACCCCGTATGGACCAACTTACAATTTAGAAGACGATCTTAAGAAGTTTTAAGATACCTTGCCATCGGTAACCCATGTAATTCGATTGTGGATGACAGTCTTTAGTAGAACTTTCTACACAATCCATGGTGGAGGGTACCTAAGATTCGGCCTCGCCGAACTTATAGCCATATATACTTGTTGATATTAAAAAAAACCAAACATATTCCCATGTTTTCAAATCCACTTCCATGTGAATGTGAATCAATTTCACGATTTTGGTGTCCTACAATCCAATTCCAGCGGATGTTTCGTGAAATCAATTCAAAAGACTTGGTGAAAGCTTAATTATGTCCAAGATGGATGTATTTCCGGTTTAAAAAAAAAGTTCTCGCGTAAGAAATTTGAAATGTTTTATATTTATTATACGAGTTTTATTAACAATATGTCACTTTTAAATAAAAAAGTAGCAAATTCCACTTATTTTGATTTCCGCCTTAGTGAATTTTTGGTTGGTTTCTTCAACCCAGCTGGTTACAAAAAAGTTGAAAAAAGAACGTGAAATTAAGGACATCAAATGTTCACGTTCGTGGATTTGACGTGAATAGTGGAAGTGGAATTGAATTGTCTTAATTTTTTGCTTTGGATTATATGAAGCTTAAAATGTCACCTTTCCTATATGATAGGCCTGAAGAACTTATCCAACATTCCGGAAGGGTTTAAGCTTCTTAGATTTTTTTTATGTGTTTGTCCATCTATAAAATTTATGAAAATATCTTACATGAGATCAATAAAAGAAAATAAACAAAAATTCTCTTGTTTTTGTTTTCCATTCATAAAAAAATGTTCCAACAAAGAAAATAATTTCTTCAGCTCCAAGCATATTGCTTTTGAAATTGAAACAAATCCCATTGCCCTAATTTATTTTCGATTAGATTCCCATTTGTCCTCAGAGAGTCTTTGATTTGCTCTGTACGTGTATGGGAAAATTCAAACCAAAAAAAAACAAATAACAAAAAAAGAAAAGCCAAGGGATTTTATTAATCAGAAATAATGGATTTCCCATTACATTTACGACAATCTCTAATGAAAACTCTATTCTCCTGTGAATGAAATACGACCAGCAACAAAACAACAAAGCCAATAGCTTGACAATAGCAAAACACAACAACAGTCCTATTACATTGCATTGCATTCTCGTCAACATTGTTAGATTTTAATAATGTTGTATGCTTTGTATACGAACATATATGTATGTATGTTCTATGGCATTGTTTTGTTTGTTATTATTACGATTTTTGTTTGTTATTGTTACTGGTGGTGATGGTGTAGTATGGTTGATGTTGCCGTCATTGTAACCATTCATTCATTCTTTATAGATTTTCTTTCATTACGACGGCTGCTACAACGACCATGTCGTCAATGTGACACAATTTGTCTAAACCAGAGCATACAATACAATATACCTATATAACTGAGTTTCTCGGTATCTGAGTGTGTGTGTGTGTGTGAGAGTAGATTTGCTATGCTTATGAATTTCTATGCTTCAACCATCATGGAACTCTCATACCTACATATATGTATGTATGTACATTGTATTGCTATTGCAATCAATGTGGTGAATATGCACTCCCCCATTCACTTACAATTTCTTACATTCTACAAAGAAACCACCCGTAAACTATGCACTTCGTACAAAGAATCTTTTGTCTACTCTAAGGCATCAACACTCTTGCTCCCTCAATAACTTTTGAGTCACACGTTAACACCCTTTCATTCATTTTCTCTTTCCCTCTCCAACACTTCAGCCAAGATCTCTTCTCTTAGTTGCTGTAATCATGCATTACATACTCGTACATCATACGATACAAACCTATTCGATTTATATTGCAAATGTAAACAATAATAATAACAACAGTAACACCAATATCGACAACAAAAACAACAATAATAAAAAGTATTTGCATGTAATACAAAGTATATTATTGTTAAGCATAGAAAATTTTACCACAACAATATCTATGGAGAAAAATTCGATTCGACTGTTGTAATAATGGTCCTTCTCTATTCTCAGCATACAATCCTACTGAACAATAATAACAAAAGCTTCAAAAGATTTCTTTCTTTCTGTTCTCAAATGTTTCATTGTGGTAAAAGTATGTGTGTATGTGTAAAAATGTAATCAGATCTACGTAATTCGCATACTTTCATATAGGTGAGTATCAAAAATTGCTTTATATTCTCCAACTGAAAGAATGTAATCAATTATTGGGATTGTAGTACAATGGTATGGCTACGAATTGTAATCGAAACGACTATGCAATTATCATTGCTAAAACGACGGTAACGCTATGATTAGCATCTTATGGGAGACCAACAAACCGTCGAATGGATCCACTTCATGAAATTCTCTTTAGTGACATTGCTGGACTTTAAGCTGAATATTGAAGAGAAGTGCGAAGAAAGCCACAGTTATCTTATATATGAAAATAAAATGGGGAGAACAACTTAGAATTGCATTAATTGAAGCGGTCTTGTCATGTCTGTGTAGACATGAACAATAAATCGTATGTTCTAGGCGGTCAGTTAACTGCTCCTGAACGTGAAATAAAATGTTCGAACTGGCCTATTAATCACTCCATTTTTATGCGTATATATAGATAAAAAATTTTGACAAAATTTTCTATAGAAATAAAATTTTGACAATATTTTCTATAAAAATCAAATTTTGAAAAATTTTCTATAAAAATCACATTTTGACAAAATTTTCTATAGAAATAAAAATTTGACAAAATGTTCTATAGAAATAAAATTTTGACAAAATTTTCTGTAGATAAAATACTTTCTATAGATATAGAGTTTTGACAAAATTTTCTATAGAAATAAAATTTTAATGAAATTTTCTATAGAAATAAAATTTTAACAAAATTTTCTATAGAAATAAAATTTTGAAAAAAAAATTCTATAGAAATAACATTTTGACAAAATTTTCCGTAGATATAATATTTTGAGAAAATTTTCTATAGATATAGAATTTTGACAAAATTTTCTAGAAAAAATTTTGACAAAATTTTCTATAGTAATAAAATTTCGACAAAATTATCTATAGAAATAAAATTTCGACATAATTTTCTATAGAAATAAAATGTTGACAACATTTTCTATAGAAATAAAATTTTGACAAAATTTTCTATAGCAATAAAATTTCGAAAAAATTTTCTATAGAAATAAAATTGTGACAAAATTTTCCATAGAAGTAAAATTTTGACAAAATTTTCCATAGCTATAAAATTTCTACAAAATTATCTATATAAATAAAATTTCGACATAATTTTCAATAGAAATAAAATTTTGACAAAATTTTCTATAGAAATAAAATGTTGACAAAATATTCTATAGAAATAAAATTTTGACACAATTTTCTATTAAAATAAAATTTTGACAAACTTTTCTAGAGCAATAAAATTTTGACAAAATCTTCTATAGAAATGAAATGTTGACAAAATTTTTTATAGAAATAAAATTGTCACAAAATTTTCCATAGAAGTAAAATTTCAACAAAATCTCCTATAGAAATTAAATTTTGCCAAAGTTTTTTATAGAAATAAAATTTTGGCAAAATTTTGACAAAAATTTCTATAGCAATAAAATTTTGACAAAATTTTCTATAGCAATAAAAGTTCGCCAAATTTTCTATAGAAATAAAATTGGGCAAAATTTTCTATAGAAATAAAATTTTGACAAAATTTTTTATAGAAATAAAATTTATAGAAATAAAAATTTTTATAAAATTTTCTATAGAAATAACATTTTGACAAAATTTTCTATAGCAATAAAATTTCGACAAAATTTTCTATAAAAATAAAATTGTGACAAAATTTTCCATAGAAGTAAAATTTTAACAAAATTTTCTATAGCAATAAAATTTCGACAAAATTTTCTATAGAAATAAAATTTTGACAAAATTTTTTATAGAAATAAAATTTTGGTAAAATCTTCTATAGAAATAAAATCTTGACAAAACTTCTATGGAAATAAAATTTTGACAAAATTTTTTATAGAAATAAAATTTTGACAAAATTTTCTATAGAAATAAAATCTTGACAAAATTTCTATAGAAATAAAATTTTGACAAAATTTTCTATAGCAATAAAATGTTGACAAAATTTTCTATAGCAATAAAATTTCGACAAATTTTTCTATAGAAATAAAATTTTGACAAAATTTTCTATAGAAATAAAATTTTCACAAATTTTCTATAGAAATAAAATTTTCACAAATTTTCTATAGAAATAAAATTTTGAGAAAATTTTCTGTAGATATAATATATTGAGAAAATTTTCTATAGATATAGAATTTTGACAAAATTTTCTATAGAAATAAAATTTTGGCAAAATTTTCTATAGAAATAAAATTTTGGCAAAATTTTCTATAGAAATAAAATTTTGACAAAATTTTCTATAGATATAGAATTTTGACATAATTTTCTATAGAAATAAAATTGTGACAAAATTTTCCATAGAAGTAAAATTTTGACTAAATTTTCTATAGCTATAAAATTTCTACAAAATTATCTATATAAATAAAATTTCGACATAATTTTCAATAGAAATAAAATTTTGACAAAATTTTCTATAGAAATAAAATTTTGACAAAATATACTATAGAAATAAAATTTTGACACAATTTTCTATTAAAATAAAATTTTGACAAACTTTTCTAGAGCAATAAAATTTTGACAAAATCTTCTATAGAAATAAAATGTTGACAAAATTTTTTATAGAAATAAAATTGTCACAAAATTTTCCATAGAAGTAAAATTTTAACAAAATCTTCTATAGAAATTAAATTTTGCCAAAGTTTTTTATAGAAATAAAATTTTGGCAAAATTTTGACAAAAATTTCTATAGCTATAAAATTTTGACAAAATTTTCTATAGCAATAAAATTTCGCCAAATTTTCTATAGAAATAAAATTGGGCAAAATTTTCTATAGAAATAAAATTTTGACAAAATTTTTTATAGAAATAAAATTTATAGAAATAAAAATTTTGATAAAATTTTCTATAGAAATAACATTTTGACAAAATTTTCTATAGCAATAAAATTTCGACAAAATTTTCTATAAAAATAAAATTGTGACAAAATTTTCCATAGGAGTAAAATTTTAACAAAATTTTCTATAGCAATAAAATTTCGACAAAATTTTCTATAGAAATAAAATTTTGACAAAATTTTTTATAGAAATAAAATTTTGGTAAAATCTTCTATAGAAATAAAATCTTGACAAAACTTCTATGGAAATAAAATTTTGACAAAATTTTTTATAGAAATAAAATTTTGACAAAATTTTCTATAGAAATAAAATCTTGAAAAAATTTCTATAGAAATAAAATTTTGACAAAATTTTCTATAGCAATAAAATGTTGACAAAATTTTCTATAGCAATAAAATTTCGACAAAATTTTCTATAGAAATAAAATTTTGACAAAATTTTCTATAGAAATAAAATTTTCACAAATTTTCTATAGAAATAAAATTTTGAGAAAATTTTCTGTAGATATAATATATTGAGAAAATTTTCTGTAGATATAATATATTGAGAAAATTTTCTATAGAAATAAAATTTTGACAAAATTTTCTATAGAAATAAAATTTTGGCAAAATTTTCTATAGAAATAAAATTTTGATAAAATTTTCTATAGAAATAAAATTTTGGCAAAATTTTCTATAGAAATAAAATTTTGACAAAATTTTCTATAGATATAGAATTTTGACATAATTTTCTATAGAAATAAAAATGTTGACAAAATTTTCTATAGAAATAAAATTTTGACAAAATTTTCTATACAAATAAAATTTTGACAAAATTTTATGTATGCGCTTAGATTAGGAGATATGTGTAAAATAAGGGTTTCATATAAAAACTTTGAGTTTTGATCACGAATTAACCTCATGTGCTTTCTAGGACGCTTAGTTTTGGAGGTATGAGCAAAATAAATTTTTCTTGATATGGATGGAATTTTTGATTTTTTAACATCTTTTAGAAACTATCATTGATATTTTTGTTGAAAAAAGCTGCAAAATATATCTGCTTTGTTTAATTAAATATTTTGTTTTTTTTTTCTTTCAGGTATGTAAACTTGTTTATCGGGGTTCTTGGTGATGAAAGCGGTATGATAAATTATATATGTTCTTATAAAGAATGGTGCAGGGTATATGGTAGTTTTGTCCGAAATATGTTATTTTCTCAGTCATTGTGGTCTGATTTCGGAAATCAAAAGTGTTACATGTTCCCCATCCAAAAATAATATTGTTTGTATTCCTTCTCTGCATGCAGGGTTGGCCTGTCACAAACTGTGACTTTTGCGACGGTATAATACGTATGTCGCAAAAGTCGTAAACCTACTGTAGAAAACTAAATTTTGAATAGAAGAAACCCTGAAAATTTTTAAATTTAGTTTGACAGCATTCGCTGTGAGTTTCTGCAGAAATTTGTGAAAGTATTCCCATGGTCAAGCCTATTTTCTTAGGTGGTATCGAAATTCCCGTTGGCGAGTGTGCAAAATACCTTGGGCTTATATTGGGCAGGTGACTGAACTTAAAGCTAAGAAAGGACGAGAAAATCCACGGTTACCCTGTATTCGTGCAAAAGGCAATAGGGAAAATGTGGGGACTAAAACCGAAAACTGTGAACATTCCTAAGAATTGAAACTTCTTCGCACATGCCATCGTCTTGGATATCATCGAATTTGCTGCCTAGCTGACGCGACTAAAGTATTTTCAGTTTGCGACTTTTGTTACTTTTTCTACATTTACGACGCGTATGTGACGTTTACGACGTTTACAACTTTGCGACAGTCGCAAACCTAAAAAAGTTTGATACAGACCATCTCTGTCTGCATGTGGCATCTGACAGATTTATTCCAGTGAGAGTTCAGTGTTTTTTTTTCAAATTAGATCTAAATAAAACCAACAATAATGTATCTCCATTTCATCGATAAGCTATTCTTCAAATTAACAGTTCATAGATGAACCGTAGGTAAACCGATTTTTTCTTGCGTCACAATTGTCCGCTTGATAACTTTAAGATTTGAGAAGGTAAAGTGGCAGAAAATTTCAGTATTGGACTCATAAGTTCAATTTTATGTAAAGACACCGATCACATCCATAATTTTAAAGGGATCAGATTACTAAATTTACAAAACTAGGGCACAAGAACAAGAAGAAAAGGAACACTGCTTATGGACCTTATTGTAGATACATCCTGTCTTCAATCACAGCCATATAAAGTTAAAAATATTTTTTTCCATTTTTAAATGACATTCAAAAGGTGTAAATTCTTATATATTTTTGCCATAAATACATAAGAAGTAAAATATTCACATTTTTATTCCCTTTCCCCAAAAATTCAAGACAGCAATTCTTTCCATTTTTTCTCGTTTTTCAATGCTCTCCTGCTGATTTAAATGTTGCTTGTGCAACCAAAGTCTTTGCATATTCAATGTTTTTTTTTTTAGTTTATTTATTTTTTATATATTTTCTTTTACATTTTGAGCATTATTTAATGTTTCCTTCCGTATCCGTTTCCGCTTAGAGAAGTGTTTGTCAGTGTGTTGGCATATTTGTATATGCGCTCACGTTGTGGTGTAAATGGCTTTGTGCGTAAATTGTCTTGGCAACTTAAAAATTGCATCCGCCAAGGAGATAAGATTGCTTTTGCATGTCGTGAGGTTTACCACACAGTTTCCTTTCCTTCTTTTATTCATGTTTTGAATACAAGACCAGCGGAAGGAGATGAAGTAAAAGGAAAACAATAACAACAACAACAATAGCAAAGAGAATAAGTTTCTCAAAAAAAAAACACTAAGCACCCCAGGGGGAGAGACATTATTAGATTATATTTCTGTGCTTTGTTTGTTTGCGTGTGATAAACGTAGTTCTACTTCAACGAAACACAGTTAGAATGAACGAACTTCTTTCTCCTTTTGTTGTCTTTTGTTGTGATTGTCACACAGTTACTTTTTTTGTTGTTGTTCTTTTTAGTTCTCTTTTTTTTTGCATCACAAATTTACTCTTCCTTTGTCACTGAATATTATTGCTCCATAATTTAGTTTATAAACTGTAGTTTACTTCTTCTGTTTTCTCTCCCTGTTTTTGTTGTTTTTCTTAAAGGCAATTGCTTCTGCCACTAGCATTGTCTCGGAGTAGGTAGCTCAACCAGGGACATTAACGAAATTTCTATTCACACTTTCGCGGTAATCCGATTGTAATCTTCAGTGCATTCAATTCTATTGCCGAAAATAAGGTCATATTAAAGTTTAGTTTACAAAATCATTTTCTCGGTTGGAACAGATATGGAAAGTTTTTTTTTCTGTGAAGTAGATTTGCTTGGGGATATAAAAGTCGAGAATTGACTTTTCGTTTAAATGAGTTCTTGTCAAAAAAAAAGTTGACTTTTCTTAGTAATGAATCCAGATAGGTTTGAATAGTAATAAAATCTGGGGAAATCAGCTAATCCATTTTTGCAAAAACAATTAGTATTAGTATTAGTATTAGTATTAGTATTAGTATTAGTATTAGTATTAGTATTAGTATTAGTATTAGTATTAGTATTAGTATTAGTATTAGTATTAGTATTAGTATTAGTATTAGTATTAGTATTAGTATTAGTATTAGTATTAGTATTAGTATTAGTATTAGTATTAGTATTAGTATTAGTATTAGTATTAGTATTAGTATTAGTATTAGTATTAGTATTAGTATTAGTATTAGTATTAGTATTAGTATTAGTATTAGTATTAGTATTAGTATTAGTATTAGTATTAGTATTAGTATTAGTATTAGTATTAGTATTAGTATTAGTATTAGTATTAGTATTAGTATTAGTATTAGTATTAGTATTAGTATTAGTATTAGTATTAGTATTAGTATTAGTATTAGTATTAGTATTAGTATTAGTATTAGTATTAGTATTAGTATTAGTATTAGTATTAGTATTAGTATTAGTATTAGTATTAGTATTAGTATTAGTATTAGTATTAGTATTAGTATTAGTATTAGTATTAGTATTAGTATTAGTATTAGTATTAGTATTAGTATTAGTATTAGTATTAGTATTAGTATTAGTATTAGTATTAGTATTAGTATTAGTATTAGTATTAGTATTAGTATTAGTATTAGTATTAGTATTAGTATTAGTATTAGTATTAGTATTAGTATTAGTATTAGTATTAGTATTAGTATTAGTATTAGTATTAGTATTAGTATTAGTATTAGTATTAGTATTAGTATTAGTATTAGTATTAGTATTAGTATTAGTATTAGTATTAGTATTAGTATTAGTATTAGTATTAGTATTAGTATTAGTATTAGTATTAGTATTAGTATTAGTATTAGTATTAGTATTAGTATTAGTATTAGTATTAGTATTAGTATTAGTATTAGTATTAGTATTAGTATTAGTATTAGTATTAGTATTAGTATTAGTATTAGTATTAGTATTAGTATTAGTATTAGTATTAGTATTAGTATTAGTATTAGTATTAGTATTAGTATTAGTATTAGTATTAGTATTAGTATTAGTATTAGTATTAGTATTAGTATTAGTATTAGTATTAGTATTAGTATTAGTATTAGTATTAGTATTAGTATTAGTATTAGTATTAGTATTAGTATTAGTATTAGTATTAGTATTAGTATTAGTATTAGTATTAGTATTAGTATTAGTTAAAATTGTCTTTTACTTGTTTTTTTTTTTTTTGAAAATTAAGTCAAATTAGCTTTTGATGTTGCATTACCACTGTTGCCAGTATTTTTCTGGCTCTTGTCCCCAAATTATGATGTTTTCGTCCCCAAAAATCCCCAATTTGAATCTAAATTCCGCAACCACTGTTGCCAGTATTTTTCTGGCTCTTGTCCCCAAATTATGGTGTTTTCGTCCCCAAAAATCCCCAATTTGAATCTAAATTCCTCAACCACTGTTGCCAGTATTTTTCTGGCTTTTGTCGCCAAATTATGATGTTTTCGTCCCCAAAAATCCCCAATTTGAATCTAAAATCCCCTATACATTGTCCACAATTTTTTTTTTTAACCAAAAATAAAAAAGGCTCTTCTGAAGAAAATCAGTATTAATATAAAAATTAAAATTTTGTCAAATCCTGAAAGCTGGATTAACATCAATATTTCGAACCACAACCCTAAGAGACTGGTGATCGTTTTCCAGATGCTGCAGATATGAAAATGAGAGTTCGGTCATCTTGTATTTATGAACGAAAATTTACTTCTAAATATTCAAGTAGTAAAATTGGGTGGTAGAAATAAACTTGTGACAATTTTTATACCCTCCACCATAGGTTGGGGGGTATATTAACTTTGTAACACATCGAAATATTGCTCTAAGACCCCATAAAGTATATATATTCTGGGTCGTGGTGAAATTCTGAGTCGATCTGAGCATGTCCGTCCGTCTGTTGAAATCACGCTAACTTCCGAACGAAACAAGCTATCGACTTGAAACTTGGCACAAGTAGTTGTTATTGATGTAGGTCGGACGGTATTGCAAATGGGCCCTATCGGTCCACTTTAACGTATAGCCCCCATATAAACGGACCCCCAAATTTGGCTTGCGATTGCTCTAAGAGAAACAAATTTCATCCGATCCGGCTGAAATTTGTTACATGGTGTTAGTATATGGTCTCTAACAACCATGCAAAAATTGGTCCATATCGGTCCACTTTTACGTATAGCCCCCATATAAACCGATCCCCCGATTTTGCTTGCGGAGCTTCTAAGAAAAGCAAATTTCATCCGATCCGGCTTAAATTTGGTACATGGTGTTGGTATATGTTCTCTAATGACCATGCCAAAATTGGTCCACATCGGCCCATAATTATATATAGCCCCTATATAAATCGATCCCCAGATTTGACCTCCGGAGCCTCTTAGAGGAACAAAATTCATCCTATCCGGTTTAAATTTGGTACGTGGTGTTAGTATATGGTCTCTAACAACCATGCAAGAATTGGTCCATATCAGTCCATAATTATATATAGCCCCCATATAAATCGATCCCCAGATTTGTCCTCCGGAGCCTCTTGGAGGAGCAAAATTCATCCGATCCGGTTGAAATTTGGAACATGGTGTTAGAATGTGGTCTCTAACAAGCACGCACGAATTGGTCCACATCGGTCCATAATTATATATAGCCCCCATATAAATCGATCCCCAGATATGTTTTGTCAAAATTTTATTTCTATAGAAAATTTTGTGAAAATTTTATTTCTATTCTGATTATTAATTTTGTTCGGCTTGAGGTCATAGAAACAATCGATTATTGATTTGTTTTAATATATAATTCCAATATTTCGGTTAGTGCCACTAACCATCTTCTGGGATTTTGTATGTGAGTTCGTGTGATGCTGTTCGTTCTGCAAGTCACCGTACCGTTATTTCTATAGAAAAATTTTTCCAACTTTTATTTCTATAGAAAATTTTTTTCAAACTTTACTTCTATAGAAAATGTTGTCAAAATTTTATTTCTATAGAAACTTTAAACTTAATTATATACGTATTTAATCGGCCTTTTGTAGTTTAATATATACCACGTATGGACTATGTGGTATATATTACGGTGTTAGGAAGTTATAAGATACCTTGCCATCAGCAAGTGATACCACAACCCAAGTAATTCGATTGTGGATGACAGTCTTCAGTAGAAGTTTCTACGCAATCCATGGTGGAGGGTACATAAGCTTCGGCCTGACCGAACTTACGGCCGTATATACTTGTTTTTATTTAGAAATAAAATTTTGACAAAATTGTCTATATAGAAATAAAATGTTGACAAAGTTTTCTATCGAAATAAACTTCTGAGAAAATTTTCTATAGAAAAAAAATTTCACAAAATTTTCTACACAGAAATAAAATTTTGACAAAATTGTCTATAGAAATAAAATTTGACAAAATTTTCTATAGAAATAAAATGTTGACAAAATTTTCTATAGAAATAAAATGTTGACAAAATTTTCTATAGAAATAAAATTTTGACAAAATTTTCTATAGAAATAAAATTGTGCAAAGATTTTTGTAGAAATAAAATGTTGAAACATTTTTATAGATATAAAATAAAAAATGAAATTGTTGGTACGTTATGTCTGCAAAAAATGGTCCATAACGGTCCTTAATTATATATAGCCCCCGTATAAACCGTTCCCCAGATTTGACCTCCGGAGCCTTTGGAGGAGCAAAATTCAGCCGATCCGGTTGAAATTTGGAACGAGGTATTAGTATATGGCCAGTGTTACCGTTGGAAATTTTGAAAAAGTCGCAAAAAAATCGCATACTCAAATAATGGTCGCACAAAAAAGTCGCATACTTTTGTGAAGTATTTTTATTACAAAAAATTTTCTATAAATCAACACAAAAACAATAAAGGAACACTCCATTTAACATCAAGAGATATTTTAGCAACTTATTGTATCATAAAATCCAGTAAAACGTAAACTTGCAATAAATAAAAAATTGACTTTTTTCTCCTTCCTAAAATTAGCAGAAATGTACCAGAACGCCATCAAGTGTCAATTTACTATCAGCCAATTAAAAGCATTTATATCAATTAAAAAAACAAAAATATTTATTTTTTTATATTACACTCCTAATTGACTCTGTGAAATATATTGCACGTATTATTTGTTTATGGCTAACTCTTGCACGATTTTACTGGGAAAAAATTCCTAGCAACTTATATATTCCTCAAATTTCAAATTTGATTTCACTCTGGCTCTCTTTTGTTGGCTTTTTGAAGTAAACGAAAGACTCCAGTAAAAATTTGTTATAATTATCAAAAATTAGTGGGTTTTCGAACGGAGCTAGTGGTTTAACCCTGGACAGTCATCCTTCGTCGAAATGACGACGCGTAATTTCATTTTCGATCTAAAATGCATTTTAGTCGATTGGGAAATGATAAATTTAAGTTATACAAATGCAAATATTTTATGAATTTTTGTTGTATACTAATTAAGAACAAAATGAGTAAGAAAATAAATTCAATTTTGGTTCACATTTTTGCTCACAGTGCAAATTATAGCATCTTGAAATAAGCCGTAGTCAAAATGACGAAGGATGACGTTAGTGTACAAAAAATAAGGATGACTGTCCAGGGTTAAATGATATGCAACAAAACAACGACTTAACAAACCAGAACACCGTTTAGGGTAGGTATCGTAGGTTAGGTGTCCATTGTGATACTATACGTGATTTACTTCTCTCTTAGTTATGAGTGCTTCTATGTTTAGCTCAATGACAACTTGCCATTGAAACACATTTTGCTCTTTGGTCGAAACTGGGTTTGAATCCATGACCCTTTGTATATAAGGGCCATTGCGGTGGCTTCGCGTAAGGCGCACGGCGATGAATTCCCACTTATAAAAATGGCTTAAAATTTAAGCACTTCCCTTTTGTGTGACTTTAGTCGCACGCATTTTACATATTTTAAAAAAGTCGCACAAAACGTTGCATGACGTCAAAAAGGTTGCGATATTCGACTAAAGTTGCACAACGGTAACACTGTATATGGCCGCTAACAACCATGCCAAAATTGGTCCATATCGGTCTATAGTTATATATAGCCGATCCCCAATCACACAAAAATTGGTCTATGTCGGTTCATAATTATGGTTGCCACTCGAGCCAAATATAATTAACCAAAATTTTATTTCTATAGAAAATTTTGTCAAAATTTTATTTCTATAGATAATTTTGTCAAAATTTTATTTCTATAGAAAATTTTGTAGACCTATAGCCGAGATTATGAGATAAAAAATCATAAACATTTTATTTCTATAGAAAATTTTGTCAAAATTTTATTTCTATAGAAAATTTTGTTAAAATTGTATTTCTATAGAAAATTTTGTTAAAATTGTATTTCTATAGAAAATTTTGTCGAAATTTTATTTCTGTGTAGAAAATTTTGTCAAAATTTTATAGATATAAAAAATTGTGTCAAAATTCTATTTCTAAATAAAAAAAATTGTCAGAAGTTTATTTCTACCACCCAACTTTACTACTTGAATATTTAGAAGTAAATTTTCGTTCATAAATACAAGATGACCGAACTCTCATTTTCATATCTGCAGCATTTGGAAGACGATCACCAGTCTCTTAGGGTTGTGGTTAGGTTTTTAAATTATTACTGATTTTCTACAGAAGAGCCTTTTTTATATTTGGTTTTTTTTTTTCAAAAAAAAAAAACTTGTGGACAATGTATAGGGAATTTTAGGTGAGGAATTTAGATTCAAATTGAGGATTTTTGGGGACGAAAACAGAAAAATACTGGCAGCTCAATTTTCAAAAAAAAAAAAAAACAAGCAAAAGACAATTTTAACTAATACAAATGTTTAATTTCGGTTTTTCAATGTTTTTTTTTTTTTGCAAAAATGGATTAGCTGATTTCCCCAGATTTTATAACTATTCAAACCTATCTTGATTCACTATTAAAAAAGTCAACAGATATAATGCTAATTCTACTCCCTGTGCAAAATTTCAAACAAATTGGGGTAAAACTCTGGCTTCTGGGACCGTATTAGTCCATATCGGGCGAAAGATATATATGGGAGCTATATCTAAATCTGAACCGATTTCAGCTAAATTCGACACACTTTACGAAACTATCAATTGTACTCCTTGTGCAAATTTTCAAGCAAATCAGGGTAAAACTCTGGCTTCTGGTCCATATCGGGCGAAATATATATTTGGGAGCTATATCTAAATCTGAACCGATTTCTTCCAAAATCAATAGGATTCTATTCTGAGCTAAAACATACTTGTGCCAAATTTGAAGGCGATTGGACTTAAACTGCGACCTAGACTTTGATCACAAAAATGTGTTCACAGACAGACGGACATGGCTAGATCGACTCAGGGACCCACCCTGAGCATTATTGCCAAAGACACGATGTGTCTATCTCGTCTCCTTCAGGGTGTTGCAAACATATGCACTAACTTATAATACCCTGTTCCACAGTGTGGTGTAGGATATAAAAATTATATACCCCATTTTTATGTGGAACAACATTTCTTAGAACTGAAACACCAAAAATCATATGAAATTTGTCCCCTGAAAATAAACAAGCATCCACTTAATCTAATTGTTATGAGATTTAAAGATTCCATGAATAGTTCCCAATTGGTCATTCAGTTAAAGTTTAGATTGGAAAAGAAAAAGAATTTAATGCAATTCAAGTTCAATTGACTGTGTTCAATATATCTTCATCCAACTCACTGCCCCTTTTCCAAAGGAGTCCCTTATCTATCGATTATTTGACCAGAAAATATATGAGTTTGCTTTTTCTTCTTTTCTTCGAAAGAGAAAAAACAATAATAAAAGATTTAAAAGAACTGAACGAACATTCTCGGTAATGGCATTTGTAATTGCAGAACAATAGCTTCCTCACTTGACTGAGGTCATTTTCTTTAATCTTCTTTCTAGACAAACATACACGAACGCACACACACACACACACACACACACACACACATATGGGAAAATATTGAAGTTCAGAAAGGACATTGCAAATATCGTTGCCACTTGCTCAGAGGCAATCGACTTCTGCAATCTTTGAAATGCAACGAACTACATAATCGTACATATTTCGAACACAAGCCAATAGAGTAAAGTTAAAGTCATCTGTAATGGATATTAAAGATGATTTTTATTTTTTGAAAAAGTTTTACAAAGTTTGAATTTTATTGAGTACAATGACAGTCTCAACAGTTTGAAATATATACACTAAGAGAAAATGTGATAGTACATTTATTGAACCCAGCAAAAAAGCGTCGCCAAAAAAGTGGTGAAAATGTATAGAAATAAAATTTTGACAAATTTTCCTATAGAAATAAAATTTTGACAATATTTTCTATAGAAATAAAATTTTGACAAAATTTTCTCTAGAGATAAAATTTTTACAAAATTTTCTATAGAAATAAAATTTTGACAAAATTTTCTATAGAAATAAAATTTTGACAAAATTTTCTCTAGAAATAAAATTTTGACAAAATTTTCTATAGAAATAAAATTTTGACAAAATTTTCAATAGAAACAAAATTTTGACAAAATTTTCTATAGAAATAAAATTTTGACAAAATTTTCTATAGAAATAAAATTTTGACAAAATTTTCTATGGAAATAAAATTTTGAAAAAATTTTCTATAGAAATAAATTCTTGCAAAAATTTTCTATTGCAATCAAATATTGACAAAATTTTCTGTAGAAATAAAATGTTGACAAAATTTTCTATAGAAATAATATTTTGACAAAATTTTCTATAGAAATAAAATTTTGACAAAATTTTCTATGGCAATACCATATTGACAAAATTTTCTATGGCAATAACATTTTGACAAAATTTTCTATGGAAATAAAATTTTAACAAAATTGTTTATAGAAATAAAATTCTGACAAAATTTTCTATAAAAATAAAATTTTGACAAAATTTTTTATAGAAATAAAATTTTCACAAAAATTTCTGTGGCAACAAAATATTGACAACATTTTCTATAGAAATAAAATTTAGACAACATTTTCTACAGAAATAAAATTTAGACAAAATTTTCTATAGAAATAAAATTTAGAGAAAATTTTCTATAAAAATAAAGTTTAGACAAAATTTTCTATAGAAATAAAATTTTGACAAAATTTTCTATAGAAATAAAATTTTGACAAAATTTTCTATAGAAATAAAATTTTAACAAAATTTTCTATGGAAATAAAATTTTGACAAAATTTTCTATAGAAATAAAATTTTGACACAATTTTCTTGGCAATTAAATTTTGACAAAATTTTCTATAGAAATAAAAGTTTAACAAAATTGTCTATGGAAATAAAATTTTGACAACATTTTCTATAGAAATAAAATTTTGACAAAATTTTCTATAGAAATAAAATTTTGAAAAAAATTTCTATAGAAATAAATTTTGACAAAATTTTCTATGGAAATAAAATTTTGACAAAATTTTCTATAGAAATAAAATTTTGACACAATTTTCTTGGCAATTAAATTTTGACAAAATTTTCTATAGAAATAAAGTTTTGACAAAATTTTCTATAGAAATAAAATTTTGACAAAATTTTCTATAGAAATAAAATTTTGACAAAATTTTCTATAGAAATAAAATTTTGGCAAAATTTTCTATGGCAATAAAATATTGACAAAATATTCTATGGCAATAACATTTTGACAAAATTTTCTATAGAAATAAATTCTTGCAAAAATTTTCTATTGCAATAAAATTTTGACAAAATTTTCTATAGAAATAAAATGTTGACAAAATTTTCTATGGCAATAAAATTTTGACCAAATTTTTTATAGAAATAAAATTTTGACAAAATTTTCTATGGCAATAAAGCTTTGACAAAAGATTCTATAGAAATAAAATTTTGCAAAACTGTTCTATGGCAATAAAATTTTGACAAAATTTTCTATAGAAATAAAATTTTGACAAAATTTTCTATAGAAATAAAATTTTGACAAAATTTTCTATAGAAATAAAATTTTGACAAAATTTTCTATGGAAATAAAATTTTGACAAAATTTTCTATAGAAATAAAATGTTGACAAAATTTTCAATAGAAATAAAATTGTGACAAAATTTTCTATAGAAATAAAATTTTGACAAAATTTTCTATAGAAATAAAATTTTGACAAAATTGTCTATAGAAATAAAATTTTGACAAAATTTTCTATGGCAATAAAGTTTTGACAAAATTTTATTTCTATAGAAAATTTTGTCACTGTTCTGTGGCAATAAAATTTTGACAACATTTTATATTATTATAAAAGTTTCACAAAATTTTCTGTGGCAATAAATTTTTGATTATGGTAGATTATTTTTGGAGATCGGCTATATATAAATATAGACCGATATGGACCAATTTTGGCATGGTTGTTAGCGGCCATATACTAGCGCAATGTACCAAATTTCACCACGTACCTACCACGGATCGCATGAATTTTCCTCATCCATGAGGCTCTGGAGTTCAAATCTGCGGATCGGTTTATATGGGGGCTAAATATAATTACGGACCGATGTGGGCCAATTTTTGCATGGTTATTTGAGACCCTATACTAACACCATATACCAAATTTCAGTCGGATCTGATGAAATTTGCTTCTCTTAGAGGCTCCACAGGCCAAATCGGGGGATCGGTTTATATGGGGGCTATATATAAATATGAACCGATGTGGACCAATTTGTGCATGGTTTTTAGAGACCATATACTAACACAATGTACCAAATTTGAGCCGAATCGGATGAAATTTGCTCCTCTTAGAGGCTCCGCAAACCAAATCTGGGGATCGGTTCATATGTGGGCGATATATATAAGTATGAACCGATATGCACCAATTTTTGCATGGTTTTTAGAGACCATATACTAACATCATGTACCAAATTTGAGCCGAATCGGATGAATTTTGCTCCTCTAATGGGCCGATATGGTTTGCTAATGGGCCGATATGGCCCATTAGCAAACCAATTCTGGGGATCGGTTTATATGGGGGCTATATATAAATATGAACCAATGTGGACCAATTTTTGCATGGTTGTTAGAGACCATATACTAACCATATTCAACCGGATCGGATGAAATTTGCTTCTCTTAGAGGCTCCGCAGGCCTAATCGGATGATCGGTTTATATGGGGGCTATATATAAATATGAACCGATGTGGACCAATTTTTGCATGGTTTTTAGAGTCCATATACTAACATCATGTACCAAATTTGAGACGAATCGGATGAAATTTGCTCCTCTTAGAGGCTCCGCAAACCAAATCTGGGGATCGGTTTATATGGGGGCTATATATAAATATGAACCGATGTAGACCAAATTTTGCATGGTTGTTAGAGACCATATACTAACACAATGTACCAAATTTCACCCGGATCGGATGAATTTTGCTCCTCCAAGAGGCTCAGCAAGCCAAATCTGAGCGTCGGTTTATATGGGGGCTATACGTAAAAGTGGTCCGATATGGCCCATTTGCAATGCCATCCGACCTACATCAATAACAACTACTTGTGCCAAGTTTCAAGTCGATAGCTTGTTTCGTTCGGAAGTTAGTGTGATTTTAACAGACGGACGGACGGATATGCTTAGATTGACTCAGAATTTCACCACGACCCAGAATATATATACTTTATGGGGTCTTAGAGCAATATTGCGATGTGTTACAAACGGAATGACAAAGTTAATAAATATACCCCCCATCCTATGGTGGAGGGTATAAAAATATTTGCTAATGCCTCTGATTCACATTTGGCCACTATAATTTATCTATCATTGCATTTAAATCAAAATTTAATACTCTAACACAAATTAAAACCCCCTTCCCAGCAATATAAAAATTATTCCACAATGCCACTGCACCACGTTGGGCGCCAACTATTTACATATGCAATATCATGACTATTTAATTGACCAATTTCCGTGTTAACTTTTCTCGTATTCGTTATCCTTCACGATTCATTCATAAACGAACAAAAACCAATGTTTATTAACTATCAAAGTGTAACTACCGAAAAAATTGTGCCATTGTGTCATGATAGAATGGAAAAGTTTGTTTTATCGCAACTCATACATGTGTGTGTATATGAGTGGGACAAGAGAAAAACTGGCAGAAGTTTTGGGCAACTACATATGGCCCTGATATCGCTATCTTCATGGATATTATTTTCAAATGCATTGTATAGTCTTTGGATAAGGAAACCGGCATTTGGCATTTTTGTTAGTGAATGAGAATAAGTCGACAAGGACCAAGTGGTAAAAGGAAATTCAAGAGATGAACACTCAACCTTTCATTCCGTTTGGGGGGAGGGGGGTTTCTCCTTTTCCTGACAATTTTTGTGGGAGCCAACTTCTGATTTCTGGTTAATGCCAAAAGCAATACTTATTGATGAGTGTTTGGTTCATGTTTAAGAGAAAGTAAAACATTTCGATGCTTGGTGGGAAAAAGTTTACTGGACATTTTTTTATATCCTTACACCACCCGATATGTAGTAATGTTCGATGTTAGTAAGACAAACAAAAAAGGGTCTCTTAGATATATTTTTGCCATACCGTCCTGGAACTCAAACCTCACCAGGAGTAAGTTAGTGTCGGAAAATTCTCTACCAAAACATGACTCAGGGGAGTAATAATTTCTTATTTTTCCTTATAGGATATCTGAAGTCTTACACAAAAAAAGAAAAACTTACACCAAACAGAATGAAAGAACAAATAAAGTCAATGTGCCGAAAATGATAAGAAACCCTATAAGAAGCCAAAGAATGTTATGTCGCAAATTGGAAAATGAAGAGAAAAAAAATAAAGGTCAACAATCCATCCATTGAATCTATGCTCTCCAAACGTCCCTTTTCATATAAATAAAACGATGGCATCCAGCAGCTATAAAATCCTTTCAGTTCTCCATCTTCTCCTTTGTCGTCCTTTTTTTATTGCATTGTAGAAATATTCATTAAAATTTATTACTTTTAACACTAATGTTGGTATTCATTTAATGAAGTGTTTCTTGAAGAGGCAAAAAAAAACTATCGTTTTGAAATGATTACAAAACTTATTAACTTCCGTAAAATTACTTTTAATACCATGGAGAATAGGAACAGTGGTGTAATATTGAGAAAATGTGAAATACAAAGATATTTCCATAGAAAATTTTGTCAAAATTTTATTTCTATACAAAATTTTGTCAAAATTTTATTTCTATAAAATTTTTTCAACATTTTATTTCTATAGAAAATTTTGTCAAAATTTTTTTGCTACAGGAAATTTTGCCAAATTTTATTTCTATAGGAAATTTTGTCAAAATTTTATTTCTATAGAAAATTTTTCCAAAATTGTTGTTACTATAAAAAATTTTGCCAAACGTTTTTTTTTCTATAGAAAATTTTGTCAAAACATTTTTCAATTTTGTCAAAATTTTATTTCTATCGAAAATTTTGCCAAAACTTTATTTCTATAGAAAATTTTGTCAAAAATTTTATTTCTTTAGAAAATTTTGTCAAAATTTTTTTTCTACAAAAAATGTTGTCAAATTTTCATTTCTATAGAAAGTTTCGTCAAAATTGTATTTTTATAGAAAATTTTGTCAAAGTTTTATTTCTATAGAAAATTTTGTCAACATTTTATTTCTTTAGAAAATTTTGTCAACATTTTTTTTCTACAAAAAATGTTGTCAAAGTTTCATTTCTATAGTATATTTTGTAAAAATTTTATTTCTATAGATAATTTTGGCAAAAATTTTATTTCTATAGAAAATTTTGGCAAAAATTATATTTCTATAGAAAATTTTGTCAACATCTCATTACCATTGAAAATTTTGTCAATATTTTTTGTTACTATAAAAAATTTTGTCAACATTTTGTGAAAGTTTTATTTCATAGAAAATTTTGTCAAAATTTCATTTATATAGCGAATTTTGTCAAAATTTTATTTCTATAGAATTTTTGTCAAAATTTTATTATCTCTAGAAAATTTTGTCAAAGTGTTATTTCTATAGAAAATTTTGTCAAAATGTTATTTCTATAGAAACCTTTATCGAAATTTTATTTATATAGAACATTTTTTCTAAATTTTATTTCTATCGAAAATTTTGTCAAAATTTTTGTTACTATTGTCAAAATTGTATTTCCATATATTTCTATAGAAAACTTTGTCAAATTTTATTTCTATTTTTTTTTTCTACAAAAAATGTTGTCAAAGTTTCATTTCTATAGAAAGTTTTGTCAAAATTTTATTTCTATAGAAAATTTTGTCATAGTTTTATTTCTATAGAAAATTTTGTCAAAATTTTATTTCTTTAGAAAATTTTGTCAAAAATTTTTTTCTACAAAAAATGTTGTCAAAGTTTCATTTCTATAGTATATTTTGTAAAAATTTTATTTCTATAGATAATTTTGGCAAAAATTGTATTTCTATAGAAAATTTCATCTCATTACTATTGAAAATTTTGTCAAAATTTTTTGTTACTATAAAAAATTTTGTCAACATTTTGTCAAAGTTTTATTTCATAGAAAATTTTGTCAAAATTTTATTTCTATAGAATTTTTGTCAAAATTTTATTATCTCTAGAAAATTTGGTCAAAATTTTATTTCTATAGAAAATTTTGTCCAAATGTTATTTCTATAGAAACCTTTATCGAAATTTTATTTATATAGAACATTTTTTCTAAATTTTATTTCTATCGAAAATTTTGTCAAAATTTTTGTTACTATTGTCAAAATTGTATTTCCATATATTTCTGTAGAAAAATTTGTCAAACTTTTATTTCTATAAAAAAATTTTATCAAAATTTTATTTCCATAGAAAATATTCTCAAAATTTTATTTCTATAAAAAATTTTGTCAAAAATAGAAAATTTTTTAAAAATGTTATTTGTATAGAAAATGTTTTAAAAATTTTATTTCTATAGAAAATATTGTCAAAATGTTATATCCATGGAAGCCACCGTAGTGCAATGGTTAGCATGCCCGCCTTGCATACACAAGGTCGTGCGTTCGATTCCTGCTACGACCGAACACCAAAAACTTTTTCAGCGGTGGCTTATCCCACCTCAGTAATGTTGGTGACATTTCTGAGGGTTTCAAAGCTTCTCTAAGAGGTTTCACTGGAATGTGGAACGCCGTTCGGACTCGGCTATAAAAAGGAGGTCCCATGTCATTGAGCTTAACATGGAATCGGGCAGCACTCAGTGATAAGAGAGAAGTTCACCACTGTGGTATCACAATGGACTGAATAGTCTAAGTGAGCCTGACATCGGGCTGCCACATAAACTAACCTAACCTATGTCCATGGAAAATGTTGTCAAAATTTTATTTCGTTATTGTTGTTTTTTTTTTTTTGTTTTTGATCTCAGCTTAAAGCCATGCATTGACTAAACTACAAGTGTAGCTTAACCAACAGAGGAAAAGTATGCTTGTCAAATATATTTGGGCAAAGCCCAATAGACTGCAAGATGGTTGGATGTACAGCTGTTTCGGAATTACCACATTCCTCATCAGCATCCTCTACTTGCAGCAAAACTATCAACCAATTATCAGAATAAATTCGGGTAATTCACTCAACCCAAAGTGAACTGCATCTGAGCCTTCCGAAAAAAAGTTTGATAGTCGGCTACTGTCTAAACAAATTTGCAAGCATATCTCTTTTCCTTTGCCAAACTCAAATCATCGATTTCAATGTAGTTGGCTGGGTTTGTTTTTGAGCGTGCTTCCTCTGTCTTCATTCGTTTTGTTTGTTATTGTTGGCTTCTCTTCAATCGTTATTGTTGTTTTTGATCTAAGCTTAAAGCCATGCATTGACTAAACTACCAGTGTAGCTTAACCAACAGAGGAAAAGTATGCTTGTCAAATTTATTTGGGCAAAGCCCTATAGACTGCAAGATGGTGGGATGTACAGCTGTTTCCGAATTACCACATTCCTCATCAGCATCCTCTACTTGCAGCAAAACTATCAACCAATTATCAGAATAAAATCGGGTAATTCACTCAACCCAAAGTGAACTGCATCTGAGCCTTCCGAAAAATATGCCAAATTTCTATAGAAATTTTTTTCAAAATTGTATTTCTATAGAAAATTTTGTCAAAATTTTATTTCTATAGAAATTTTTTTCAAAATTGTATTTCTATAGAAAATTTTGACAAAATTTTATTTCTATAGAAAATGTTCAAAAGTTTATTTCAATAGAAAATTTATGTAGAAGTAACTCTTTGTAAAATCTACCAAAATCAAGAATTCTACAAATCTGTAAAACAGTAAAAAAATTACCATTTTTTTAGAATTCTACCAACTGTGGTCATCTCTAAGCATTAATGCTAAAGACACCATGTGTGTATTTCGTCTCCTTCTGGGCGTTTCAAATATATACGCTTTCTTTTAATACTCTGTTCCTCACTGTGGCGAAAAAAATCACATTTCGCGTTTCACATTTGCGGACGAATGTGGTATAGACAATATTCCTTTCAAAAATGTTGAGATACTGTAATAAAAACTAAAATATCCTCATTTTGACATATGTTTATTTCTTCAATGTCCGCTATTTATAATTTTTAGAGTTGAGTTGAGAAACGTTCACATTTAGAGCAGAATAACTCTATATAATTGTGATGAAAAAGTACCAAATGGATCACAGTCGTGCCACCGTGCTTTTGGCAGTCGAAATGTATCGAAAAATCACAAAAGTGTCAACTTTATCAACCCTGTCGAACAATCTGTCGTTCTTACACGGTTATGTTTAGGAACATCAGAGAGAACGAGAGAGAATAGATCAAGCATATAAAGATGACGAAAGACTTCAACATGGCACTGTGAGAGAATCTTATGAGATCAAATGGTTCTCTACTTGAAAGACATATTTTGTTGTGGATAATTGTGCTTGCATTCATTTTGACAATTCAAGCTCCCAAGCTTTGAAACTCTCAGAAATGTTAATAGCATTAAACCACAGTTTACCCCTTTCAGTAAACTAAAACTCATGTTTTTGATGTTCGGCCGAAACTGAGATGAAACCCATGATAATTTTTATGCAAGGCTTCCATACTTTATCGCAGTGGTTCCCGTTGTGCATTGAATTAAAACATTGAGATTTTCGACTCCAGTTCACCAGTTTGTATACACACCACCATAAGATAGGTTATACACTAAAAAAAAACTTTAGGTTGGGTTAGGTTATAGTGGCAGCCCGATATTTCAGGCTCACTTAGACTATTCACTCCGTTGTAATACCATAGTAGTAAACTTCTTATCACTGAGTGCTGCCTGATTCTATGTTTAGCTCAATGACAAGTGACCTCCTTGTTATATTAGCCTAGTCCGAACGGCGTTCAACATTGCAATGAAACCACTTAGAGAAGCTTTGAAACACTCAGATGGGTCACTGATATGGGATAATTCACCGCTGAAAAACTTGAAATATGTTATGTGCAATTTTAAATTCAAACTTGACATTTGTTATGTTTCAGTAAAAAGTGTCTTTATGATAAAATCTGGAAAGACATTTCCTAATTTCTAATGCTTTTTATACCCTTCATCGCCACTACTGTGGTACAAGTATAATAAGTTTGTGCATAATACCTTATTGCGTATTTTTTAAGACTTAAGGACTGCATCGGAAGTGGCCAAATCGATGGGGGATCTCGGGATGTGCTTTAAATGAAATATTTGTGGAACAACTTCCATTTTTATACCCTCCACCATAGGATGGGGGTATATTAACTTTGTCATTCCGTTTGTAACACATCGAAATGTTGCTCTAATACCCCATAAAGTATATATATTCTGGGCCTTGGTGAAATTCTGAGTCGATCTGAGCATGTCCGTCCGTCCGTCCGTCTATTGAAATCACGCTAACTTCCGAACGAAACAAGCTATCGACTTGAAACTTGGCACAAGTAGTTGTTATTGATGTAGGTCGGATGGTATTGCAAATGGGCCATATCGGTCCACTTTTACATATAGCCCCCATATAAACGGACCCCCAAATTTGGCTTGCGATTGCTCTAAGAGAACAAATTTCGTCCGATCCGGCTGAAATTTGGTACATGGTGTTAGTATATGGTATCTAACAACCATGCAAAAATTGGTCCATATCGGTCCACTTTTACATATAGCCCCCATATAAACGGACCTCCAAATTTGGCTTGCGATTGCTCTAAGAGAAGCAAATTTCGTCCGATCCGTCTGAAATTTGGTACATGGTGTTAGTATATGGTATCTAACAACCATGCAAAAATTGGTCCACATCGGTCCATAATTATATATAGCCCCCATATAAACCGATCCCCCGATTTGGCTTGCGGAGCATCTAAGAGAAGCAAATTTCTCCCGATCCGGCTGAAATTTGGTACATGGTGTTGGTATATGTTCTCTAATGAGCATGCAAAAATTGTTCTACATCGACCAATAATTATATATAGCCCCCATATAAGCCGATCCCCAGATTTGACCTCTTGGAGGAGAAAAATTTATCCGATCCGGTTGAAATTTGGTACGTGGTATTAGTATATGTTCTCCAACAACCATGCAAGAATTGGTACATATCGGTCCATAATTAATAGAGCCCACATATATATCGATCCCCAGATTTGTCCTCCGGAGCCTCTTGGAGGAGCAAAATTCATCCGATCCGGTTGAAATTTGGAACATGGTGTTAGAATGTGGTCTCTAACAAACACGCAAGAATTGGTCCATATCGGTCCATAATTATATATATCCCCCATATAAACCGTTCCCCAGATTTGATCTCCGGAGCCTCTTGGAGGAGCAAAATTCATCCGATCAGGTTGAAATTTGCAACGTGGTGTTACTATAAGGCCGCTAATAACCATGCCAAAATTTGTCCATATCGGTCTATAGTTATATATAGCCGATCCCCAATCACACAAAAATTGGTCCATATCGGTTCATAATCGTGGTTGCCACTCGATTCAAAAATAATCTACCAAAATTTTATTTCTATAGAAATTTTTTCCAAATTTTATTTCTATAGAAATTTTTTTTTCCAAATTTTACTTCTATAGAAAATGTTGTCAAAATTTTATTTCTATAGTATATAATCGGCCTTTTTTAGTTTAATATATACCACGTATGGACTATGTGGCATATATTACGGTGTTAGGAAGTTTTAAGATACCTTGCCATCGGCTTCAGTAGAAGTTTCTACGCAATCCATGGTGGAGGGTACATAAGCTTCGACCTGGCCGAACTTACGGCCGTATATACTTGTTTTTTTTTGCTGGGATATCAAGTTAAATCCCGAATACTAAAATTCCATGACAGAGGGCACTACATTGTATTATCCCATATAGGGTTCTCCGAATTAATCGCATATGTCTTAGTAAAAAAGCAAAACATTTTTCCCATACCAAAAACTCCCAAAATTTAACAAAATTAGATTTTTTAATTAGGCAACCGAGTTCCGGATCTTAAGAGAACATTTTCGTAGCTTTTTTGCCTGCATTTTGTTTGTTGGGAATTACCATATAGCTGTAATTGCTAATTTGACCGATATACCTGTGTGAACTTTGCAACACATCGAATCTGTTACCATCTAACATATATTGTCTCAACCAAAGTTGTAGCAAATCTAAACTACTTTACATTATCGAAGAACTATATTGATATCTCAACAATTCAAATTTAAACACCATTCAATAATCTTTATATAATTTAATTAAATTTCTTCTCCTCAGTATAAATTTTGAAAGTGAAAATTTTTACAATTGAATATTCGACTGTACGACCTACGAATGACTTTCCCTGATTTAGTTTTAACACTTCTTTGAACTTTTCAATATCTTTCTTGTTATTCTTTTGCAGCTTTCATTTATCCTTGCCTTTAGCCTTACGAGTATTTGAAAGTGTCTACCTTTAACCATCCATAATGTTAGCACTTTCCCCCATCGCGAGTGCTTCTGAAGTGAGGAAGTGCCCGCTGCATATAAAACTTGAAACGAAACGGAACTTTTTCACTTACCAAAGTTATTTTAGAGTTTCTTTTTTACACTTTACTTTCGCTTTGCTATCATAATACACTGATAGAAAAAAAAATGTTATGGCCAGCTGGAAAGAAATTTTTATTCTTAAATTACCTATGTGATTTTTCTTACAGCATAGAGGGTACTTTTCTTTGACATTAGGATTTTTTATGTGAACAAAAATTTAAGACACTTTTATTGAAGATCTTCGAGTTTTGCAATTAGATGATTCGATACCAGAAAATTTTATTTAACATAATTGAATTCTATACATTTTTAGCTCTATCTTGAAGTTGAAAATCCTTTAAAAAATATTTATATAAAATATAATTTTTTTTTTGTGATTCAGTTACGAAATTAATTTATCCAATTAATTATACTTTATACCATAAAAACTTTGATCTGCAAAAAAATGTACCTATCAGAAATATTTGTTTTAGATCCTATAAATTAGATACCGATCGTCTCAGAATCACCTCCTGAGTCGATCGAACATTTGGTGTTCGTCCATTCCTACGTCCGTCTGTCCAGATATTTGTTGTCCGCAAAATTCAACCCGCATTTATCTTATTAACCGATGAAATCTGGTATAGGGTGTCTGTTTTGGCACAAAGTCAGATCACATTTAGATATAGCCCCATAATATATGTATCAAGCGATATAGACCCATGGGGTCATATTGCGTTTATGTACTAAGAAATCGTCTTCAAATTTAACACAGAGTAATCCTCCAAATCGGTTTAGATTTAAATATAAAGGGTGTTTTTATGAGATTTTGGTTTCAATATGAACCACTCTGTGTCTTGTTATGACAGTTTAAGAAAAAAATTCTCTGTGTCTTGTTATGACAGTTTAAGAAAAAAATTCCAAAATTTTGTTTCTATACAAATTTTGTACAATTTTAATTTTTACAGAAAATATTGTCAAAATTTTATTTGTATAGAAAATTTTGTCAACATTTTATCTCTATAAAAAAATTTATTTTTATAGGAAACTTTGTCAAAATTTTGTCAATTTTTTTTCTGTAGAAAATTTTATCAAAATTTTTTTATAGAAAATTTTGTTAAAATTTTATTTCCATAGAAATTTTGGCAAAATTTTCTTTAGAAATAAAATGTTGACATTTTATTTCTATAGCAAATTTTGTTTCTATAGAAACTTTTGTCAAAATTTTATTTCTATAGAAATTTTTTCCAAAATTTTATTTTCATAAAAATTTTTGTCAAAATTTTATTTCTATAGAAAATTATGTCAAAATTTTATCTCTATAGAAAATTTTGCAAAATTTTATTTTTATAAAAAATTTTGTCCAAATTTTATTTCTATAGAAAATTATGTCAAAATTTTATTTCTATAGAATATTTTTTCAAAATTTTATTGCTATGGAATATTTTGCCAAAATTTTATTTCTATAGACAATTTTCAAAGTTTAATTTCTATAAAGAATTTTGTCAAAATTTTATTTGCTACAAAATATTTTGTTAAAATTTTATTGATATAAAAATTTGACAAAATTTTATTTCTAAAGAAAATTTTGTCAAAATTTTATTTCTATAGAAAATTTTTCCAAAATTTTATTTCTATAGAAAATTTTACCAAAATTTTATTTCTATAAAAACTTTTGCCAAAATTTTATTTCTATAGAAAATTTTTCCAAAATGTTATTTCTATAGAAATTTTTTCCAAAATTTTATTTCTTTACAAATTTTTATCAAAATTTTAAAATTTTGCCAAATTGTTTATAGAAATAAAATTTTGAAAAAAAAAATCTATAGAAAACAAAATTTGACAACATTTTCAATAAAAATAAAATCTTTACAAAATTTTTGATAGAAATACAATTTTTTGGGTAGAATTCTTGATATTTTGATAGATTTCGTAAAATATTCCTCTCCAACTAAGAGGTACTTCAATTTTTATACAAGTAATAGTTTGATAAAATTTCTTATAGAAATAAAATTTGGACAAAATTTTCTATAGAAATAAAATTTTAGAAATAAAATTTTGCCAAATTGTTTATAGAAATAAAATTTTGAAAAAAAAAATCTATAGAAAACAAAATTTGACAACATTTTCAATAAAAATAAAATCTTTACAAAATTTTTGATAGAAATACAATTTTTTGGGTAGAATTCTTGATTTTTTGGTAGATTTCGTAAAATATTCCTATCCAACTAAGAGGTACTTCAATTTTTATACGAGTAATAGTTTGATAAAATTTCTTATAGAAATAAAATGTTGACAAAATTTTCTATAGAAATAAAATTTGGACAAAATTTTCTATAGAAATAAAATTTTAGTAATAAAATTTTGTCAAATTGGTTATAGAAATAAAATTTTGAAAAAAAAAAATCTGTAGAAAACCAAATTTGACAACATTTTCTATAAAAATAAGATTTTTACAAAATTTTTGATAGAAATAAATTCTTTTTTGGATAGAATTCTTGATTTTTTGGTAGATTTCGTAAAATATTCCTTTCCAACTAAGAGGTACCTCAGTTTTTATACTGTAATAGTTTGATAAAATTTCTTATAGAAATAAAATTTTGACAAAATTTTCTATAGAAATAAGATTCTTACAAAATTTTTCTATAGAAATACAATTTTGACAAAAATTTCTATAGAAATTCAATTTTGACAAAATTTTCTATAGAAATAAAATTTTTACAACATTTTCTAAAGAAATAAAATTTTGACAAAATTTCTTATAGAAATAAAAAACTTCCTACAAAATCAGAGTTTTTAAATATGGTAGTAGCTGGTGGCCTCTGTAGCCAATGCTACTTTTCCTTCTAATATTATTCTTATATTGCACTATAAGTCTAATTTTGTAAAAAAAAAACAATTGGGTATGTCCTGTTTTCTTGAAGTCACTCACGGCTTGGGTACTTGGTTATCCCCCATTATATCTATTTTCTTGGTAAAAGATATTTTCCTAAATTAAAACCTATCTTCAAAGTGTCCTTGGCCTCTTTGCTTTTTATTTGGAATTGGTTTTTGTCAGTGCACCATCAACCATCGATTTCCTTGGCGCCTTGGCGTGAACCATGGTAGGACCATTGAAATTTTATGGTTATGATTTTGTTGGTCATAGGAAAGAGGGAGACTGTAACAGTACGCGGAAGGAGCCTTAAATGTAATCATCGGTAGAGGTATACATTCGCATAATCATAAATCGCATTGAGAGGTCTTCGAGGAGAGGTTTTGTGCCTTTTTTATGGTTTGTACGCATAAATATTTATGCTCTTCCCTTCAAATGCTAATGTTGGTTTGTTGAAGTCGTCGGTATGAAGTTATGTACTAAGGTAAGGCATGGACGAATGAAAGAATGAATGGACTATAATGAATGGGATAAACAAATCCTCGTGTTTGTTTGTCCCGTGTTCTCATTCTTGGCTATGAACTAAATGCAAATTGCTGAATGTCCATATAAATGAAGAACAACAAATCATAATGGGAACTGTTTATATATTTTAGATTAGCGAAATGGAAAAGGGCACTTAGAGGTGGGGAAATGGATGGCTTTTAATGGATATTCTTTGTTTTGTCTTCCATTTTAAAAGTTAAAGAACTTCTCTAGGGATGAAATATATAAATCAAAAATTTATTTATATCCTGATTTTATACTTCATGTGGGTTTTTGTGATAGCCTACAATTGTCCACTGTGGTTCTACAGGATGATAATTGTTTTAAAATCAAAAAATTATAGGGTGAGTCTCTATAGTTAGCTCATTTGAAAAGGACTTGGTATTACGGTTACCACAGTTGGTAGAATTCTACCAAAAATAGTAGATTTATTACTGTTTGGTAGAATTCTTGGTGTTGTGGTAGATTTCGCAAAATATTCCTCTTCAACTAAGAGGTACTTAACAAAGAACTAAAATGTTGAAAAAAATAGGAGTAACATTTTGACAGAATTTTCTAAAAGAAAATTGGACAAAATTTTCTATAGCAATAAATTTTGGCAAAATTTTTTAGTGCAATAAAATTTTGAAAAAAATTTGCTATTGCAATAAAATTTTGCCAAAATGTTCTATAGCAATAAAATGTTGACAAAATTTTGTACAAAAATAAAATTTTAACAAAACTGCTGTAGAAACAAAAATTTGACAAATTTTTCTATATCAATAAAATTTTGACAAAATTTTCTGTAGCAAAAACAATTTTGACTAGATTTTCTATAAAAATAAAATTTTCACAAAATTTTCTATTGAATAAAATTTTGACAATTTTTGTATATCAATAAAATTGTGACAAAATTTTCTGTAGCAAAAAAATTTAACAAGATTTTCTATAGCTATACAATTTTGACAAAATTTTCTATAGAAATAAAGTTTTGATAAAATTTTCTATAGAAATAAAAATATTGAAAAAAATTTCTATAGCAATAAAATTTTGACAAAATTGTTTATAGCAATTAAATTTTGACAAAATTTAGTATAGAAATAAAATTTTAATAAAACTTTCACAAAATTTTCTACAGAAACAAAATTTTGACAAAATTTTCTATAGAAATTAATTGTTGACAAAATTTTCTATAGAAATAAAATTTTCACAAAATTTTCTATAGAAATAAAATTTTGACAAAATTTTTTATAGATATAAAATTTTGACAAAATTTTCTATAGAAATAAAGTTTTGATAAAATTTTCTATAGAAATAAAAATGTTGACAAAATTTTCTATAGCAATAAAATTTTGACAAAATTTTCTATAGCAATAAAATTTTGACAAAATTTTCTATAGAAATTAATTGTTGACAAAATTTTCTCTAGAAATAACATTTTGATAAAATTTTATACAGAAATAAAATTTTAGCAAAATTTTCTATAGAAATAAAATTTTGACAAAATTTTTATGGAAATAAAATTTTGACATAATTTTCTATTGAAATAAAATTTTGACGAAATTTTCTATAAAAATAAAATTTTGACAAAATTTTCTATAGAAAAAAAATTTTTACAAAATTTTCTATAGAAATAAAATTTTTACAAAATTTTCTATAGAAATAAAATTTATACAAAATTTTTTATAGATATAAAATTTTGTATAGAAATTAATTGTTGACAAAATTTTCTCTAGAAATAACATTTTGATAAAATTTTATACAGAAATAAAATTTTGACAAAATTTTCTATAGTAATTAATTGTTGACAAAATTTTCTATAGAAGTAACATTTTGTTAAAATTTTATACAGAAATAAAATTTTGACAAATCTTTCTACATCAGTAAAATTTTGACAAAATTTTCTGTAGCAAAATCAGTTTGACAAGATTTTCTATAAAAATAAAATTTTGACAAAATTTTCTATAGAAACAAAATTTTGACAAATTTTCTAAAGAAATAAAATTTTGACAATTTTTCTATATCAATAAATATAAAATTTTAACAAAACTGTCTATAGAAATAAAATTTTGACAGATCTCTCTATATCAATAAAATTTTGACAAAATTTTCTGTAGCAAAATCATTTTGACAAGATTTTCTATAAAAATAAAATTTGACAAAATTTTCTATAGAAATAAAATTTTGACAAAATTTTCTAAAGAAATAAAATTTTGACAATTTTTCTATATCACTAAAATTTTGACAAAATTTTCTGTAGCAAAAAAATTTTAACAAAATTTCTATAGCAATACAATTTTGACAAAATTTTCTATAGAAATAAAGTTTTGATAAAATTTTCTATAGAAATAAAAATGTTGTCAAAATTTTCTATAGCAATAAAATTTTGACAAAATTGTTTATAGCAATTAAAATTTGACAAAATTTAGTATAGAAATAAAATTTTAATAAATTTTTCACAAAATTTTCTACAGAAACAAAAATTGGCAAAATTTTCTATAGAAATAAAATTTTGACAAAATTTTCTATAGAAATTAATTGTTGACAAAATTTTCTATAGAAATAAAATTTTCACAAAATTTTCTATAGAAATAAAATTTTGACAAAATTTTTTATAGATATAAAATTTTGACAAAATTTTCTATAGAAATAAAGTTTTGATAAAATTTTCTATAGAAATAAAAATGTTGACAAAATTTTCTATAGCAATAAAATTTTGACAAAATTGTTTATAGCAATAAAATTTTGACAAAAGTTTCTATAGAAATTAATTGTTGACAAAATTTTAACATTTTGATAAAATGTTATACAGAAATGTTATACAGAAAAAAATTTTCTATAGAAATAAAATTTTGACAAAATTTTCATGGAAATAAAATTTTGACACAATTTTCTATTGAAAAAAAATTTGACGAAATTTTCTATAAAAATAAAATTTTGACAAAATTTTCTATAGAAAAAAAATTTTTACAAAATTTTCTATAGAAATAAAATTTTTACAAAATTTTCTATAGAAATAACATTTTGACAAAATTTTTTATAGATATACAATTTTGACAAAATTTTCAATAGAAATTAATTATTGACAAAATTTTCTCTAGAAATAACATTTTGATAAAATTTTATACAGAAATAAAATTTTGACAAAATTTTCTATAGAAATAAAATTTTGACAAAATTTTCATGGAAATAAAATTTTTACAAAATTTTCTATAGAAATACGATCCCATTGGTCGAAATCGGGCGATACATATATAGTGGGCCTTATCTAAATGTGATCCGATTTTTCTCCAAATTCAATAGCGCTCGAACTTGTGCCAAAAAAACACTGAAGTTCGTTTCATCAAAAGAATTGGACCGGAATCAAAAGTTGCTTCACAAAAGACGCTCTATCTCACAAACTAATTGACTTAAGGACGTCAAATTTTGACACGAATCATTTGAAGGTTGGTGCTATATAAAAATAATATGAATTTAATACTAGCGACGCCATCTATGTGTCAGACCGGGGACTTATTAGCCAACTTGTTACTCTATGAAGTTTTTTCTCGCAACATACTCGACGTGATCACTCTGAGTACACTTCAATAAGAGCGAAAGAGAAATATGTGTTTGTTGGTAGTGTAGACATCCGAGTAACAACAAGAAGTTACTCGTAGCTGTTGTTGTTCATCAAAATGTGTACCCAATGTTTTGCGACTCTCTCAAATAGATGTACTCATGTAGCAAGTACACGTGTACTCTGTGCAGAACTGTGCAGACCTCTACTTTCAACACCAAACTAGGTTAAAAAATGTTGCCTACCTATCAGAGGATTACATGCTGCTGAAAAACGGTATGTTCACGTTGAACGTGCACAAAAGTGGCGCCCGTGCTCAACATTCCTCAATTACAAGTCCTCGAGTGGAGAAGATTGTGTATAAATTTTTATATAATTCTTTGACTCTGAATTCTCTACCGAGTCGATTAACCTTTATGTCTATAATGAATTCCTTTTTGGGTCAATGTACATGTCTCAGAAAAACTTCTGTCCTAATGGTTGGTAATTGAAATAAACTTCAGTAGTTTTTCATATTCTTTATTGGTGGAAACCGCAGAAACTCAATAACGTTCTTCTGTTTTAGTTTTCTTCTCAACCACAGACAGAAAAATCTAATGCCTTTTTGTTCTCTGTTTCTCTTCTCTTTTTTTTGCAGTGACCTCAGACGTTTCTTAATTAACGAAGCACTTCAAGATACAGAAGGTTAACCGCAAGATGTCTTGCATCGAAAATAAGATACAAACAAATTTACATCTACTAACAGTGTTGGCAACATGTTACCTTCTTACCACCAATGTATGGGCTTTTACCAGTATCAGTACGAGTTGTGGACCAAATTTCCCCAGCACTTGTGCCTGTGGCCGTGAAATGTATGAGGGTACCATGCAATACATTGTGAATTGTACCAATGCGCAATTACGCAATACAAGTGTCTTGGAATTTATGCCACAGGATGTGGAAGTGCTTATATTCACGGGAAATCTTATACCAGAGTTGCCATGGAATGTTTTCGGATCGATAAACAGTTATAAGAATCTGCGAATAGTGGACATGAGCAATAATCACATTAGAGAAATTCGAGGCAAATCCTATCATCATGTCCAGAATGTGGAACGTTTGATTTTGAATCACAATAATCTGAGCATATCACGAGATGATGATGAAGTCAATCATCATCATCCCAGGGTATTTTCGAATTTCCTTAATCTACAAAGTCTCCATTTGACCGATGCCTTCGATGACAACAGTTCACCGCAATTGAGTGAGGACTTGCATGATATCTTCATGAACAGTCAATTGGATAAGCTACAGAAGCTTCACTTGGAGCAGAACGAAATAACCCATTTCAAGGATCGCAAAGTGTTTTGTGATTTACCCAGCCTTCGTGATCTTCATTTGGGTGATAATTTCCTTAAGGACATCAACTTCGAAGTGAGCTGTTTGAAGAATCTACGATTCCTGGATTTGGAAAGAAATAAATTCGAATTTGTCAAACCCCATGATCTGATGGTGCTCAACGAATTGGAGGCTCGCAAGGATCGTAACACCAATCTGATAGTGGACTTCAATTTGAATCCCTTCACTTGTGACTGCAAAATTAGCTCCTTCCGTACCTGGATCCACTCGACCAATGTAACGGTACGCAACAAAGAGAGCCTCATGTGCTTCCATGATGAGGTGGACCCCTTGCCCATCCTAGAAATCGATATGTCCCAATGTAGTGCGGCCATAGCAGCAGCTACCATTATGTTCAATACAGCCACCGATAATCATTATGGCCTTGGTGGTCACGAGGAAACCGGTTTGGCTCGACACACAGCCACTTTGATCTTCTTGCTGATTGTCCTTAGCATGATCCTTTTGGGTTTGGTTGTGGCCCTGGTCTATGTCAGTCGAGATAAATTGAAATTTATGATAACACCTGTCTTCGATAATGTGGCCAAGAAGGTTCAATACACTTCCATAAAGGATGAGGATTGTCCCGAGGTTCATGTTTAGATTAGGATTCATGGTAGTGGTTTCATTTTGGATTATTATTTTATTTTTTCGTTTTTCTAGAAATCTAGACTAAAAGTAAAACAAAACAAAACCCCCATTAACAAATCAAAGATAAGTGTATAATATATATAACAAATTACAAAAAAAAACAAAGCAAATATTTATAAAAAAAGCAATGGAAAAAAAAGGACGAAAAAAACACAAAAACAAAAAACAACTCTTAATTGCAAATAGATGATAGTCATCATTAAAAAAAAACACAAAACACAACGCGCCATTTAAACTTAATTAAATTAAAACTAAATGATTTTATAGTTTTTTATTGTTGTTGTTTTTTTTTTTTTTTTCTTAAGCAAACATATCGAAGAGGTAATTTACAAAAATTGTGCCATTATCGACAACAAATTGCAAAACATTTCTCATTGCATCATAGCACAGTGGAAGAGATTTTTTTTTAATTTCTATAGACTATAAGACATACATTTATCTGCTATAAGTTTTGAAGAATGAAGCCGATCCATTTTTATCAATGGCGGCTGCCACGGCTGAAATTTTTGCCACAATCGACGTATATATCAGAGAACGCAAACCTGTATGGAATTATATCTGCCTATGTCGAAGGGAGTATGATAACAATGCATACTCATCCTACTCATAGAAAGCTATACTCAACTCTTCTCAAATTGGATAACACACATACACGCAACGCATTAACTATCTCGTACGATGAGCAACAGTTAATCTGATACTTGTTCTCACTGTGAATAGCTAACAATTGAAAGAGTTAAAATAATGCTCAGATATGGGAAGCCATCAGCTTTGCTACAATGAATTTTTATTTTGGCCCAACATTTTTCCAAAATTCCTACCAGCGGACCATTTTTGCAAATGAAATTAATATAATTTAACCCTTTGACGACGAAGAATTAAGCGCTCGATAAAAGTAAGTTTTTCTTGTAAATTCATATTCAAAATAACCTATTTACTAAGTAAAGTGTCGTCAAAATGTTAAAAAAATATTTCCTTCTATGAGAAATTTCATGGGTCATTCGTCTTCAAAGGTATATATGTAGTCAGAAAAATTATTTAAAATACTTTATATAATTCACTACAAAATACATCATGAGCTTTGTTAGCATTTCAAAAATACAACCAGCACAAAAAAATACGCGGTTTAGCAAATATTCATGGTCATGCGTGCTTGGTTTTGAGGATTTTGTGTAAGCTTGGTCTCAAACCAAAATTTATTGTTAAAAAAGTTTTTATTTTTCCTATAAGCCAAGAAGAGTTTTTGGGGGGGTAATAATAGTAATGAGTATCCCTACATTCCCCACATTCTGTTTGTTGATAATTTTTCTTACCCTAAACGATGAATGAGACATATATGTCCCATTAGTGTCGATACCCTTTTAGAAAAACTATGTAGTGGAATTAGTTCATTTAAAACGTTATCGATAGAGGATGAGTTGATAAACATTATACACCTCAGACAACCAATACTTGAAATAAAAAAAAAATATTTTGTGAAAAAAATTCCAGATTTTTTCATGTTTATAACTTGCCCACAAATACCCCAATTTAAATTTGCAACTTCATAGCTACATGTGTTATCCGTCGATGGAATTTTTTTAATTGGTTGTTAAATGTAGATTTTACAACGGAAATACGAAATGGGACATATATGTCCCATTCTTAGTCAAAGGGTTAAAAGTTAAAAATTTTCCAAAATTTTACTTCGATAGAAAATTTTATCAAATTTCTATTTTTATTCAAAATTGTTATTTCTATATTTTTCTATAAAAATTTTTGTAAAAATTTTATTTCTATAGAAAGTTTTGTCAAAAGTTTATTTCTATAGAAAATTTTGTCAAAATTTATTCCTATAGAAAATTTTGTCAAAAATTTATTCCTATAGAAAACTTTGTAAAAATTTTATTTCTATAGAAAATTTTGTCAAAATTTTATTTGTATAGAAAATGTCAAAATTTTATTTCTACAGAAAATTTTGTCAAAATTTTATTTTTATGGAAGATTTTGCCAAAATTTTATTTCTATAAAAAAATTTGTATAAATTTTATTTCTATAGAAAATTTTGTCAAAATTTTATTTCTATAGAAAATTTTGTCAAAATTTTATTTCTATAGAAAATTTTGTCAAAATTTTATTTCTATAGAAAAATTTTGAAAAATTTTATTGCCATAGAAAAATTTGTATAAATTTTATTTCTATAGAAAATTTTGTCAAAATTTTATTTCTATGGAAGATTTTGCCAAAATTTTATTTCTATAGAAAAATTTGTAAAAATGTTATTGCCATAGAAAAAATTGTATAAATTTTATTTCTATAGAAAATTTTGTCAAATTTTTATTTTTATTCAAAATTTTTATTTCTATATTTTTCTATCGAAATTTTTGTCAAAATTTTATTTCTATAGCAAATTTTGTAAACATTTTATTTCTATAGAATATTTTGGCAAAATTTTACTTCTATAGAAAATTTTGTCAAATTTTATTTCTATAGAAAATTTACCCAAAATTTTATTTCTATAGAAAATTTGTCAAATTTCAAATTAAAAATTTTCTATAGAAAGTTTTGTTAAACTTTTAGTTCATAAGAACATTTTGTCAAAATTTTATTTGTATAGAAAATGTTGTCAAAATTTTATTTCTACAGAAAATTTTGTCAAAATTTTATTTCTATAGAAAATTTTGTCAAAATTTTATTTCTATAGAAAATTTTGTAAAAATTTTATTTCTATAGAAAATTTTATCAAAATTTTATTTCTATAGAAAATTTTGTCAAAATTTTATTTCTATAGAAAATTTTGTCAAAATTTTATTTCTATGGAAGATTTTGCCAAAATTTTATTTTTATGGAAGATTTTGCCAAAATTTTATTTCTATAGAAAAATTTGTATAAATTTTATTTCTATAGAAAATTTTGTCAAAATTTTATTAATATAGAAAATTTTGTCAAAATTTTATTTCTATAGAAAAATTTTGAAAAATTTTATTGCCATAGAAAAATTTGTATAAATTTTATTTCTATAGAAAATTTTGTCAAAATTTTATTTCTATGGAAGATTTTGCCAAAATTTTATTTCTATAGAAAAATTTGTATAAATTGTATTTCTATAGAAAATTTTATCAAAAATTTTATTTCTAAGAAAATTTGGTCAAAATTTTATTTCTATCGAAATTTTTGTCAAAATTTTATTTCTATAGCAAATTTTGTCAAAATTTTATTTCTATAGAATATTTTGGCAAAATTTTACTTCTATAGAAAATTTTGTCAAATTTTATTTCTATAGAAAATTTACCCAAAATTTTATTTCTATAGAAAATTTGTCAAATTTCAAATTAAAAATTTTCTATAGAAAGTTTTGTTAAACTTTTAGTTCATTAGAAAATTTTGTCAAAATTTCATTTCTATAGAAAATTTTGTGAAAATTTTATTTCCACATAAAATTTTGTCAAATTTTTATTTCTACAGAAAATTTTGTCAAAACTTTACTTCTATAGAAAATTTTGTCAAAATTTTATTTCTATAGAAAATTTTGTCAAAATGTTAGTTCTACAGAAAATTTGTCAAATTTCAAATTAAAAATTTTCTATAGATAGTTATCGTAAGTTCTACAAAAATAAAATTTTGTCGAAATTTTATTTCTGTAGAAAATTTGGTTACACGTTTAGTTCATTAGACAATTTTGTCAAAATTTTATATCAATAGAAAATTTTGTCAAAATTTCATTTCTATAGAAGATTTTGTCAAAATTTTATTTCCACATAAAATATTGTTAAAATTTTATTTCTATAGAAAATTTTGTCAAAATTTTATTTCTATAGAAAATTTTGTCAAATTTTATTTCTATAGAAATTTTGTCAAAATTTTATATCTATAGAAAATTTTGTCAAAATTTTATTTCCACATAAAATATTGTTAAAATTTTATTTCTATAGAAAATTTTGTCAAAATTTTAATTCTATAAAAAATTTAGCAAAAATCTTATTGCTATAGAAAATTAGAAATTTGGATTTTATTCGAACTTTCTTTTGTATTAAATAGAAAATAATTATTCAAGCTTGAGATCGATGTTTTGTATGTATTAGTTCCTTTTATTCGTCAATATTTCGCAATTACGTTGAAAATTTATAGAAAATTATGTCAATATTTTATTTCTATAGAAAATTTGTCAAATTTCAAATTCAAAATTTTCTTAGAACGTTATCGCAAGTTCTACAAAAATAAAATTTTGTCACAATTTTATTTCTGTAAAAACTTTGTTAAACTTTTAGTTCATTAGAAAATTTTGTCAAAATTTCATTTCTTTAGGAAATTTTTGTCAAAATTTTATTTACACAGAAAATTTTTGTTAAAATTTTATTTCTATAGAAAATCTTGTTAAAATTTTATTTCTATAGAAAATCTTGTTAAAATTGTATTTCTATAGAAATTTTTGAAAAAATTTTATTTCTACAGAAAATTTTGTCACAATTTTATTTCTATAGAAAATTTTGAAAAAAATACCAAAATTTTGTCAAAATTTTATTTCTACAGAAAATTTTGAAAAAAGTGCCAAAATCAACCAAATTTAAAAATTATTAATTTTTTGGACCAATTTTGGTCCAATTGGCAACCCTGGTATGGAGCACCGTAGTAAATTTCGTACCTTTTACCACTACACAAAAAAACTCTGATTCAATTACGAAATTAATTGATCCAATTTATTTTTTTTTTATTGAAATGTCTGCAATCACAGAAATGATAGTATCAATTAAAAATTTAATCGATCCAATTCAAAATTTAATTGATACTATTAATTTTTGTGATTGATTTTTGTTTCAATTTAAAAAAAATTGCTGAATCAATTAAATTTTTAATTGAATATTTTTTAAAACTCAATTATGACTTTAATTAGAAAAAATTAATTAGAAAAAATTTCGTGAATTTTTTTTTTTTCTGTGTAATGTGCATAAATTAGTTTATCCATACGGGGAATTAGAACATTTCTCTCAATTCCAATAGAAATTTGTGAAAACCTAAAGCGTTTGGTGATAGATTGTCTGTGCGGAGAATATACAACATATAACGAGGATATATACGTCACGAGTCGGCCTAACTTTTAATGTCCACAGTTCACTTTAATTAGCGTCATCAACATGTCTATAAGACTTTAGTTCCAATTTTCATGATGTGGAAACAATCAAACAATATTTCATCCCAATTTTATGTCATTTTCACGAGTTATACTCGAGGGGCACATTCACAGAATGAAGCCGACCCATACATATATGTCGGCGGCGGCTGATACCAAATTTTTCCCTCCGGCATCGGAGGGCTAAGTTGATATAAATTTGTCTTTTCGGTGGCGCACAATTATTACATCTAAACATAGACTAGAGCAGCACTCATTGATAACTGAAAAAAATCGCCAATTACAGTAACACAGAGGTCTGAATTGAAACAGTTCAATAGCAATTGATATCGTATTGATCAATTTTTTTTTCAATTCGTTTCCAAAATAGATTGTTGTATCTTTCAATTTCCACAAATTTTCTTCCACTGTCTATTCTAAAACAGAAATCTAAAATCAATAATTATAACTAAAAATATTTTTTTTTATTATTTCTGCCAATTAATTGTTTAATTATCATTTGATTTAAATATAACAAAACAAAAAATAACAACAATGCATTTATTTACGAAACACTAAAGACAAGTATAAAAAAAAAAAACTGCAACATCAAAAACAAAACAATAAAGTAACAAACGGAATAACGAAAAAATTAGGCCATAATTATATAATTATAATCATTCAAATAGTATAGTGGTAAGAATGCATTTTTTTTAAATAATTGACACCATATGTATGTAATTATTTTATCTCACGGTATATATAAACACACACACATATATATATACATACATTTATATAATAAAATGATCAACTAAAACTCAGTTATATTTTTGAAAAAAAAAATAAATCAAATAAACAAATTGTAACTAAAAAAAACAAATTAAATCTTTACTCATGCTCTTACATATACATACATATATTCCACATATCAGCTATCGCTCTGTCTGTTTTTCCAATCCCCATCCACACTTGTAATTGATCAATGAATTAACCTTAGATATATCTGTGATTTAAGTTAGTAGAAGAAGAGTTTTTTCTCCAAAATCGATTGCATTGATAATTCTCATAATTTGCTTTGGTTTTTATTTGAATTTACTCATATTATAAATTTTACTTAAAACACCTCTGGCGAAAATTTTTTTACAAAAAATACTTTGGGCGAAAAATACTGGCGAAATATTTTCTGCCGAAAATACTTTGGGACGCTAATATCGATTGTTAACCGTTTCCTTAGAAAACATAAGAATTACATGGCAAAACTGTATTATTGGTACACGATAACGTCGTTCTATTAGAAATTTCGCTAGCAAAAATAGCTTATGCTTTTCGTATTGGAAACAAAAATTTTCGCTGGAGCTTAATGAAAAGTTTTTTTTTTTTATACAGAACGGGAAAATGTTTCGAATTGTGAGGAACAATATGGGTAACTACCCAATAAATACAGGAATGAGCCTTTGTCATGAGCAACCTTATATCAGTGTTAAAACATAACCAAACGATAGGCGAACATTTTTTCGCAACGGACAAATGTAATGTTGACAATAACCTTGTCAACAAAAATTCTTATTTTCGAGGGGTTTTAATGTCAATTAGCATGATTTTCAATATTCAACTTTGGAGTTGAGTTATTTGAAGATAAAAGAAATTCCACTTAACCAGGCAATAATGAGTTAAAAAATTTGTACGCATTGGCAACACTATTATTGTTTTCTTTTGGCGCCGCTAGCACGGTTGCCACTCGAGTCAAAAATAATCTACCACAATTTGGAGAAATTTTTACCAAAAAAAAACTACAAAAAAATAGATTTTATTTTGTCAAAATTTTATTTCTATAGAAAATTGTGTCAAAATTTTATTTCTATAGAAAATTTTGTCAATATTTTATTTCTATAGAAAATTTTGTCAATATTTTTTTTCTATAGAAAATTTTGTCAAAATTTTATTTATATAGAACATTTTATCAAAATTTTATTTATATAGAAAATTTTGTCAAAATGTTATTGCTGTAGAAAATTTTGTCAAAATTTTATTGCTGTAGAAAATTTTGTCAAAATTTTATTGTTGTAGAAAATTTTGTCAAATTTTATTTCTATAGAAAATTTTGGCAAAATTTTATTTCTACAGAAAATTTTGTCAAAATTGTTGTTACTATTTTGCCAAAAATTTTTGTCAAAATTTTATTTTTATAGAAAATTTTGTCAAAATTTTATTTTTATAGAAAATTTTGTCAAAATTGTATTTTTATAGAAAATTTTGTCAAAATTTTATTTCTATAGAAAATTTTGTCAAATTTTTGTTTCTATAGAAATTTTTGTCAAAATTTTATTTCTATAGAAAATTTTGTCAATATTTTATGACAACAATGAGTTAAAAAATTGGTACGCATTGGCAACACTATTATTGTTTTCTTTTGGCACCGCTAGCACGGTTGCCACTCGAGTCAAAAATAATCTACCACAATTTGGAGAAATTTTTACCAAAAAAACTACGAAACAAAAAGATTTTATTTTGTCAAAATTTTATTTCTATAGAAAATTTTGTGAAAATTTTATTTCAATACAAAATTTTGTCAAAATTTTATTTATAAGAAAATTTTGTCAAAATTTTATTTCTTTAGACAATTTTGTCAAATATTTATTTCTATAAAAAATTTTGTCAAAATTTTATTTGTATAGAAATTTTTTTTATAAGAAAATTTCGTACAAATTTTTTCAATAAAAAATGTTGTCAAAATTTTATTTCTATAGAACATTTTGTCAAAATTTTGTTTCTATAGAAATTTTTGTCAAAATTTTATTTCTATAGAATATTTTGTCAAAATTTTATTTCTATCGAAAATTTTGTCAAAATGTTAATTCTATAGAAAATTTTGCCAAAATTGTTGTTACTATAGAAAATTTTGTTACTATAGAAAATGTTGTCAACATTTTTGATAGTATAGAGAATTTTGTCAAAATTTTTGTTACTATAGAAAATTTTGTCAAAATTTTATTTCTATAGAAAATTTTGCCAAAATTTTATTTCTATAGAAAATTTTGTCAAAATTTTATTTCTATGGAAAAATTAGAATTCTACCAACTGTGGCAACCGTGGCCGCTAGCCGTCAGTTTTCCTGCCGGTATTTCAGGCTTCCCATAAGAAATGCATGCACGTTTTCGCCTATCGCTATGGTCATGTTTGGACACTCAATTTGAGGGTGAACCCCATCCTCAATATAAATTCAATTGGCCTTACAAATTCCTCACTTTCAAACAATTCTCAAATATGTTAGGAACATACATATTAATTTCAATTTGAAATATAAGTATTTCTCCATTGCTTGTGCTTATTGGGTAGGAACTAGCTATTGCTTAAGGCCGGTATACAGCTCTAGCGGAAATTGCAGCTACCCATAAAAATGCATTGCTATATATTAGCTAACGAAAATTCCTTGAGGAGTTATTATCGATCGCTTATATTTTGCAGCCATAAGAAATATACGGGAAACTGTGTTATCGGCACACAACAGGCATTTTCGCTGCATACCGGGATTTAAGATTAACACTTTTTAATACTTATATTAAAAAGTAACCTAATGTTTGATCGATTCACAATAAAACAATACTCTCAGCTTTCTCAGAGAATTAATTGGGTACTTGTGTTAAATTTAAAAATAGAAAAAAAATTGTTTGCCTAAAAATTTGATTAAATAATTTAATTAGACTCTTTAAGTTATTGTAAAACGATTTTATATTGAAAAAAAAATATCCATAGTGTTTTTCTAATGTATTCGATTTTAATTGTTTATTGAATAACATTTTTAATACAAAAAATATTTATATATTTACAGATTTTTTATACTAACACATTTAACTGACTACATTTTTATTTTCATTTCGTGCATTTTTTTAACTAAACTGTTGTTAGTGGTAAACAATTATTTTGATAAGAATTGAAAATATTAATAAAGCAAACAAAAGACGAAACATTGGCAATTTTTTTTTATGTGGATTAAGGTAAGTACAAAGAGCATTTAGTGTTAAAAAGCAATATTGTCATTCTGGAGACCTCTATCTACATAATATGATTAATGCGTCAAAGAGAAAATACTTTCCTCCGGAACGAAACTTTAGACAAACGAAATTCCGTTTTGACCAGTATTTTCTGTCTCTTGTTCCCAAGTTAGGACACTTTCGTACCCAAAACTCCCCTATTTAAACTTCCTCACAAAAATCCCCAATAAATTTTTGACATGTTTTTAGAAAAAATTAATAAAGAAATAGATTCTCCTGTAGAAAATCAAAAAGTATAATATTTTTCTCACACCCAAAACAAAAACAATGCAATAAAATCAAAATACCGAAACACAACACCAGGAGACCAGTGATTGTCTTCCAAATGCTTCCTTTCATATGTTGTGATATGACAATTCGCTGTGCTTCATTTTTAATAATATTAAAAGAATTTCATGTAAACCATTAAAAAAAATTCTGATTCAATCACGAAATTAATTGATCCAATTAATTTTTAATTGCAATGTTTTCAATCACAGAAATGATAGTATCAATTAAAAAATTAATTGAAAGTCAATTTAAAAAATTAATTGATCCAATTAAAAAATTAATTGATACTATTAATTTTTGTTATTGATTTAAAAAAAAAATTCAATTAAAAAATTTGTTGAATCAATTACAATTTTTATTGAATATTGTTTAAGCTCAATTAAAAATTTTAATTGGAAAAATTTTCGTGATTTTTTTCTGTATTATTTATTATACTGAACCTATTTCGAAAAAAATCCCACAAAAACCGACAAATTTACGGAAATTTCCCCAAGCTCAAAAATTTAGTCCCCATCTACGAAAAATATCCCCAATTTGGGGGAAATTCCCAATAGTGAATACACAGGCTTTGACCAGAACTGCCTAAATTATTGTATAGTTGTTAGAAGGCCTAAACCGATATCACGTATCAAATTTCAACCGGATCGGATGATTTTGCCAGGAGGCTCCATAATAAAAGTGGCGTTGGATTTATATGGGGCCTATACATTAAAATGCCTCGATTTGGCACACTTGCAAAACCATCAGACTAGGGCTGTCACCCGGGATAAATCCCGTTCCAAAATCCCGGGATCCCGAGTACCGGGATTTGAAATGTGGCGATGGGTTTATATGAGGGCTATACATAAAAGTGGCTCGATTTGGAACATTTGCAATACCATCAGACTAGGGCTGTCTCCCGGGATTTTTCGGGATCCCGAAAAAATAATTCCAATTTGTTATAATTGTGGCTTTTTATAATTGTTTATTCAGTGTAAACACAAGATCGCGTTTATCTGATAAAAATTTAGATGCCTTGATATATTTACTTAAATCGATGAAGTACAAAAGGATTATAACAAGTATACGAAAATACGCCTAATCCTTAAGATGTTTTGCTGAGTAAGATAGCGATATGAAATGGCTTTTTTATTTATTTTTGTCATAATATTTTTTTTGTTTTTGCTGAGTAAGATAGCGATATGAAATGGCTTTTTTATTTATTTTTGTTTTTCATTTCTTCACAATGTTGAGTTGGTCTAAGTTTTCGTTAAGTATGATAGCAATTTAAAATTGTTTTTTAATTTACTCTTATATTCTTTTGTTGTTGTTTTTGTTTTTTTTGTTAATAAAATTTTTTGGCGCTGTAGATTATTATTACTTAAAATATTTAAAGAATCCCGAAAATTTCCGGATCCCGAAAAAAAATCCCGGGATCTAAGGATTCTATATTTTGAAATCCCGAATCCAGGGATTTTTAAGAATCGAATGACAGCTCTACATAAGGCCTACATCAATAACAACTACTTGTGCCAAGTTTCAATAGGATAGCTAGATCGACTTAGAATTTTACTACGACCAGGAATGTATATACACTGGTAGAAAAATCGCGGTACGTGGCCATTACCGTGTGGTATTAACAAATTGATTCGCGTTACCTTTTAAATTTGATACCACATTGTATCAAATCATTTACATCAGGTATTATTATGGTATTAACAATCACATCGCCGTAAGATATGATATGTAGCCGTTGCGACCAAATGTAATTGGTCGCCTTGGTAGTTTATTTTTTCATATGGGTTGTAAAGAACTATATTTCGGGATAACATGGCTACAGAAAAAATTAATTCTGTGAATATAGCGAAATATAAGTAAGTATAATATTTTTAGCAATATTAATGTTTACGAATGTTCTTTTATTAGATGCCCAAGTGACATACCAAACCCATCCATATACCACAACAGACGACTTGTGGAATGCAGTGCCTGAGGTGTGACATGGAACTGAATTGGTACAAAAACTTTGCATGGAGAAATGATAAGGTGTATGTATGTATGTTATGTATTAAATGAATTAAAGAAACAAAGATTTTTACTTGTGTTTTATTAAACTAAATATTTATTGCCATAATTAATACTGTGTTTGTATTAAAACCCATTACCGTTTGGCATTATTTGGTAATACCGCACTGTTTATACATCAATACATTTACGGTATAAATATTAATACCGCTTAGGCTTTGTGTTTAATACCATATTGGTACTTTCTTAATACCGTATGGTACTTTCAAGCTTTGCGTACCGCCTGTACCGTTTGGTATTGATATTGCACCATACGGGGTTGGCTAACTATCAATAACGTACCGTATCGATTTGAGCCCATATGGTAATAATTTTTCTATGGGTGTACTTTATAGGGTCCGGAATTACAATGGAAAAGGCAATAAAATACCTCTATCGAAAGGCGAGAGGAAGATCTGTAAAATATAGACTATAATCGAACGATTTTTTTAGATACGGACTTTTTTCACAAAACCTTTTTTCTTCGTATATCTGCTACAGTTTAGTGTATATTTAAATAAAACAAGTAAGGAAAGTCTAAAGTCGGACGGGACCGACTATATTATACCCTGCACCACTTTGTAGATCTAAATTTTCGAAACCATATCACCTCCGTCAAATGTGTTGGGGGCTATATACAAAGGTTTGCCCCAAATACATACATTTAAATATCACTCGATTTGGACAGAATTTGATAGACTTTTACAAAATCTATAGACTCAAAATTTATGTCGGCTAATGCACTAGGGTGGAACACAATGTTAGTAAAAAAATATGGGAAACATTTAAATCTGAAGCAATTTTAAGGAAACTTCGCAAAAGTTTATTTATGATTTATCGCTCGATATATATGTATTAGAAGTTTAGGAAAATTAGAGTCATTTTTACAACTTTTCGACTAAGCAGTGGCGATTTAACAAGGAAAATGTTGGTATTTTGACCATTTTTGTCGAAATCAGAAAAACATATATATGGGAGCTATATTTAAATCTGAACCGATTTCAATCAAATTTGGCACACATGACTATATTACTAATTGTACTCCTAGTGCAAAATTTCAACTAAATTGGGCCAAAACTCTGGCTTCGGGGCAATATAAGTCCATATCGAGCGAAAAATATATATGGAAGCTATGTCTAAATCTGAACCGATTTCAATCAAATTTGGCACATATGACTATACTACCAATTGTACTCCTTGTGCAAAATTTCAAGCTAATCGGGATAAAACTCTGGCTTCTGGGTCCATATAAGTGATATCGGGCGAAAGATATATATGGGAGCTATATCTAAATCTGAATCGATTTCAACCAAATTTGGCACGCATAGCTACAATGCTAAATCTACTCCCTGTGCAAAATTTCAACCAAATTGGGCCAAAAATCTGGCTTGTAGGACCATATTAGTCCATATCGGGAGAAAGATATATATGGGAGCTATATCTAAATCTGAACCGATTTCAATCAAATTTTGCACACTTGACTATACTACTAATTGTACTCCTAGTGCAAAATTTCAACCAAATTCGACCAAAAATCTGGCTTCTGGGGCCATATAAGTCCATATCGGGCGAAAGATATATATGGGAGCTATATCTAAATCTGAACCGATTTCAATCAAATTTTGCACACTTGACTATACGACTAAGTGCTATGTTTGTACAAAATTTTAAGCAAATCGGTATTAAACTCTGGCTGCTGGGTCCATATTAGTGCATATCGGGCGAAAGATATATATGGGAGCTATATCTAAATCTGAACCGATTTCTTCCAAAATCAATAGGGTTCTATTCTGATCCAAATTAGGAACATGTGCCAAATTTGAAGGCGATTGGACCTAAATTGCGACCTAGACTTTGATCACAAAAATGTGTTCACAGACAGACGGACGGACGGACAGACGGACATGGTTATATCGACTCAGGGACCCACCCTGAGCATTATTGCCAAAGACACCATGTGTCTATCTCGTCTCCTTCTGGGTGTTACAAACATATGCACTAACTTATAATACCCTGTTCCACAGTGTCGCGCAGGGTATACAAATCGGTGATTGAACGCACTTGGGACAATGAACAAATTGGAGCATAACTGATTGGAGACATATACAATTTTTAATTGTCCTCCAATGGCTATATTTCAATACTCTGGTACTTCCCCTGGTAATTATTATTTTTTTCTGGAATCAGCACTCCAAATACATAATATACGCCAAATTAAAGCAAATCTAGTGAGAAGCCCATAAACATCTGTCAAGTCATTTTTAATGCAAAAGTGCGCGAATATACCTCATATGTATCCATTTATTAATGTGGCAACCCAGGGTTATAAGTGTATCCTAGTGGCAACCTGTCACATTCTACATCATATGTTTCGGAAACAAGAAGAAGACTTCGTTAATGGCAAATTTGGATTTTGCATTATAATTATTATTGCTTTTTGTTGTAAGTTTATAAAAATGTCATACAATAAAGAAGCAACAATGAAGCAATTTAACTATGACATCCTCATTGCAATTAATTAGAGATTGTCTTCAAATGAAATTGGCTGATAGTTCTTAAAAACAAGTCCCCTTTTCCCCGGTATCTTTTGTTACTAATTTGTTTATATTCTAATGTTTTTTTATATTTGTTGCTGTTCTGAATTTGCGACTGGCCATTCGCATATCTTACGTTACGAAGCTGTTATGCAATAGCAATACGAATAATTAGATAAACTGGTATTCTTGCTTTTAGTTTTACATTTTAATATAAACCACAACAACGAAGTGCATTTAATTCATTGTGATACTAGTTTAGAGAATCAAATGTAAGTCCTATCAGTGTTTAGTGGTCAGATCTTATCTCACAAAAATGCCATGTAAAAGTTTGAAAACAGTCAACTCACTCGAAATTGAGTTGAGTAGTTTTTTGTTGCTTGTTTTTAACATTACTTTCAATAATTTTCTCTTCCAGATGTTTAGACAACTTGTGAATAAGAGTAGAATATTTATAAGAAAGCCACATTGCCAACAAAACCTGTGCCATCGTTTGGTTTTAGTTCAACACGATAGTGTAAATAAACGCAGCTACAGTTCAAGCGGATCAAGCATGGATAAATTCGATTTACCTAAAAGATTGCAGGGGAGTGCTCCAAGCGTTTGGTAATATTATAATTATTTCATAATTTATAAGAAATATAAAATTCAATGTATTTTTAGGAATGAATATATTGCCCTTGCTATGGAATATAAACCCTTAAATTTGGGTCAAGGTTTCCCCGATGATGCTGCTCCCGAATATGTTACTAATGCTTTGGCAGATATTGCCAAAGATTCAAATCCCCTATTACACCAATATACAAGAGGATTCGTAAGTTTAACTAAAATCATAATCATTTTTGTAGATTAAAAGCAAGATAAAGAGTAGACGCATTTATTAGTAACAAGTATATACACTAGTAAGTTCGGCCGGGCCCAGTCTTAAATACCCACCACCATGAATCAAATATAATAGTTTCCTTTGAAAATTAAGGGGGGGGGGGGGGGGTTTTGATGAAAGATATTTTCCCAAGCAGATCAGATCAACCAGTACGCTTCCCACAGATAAATGTAAAGATTTTACCTATGAAGACTAGATCAGATTCTGAATTTATAAGAACCATTTTTTGTTTGAGTTTTAGAGGAATCATAAACATCTCTTGTAAGTGTGCAGGAATCATAAACATCTCTTGTAAGTGTGCAAGAAGGGAGCCACCATGGTGCAATGGTTAGCATGCCCGCCTTGCATACACAAGGTCGTGGGTTCGATTTCTGCTCCGACCGAACACCAAAAAGTTTTTCTGCGGTGGATTATCTCACCTCAGTAATGCTGGTGATATTACTGAGCGTCTCAAAACTTCTCATAGTGGTTTCACTGCAATCTGGAACGCCGTTCGGACTCGGCTATAAAAAGGAGGTCCCTTGTCATTGAGCTTAACATGGAATCGGGCAGCACTCAGTGATAAGAGAGAAGTTCACCAATGTGGTATCACAATGAAATGAATAGTCTAAGTGAGCCTGATACATCGGGCTGCCAGCTAACCTAACCTAAGTGTGCAAGAAAATGATGAAATAACGCCTTGATTTGAAATCTATAATCTGTGGATTACGAGAAGTAAAATCTTGCATTCAGTTTCAAGCAATTTTCATGATCAGTGCGCCTTCTATACCCTCAATAGTGAAATCGGTCTTACCAAATGGACCGATAAAACTAAATCATATACACTTTGTTATGGGTCTAAAATGCCAGTATATTTTCAATTTGTGGCAAGTCGGATAAAAACTACAATTTCTAGAAACCCTAGAAGTTAAATCGGGAGTTCGGTGTAATGGGGGCTATACCAAAACATAGAAAGATACACAGAGTATTCAGCACATTTAATTGTAGTTCTAGAATCTAGACCCCAAATTGGAGGGCCGGTTTATAAGGGGGCTATATCAAAAACTGTACCGACACTCAATATATTCGGCACACCCCTTTCCAATTTCAGGCAAATGGGGTAAAAACTACGGATTCTAGAAGCCCAAGAAGTAAAATCGGGAGATCGATCTATATGGGGGCTATATCAAAACATGGACCGATACTCACCATTTTCGGCACACCTTCTTAAAGTCCTACACTCATAGAAAAAAGTCTGCTAAAAACAGCAGTCGATGTCTGCTGTTACATTTTTGTACTTCAGGGCCTAATGAACAACAATTTATAAAATATTTATGTTATACATTTTTCCCCAAAGCATATTTAAGAACCAAAAATAGTTTTTGGTATATTTTTCTCCTGTAATATACTTACAAGTTCCTAAATACGATCAGCAAACATTTTGTTTGCTGTTATGCCTCAATTCGATAAATATTCCGATTTGTGGTCAAATACTACAGATATTCATAAAATATTGTTTTAATTATGTTAGGATAGCTCCCAAGTTGACATTTTTATTCGTTTTAACAAAAATAAAACATGTTTTAGTCTAATCGAGCTTAAAAAATAGCAGGAAATGTTTGCTATTTCAGCAAAAAATGACTGCTGTCCCTTTTTCAGCAGACTTTTCTGCTGTCCCTACTAACAAATTTCTTTGGGCGTAGAATACCTCTAGATTTCCGATTTGAGGCAAATTGGGTAAAAATTACAGACTCTAGAAGACCAAGAAATAAAATCGGGTGATCGGTCTATATGGTGGCTATATCAAACCATGGACCGGTACTCACCATTTTCAGCACACGTCTTGGGTCCTAGAGTACCTCTAGATTTCAAATTTCAGGTCAATTGGATTAAAAATACAGACTCTAGAAGCCCAAGAAGTAAAATCGGGAGATCGGTCTATATGGGGGCTATATAAAAACATGGACCGATACACCCCATTTTCGGCACACCTCTTTATGGTCTAGAAAAAGGTTTCTAGAAGCCCAAGACCCAAATTCGGGGGATGGGTTTATATGGGGGCTATACCAAAACATGGACCGATTCATTCAATTTTCGGCACTCCCATTTGTGGTTGACAAATCGAATAAAAACTACGGTTTCTAGAAGTTGCCGTTACTGGCACTAAAGAGCATCTTTTTTGGCCCTTTTCTGGCTCTTTTTTATTTTTTCTAGCCCTTTCCATATTGGTTTTTCATTTTATGGACTTAGCAAGGTCACATTAAAATACATAGCAGATTATGTCGAACAACTACAACGAAAACTTTCTACATATTTTAAAGGTTTTAAACGCCAATCACTGTTTAATGGCCACTAAACTATTTTCGAAGTCCCAGAATATAAAATCTTGAAACTTAGCGATAGGTTAGGTTTGATGTAATAGAAATTTTTTTCAACGATGAAGAAAAAGAATTAAAATCTTTTGAACCTCTCAAAAAAAAGCATGGCATACAAATGGGATTATGCCAACGCACAGGAGTGTTTATGCCGAGCTTGCTTTTTCTAAGTTAAGCATTATAAAGACTAAGTTCAAGTTTGTGATAAATGAATATCATCACTTAATATGGTTGATTCCGGCCTAGAATGATGGATTCTGCTTTCAGAATTAAGTGATAAATAGCGAAAATCTTTATCTGCAAAAGGAAAATTTCAAAAATCCAAACACAAATTATTTTATTACAAGTGAAATAAACGCAACTTTTTTCAGCAGAATGTAATAATTTTTTATATGCTTTCTTCTAACGAACTTAATTTTTAAGACTTTTTATGAATTTGTGATCTATGGATCTATTTCAAATGCTAAGAAGTTTTCCTTTGAGTGTTTCAAATCATTTCAAAGTTCTTTCATGGTTATCAGAAACGCCGTTTTGACTCGGCTATATAAAGAAGACGTCCCTTGACATAGAGCAAAATATGAAATCGGGCATTCATTTATAATAAAGAGGTTCCCCACCTAAGACCTGAATAGTCTAGTAAGAGAGAAATAAAGGGCTTAGGTGGCACTAACCCTTAGAATGAGATAAAATAGCTTAGTTATACAAAACTTAACCACTTGTGGTGTCACAATGATGATTATACTACATGTCTCTTTTTAAATATATTTTTATTTTTGTTCAATTATGCGCACTCAGGAAGTATATTTCTAGCGTAAGTCACCATATTATCAAGTCACAAACAATCATACTCACGATTTTATTCATGCTCTATATTCAAAAGCTCAATTTTGGGAACTTATGCAGTAATTTATTTCAAGGAAGAGTCCTTTTTATTTAATTACGCACATACATGAGATATAGTTTTAAATATTTTTACGGCCATTTTCATGTAGATCCGTTAGTCTTTAACTCCCAGTTAACATGAAGTGAATTGCTAATATCTTCTTTCCGGTTAACTTTAACTGAAAAATTTTCAGCAGTCAAGTTCCTAACTGGCAAATAGAATATATAGGCAAGATGACAGATATATCCATACAACGATGTAAAAGTTCGTAAACTATCGTAGCACTAACGGATCTTCATGAAACTGGTGGTTAATGTTATAAGAATTTCAAATCACACTTACAATTTTCTTCAGCTCTAAAATCGTATTTCTTTGAAGCCAGTTTCGACAAAAAAAAAACCTTTGGAGGAGCCGTGTGCGATCATGCCATCTAATGTTATTTCTGACTGCTATTTTTAAAGCTATTTTTTTAGTTTTATATATTTTTATAATTTTCAGGGCCATATGCGTTTGGTACAAGCCATTGGTAAGTTATATTCCAAGCTCTTGAAACGCGAATTAAATCCGTTGAGTGAAATACTTATTACATCTGGAGCTTATGAGGCTTTATACTCGGCCATAATGGGTCATGTTGATGTTGGTGATGAAGTAATCATCATCGAACCTTTCTTCGATTGTTATGAACCAATGGTTAAAATGGCAGGAGGTATACCAAAATTTATACCTCTAAAACCGGTATGTTTGTACATATAACGTAGACAAGTAGAAATATAAAATTATGATTTTTTTACAGAAAAAAACCGAAGGTACCATTTCCTCAGCCGACTGGGTTCTAGACGAAGAGGAATTGAAAAAAATGTTCACTAATAAAACTAAAATGATTATTTTAAATACACCTCATAATCCCATTGGTAAAATATTCAATCGCAACGAGCTAAATCTCATAGCAGATTTATGTAAAAAATGGAATGTCCTTTGTCTGTCGGATGAAGTCTATGAGTGGATGGTTTTCGATGGCAATGAGCATATACGCATTTGCACTTTACCAGATATGTGGGAACGTACCATAACTATTGGATCGGCTGGCAAAACTTTCTCCGTCACAGGCTGGAAAACTGGATGGGCTTATGGTCCAGCTAATTTAATAAGAAATTTACAAATGGTCCATCAAAATTCCGTATATACATGTCCTACACCTTTGCAAGAAGCTGTGGCCAGAGGCTTTGAATTGGAAATGACACGTTTGGATAGTCCTGAATGTTTCTTCCATAGCTTACCAAGGGAATTACAGATTAAAAGAGATTTCATGGCAAAATTTTTAACTGATGCTGGAATGAAACCTACTATACCAGAAGGTGGTTATTTCATGTTGGCCGATTGGACACAATTAGGTAGGCTCAAAATATTTCATATGCGAAAGTTCTTATTAATGATATTTCTTTGATTACAGAGAAGAAAATTGACATTAACTCGGAACCTGATAAATATCGTGATTATAAATTTACCAAATGGATGACCAAAAATATGGGTTTGCAGGGCATTCCCCCTAGTGCATTTTACAATGAAGAACACAAGAAATTGGGTGAAAATTTTGTTCGTTATTGTTTCATTAAAAAACAAGATAATCTCGAGAAAGCTTCCCAATTGTTGGAAAAACTGAAAAATAACTAAGACACTCCCTATATAAATAATATGTTGGTAGATGTTCTATTCATATAAATAGGAATTTATATATTTGCAATAAAATTGTGAATGGGTAATTTGTGTTATTTGCACTATATGTTTGTTATATCTTAAAGAAACACAATCAGATATTTGCCTTTCCCGTACACAAATGAGGGAAGAACCCAGTAGGTTCCAATTAAATGGGAACAAAAATTAAAGTTATTGGGTAACAAAAGTTAAAGTGGCAGTCCGATTTATTTTTAGGCTCACTAGACTATTCAGTCCATTATGATAGACAAAAACTACATACTGTGTAATTGAGTTATATCAATGGTAATATTCGTCAAGTCCTACAAAGAATAAAAGAGAAAGAAAAAACCCGCTTGGTCTGGAAGTCGAACGATTGAGCTCGTTCGGCATACAGAAACAGGATGTAAGTCACCACACAGACAAAAGTATGTTCTAAACTAAAATTTTAATTGAATTTGAAAATATTTTCAATTGTAAAATAATATTTTTAAATTTTAAAGCAAATTTTTTAGCCGCAAATAGTTTATTTGTATATACCTGGACTCTAATATCACTAAAAGCTCGCAAATGCGATCAACAGAACAGAACAATTTGCAATCGGCCATAGTTATATTACCATAGAAGATGACACTGAGCCAATCAGTGAATACAAATTGGTGTCTAGAACAAGTATATCTGGGAGGCACATTTTCATTAATAAATCAAATTAGTTTTTTGTTTTTTTTTTTTTACTGTTATACAAATATTTTTTAATTTTTCTGTCAAAAGAAAAAGTTATAAAATTGTTAACAAATATTGAAATGAAAAACTTAAATCCAGTAATATTGCCCCATGTTGTGGAGATTCTTAGCCATAAACCAAATTCATGTCAGTTGAGAGTAATTCAAAAGTGCAATCGAGTTATTTATCACATACTTGCAGGTGAAACCATCGAAAATTTGTGTATTGATGTTCAAAACTATTTGTCCAGGGCAACGGAAGGTTTCAATAGTATTACAGATATCCGCAAAGATCTCACCAATGCCTTACATGCGGGGAAAAATATAGGCGTAATTTCTATAGCAAATAATGTGGTACGTCTTCCTTTCAGTTTCCGCGATGTGGCTACAAAAGTAAACGACACAATACGAACATTCTCTTCGACGCCTACAAATCATAGTTTAACTAGGCGCAAACAGAGTTTGCCCAAGAAGGTTAGCTTTTGCTATTTCAAAATGTGAATCAATATTTATCTTCGCTTTATTTAGCTAGTTAATTTGGAAAGTAAAAGTTCTCGTTTCTTGATGTTGTCACCCAGGCGATATACAACGGTGTTATCCAAGGAAGTTTTGGATATCTATGGAAAATCTTCTACCGTTGGTCGAGGTTATATGACTCGTTCAAAATGGAAAAAGATTATTGGTAACGGAGTACATTTTTCCCGACAACGCCAGTGTATCTATAGACGGCCTTTCAAATGAATGCTTCTGATTTAAATTGTAACATCTCTAAAATCATTGCCTTGGAAAAAATAGTATACACACATATGCAGAAATTAATTTTTATATTTTGATAGCACAAGGAATAGCTCGAAACATATTTAGATGGAACCATCAAAAATATACTTTCAAAAAATATGAAGTACATTTGTTGACATTTTTATCCCTCCATTTTATATAAAATACTGCAAAGAAAACTTACCGGGAATTTAGTGTGGGAATGCGGGAGCAAAAAAATGAGGAATTCCCAGGAACGGGATCCCGAAAAAAACCCTATACATGCCTCCTTTTTCATATTTTTTACTTTTCATTTATGCCCATCAGGAAGTATATTTCTAATGTATGTTACTATATTATCAAGTCACAATCAATCATGCTCACGATTTTATTCATGATCACTATTCAAAAGCTCAATTTTGGGAACTTATGCTGTAATTTATTTCAAGGAAGAGTCCTTTTTATTTAATTACACACATATGTATATGAGATATATTTTTAGCGTTATATTTTGAAATATTTTTAATGTTTTAGGAATTTCAAATCACACTCACAATATTCTTCTAAAATCGTATTTCTTTGACGCCAGTTTCGATAAAAACCATGTTATATTATTTCTCATTGTGTTTTTGTTTTAAAGCCATTTTTAAATGGAACTTAAAAAATATACTTGCGAAAAATATGAAATACATTACTTTGTATCCAACAACGGGATGATTTCTATAACGTCCCTCAAAATTTTAAAATAAATATGAAGCGATTTGGTGAGAAATCAGTTTTTTTTTAAATTATTAAAAATTATTATTGGCAAATTGATCGGATGAAATATAAACAGATCCAAAAAGCAATCATATGGTTTGTATATACCGGTGACCTAAATATTCTAACGTTCGTTACTAAAATTTCATCGTTTTCATTCGACACTTTCTTAAAATATATGCAATTTTTACCTTCAAAATAACCATAGTAGTTAATAAAACTAATGTTTACTATCTTTAATAGAATTTGTCATAATCAAAACATAACCTTACTTTTTTAAATTTGCTTTTGACAAGCTTCCCATCAAGGAACACACAAACAAACCAACGCACACCAATAACGATTACATAAGAAAAAAACATTAGAGAGCTCCTATATGTTTTTACAGCCGTACGCTTTATTGTTTCCAGGATATTTTTTTTTCCTTTTTTCCAAAACCTCCTAAGCGTCTTTCCATTTTCACAAATTATTTTGTTTAATTAAACTAAATTATTTTGAATGATGATTCTCATCATCGACCATTCTCACAAAATTTTTACATGTCAAACACAGACTTAAGAGCCAATTCTGGTTTATCATAATTCAATTCTTCGGGAGTTGGAATACCGAGTTCGGTGAGGGTGGGACGAATGTGGTTTAAGATATAAGGATAAATTTCAGAGGTTTTGTCACCGCACTTGTCTTTAACGCCTTCCAACCATCTGATGGCCAAAGCGATGTCGTTGACACGACGGCAAGCCTTCAAACCAGCATCAACAATATTTGGAGCAGGCACCAAATCCATACCCAACAAATCATTCATGCCCTTGCGAACCTCCCAGCCATCGATATCTTTGCGGTTGAAGTAATCCTCATATTGCTTATCGAATTCCTCGGCAGGAATTTCATGATGGGAAGCACGTACAACACCAACACGGCTGGTTACGCCGATGGAGCTACGGGCAATGTTAGCAAGTTGGCTTGCAGCAAGACGGAACATTCTGTATGAAATAATTTTGATATCGAAATTATAAAAAAATTAATAATTTTTATTGAAAAATGTTAAGTAATCGGTGACTCTACCTGAGTAGTCTGCAGTTCGCGTTAAGAAAATTCCACACTATAGAGAATTAGAGAATAACAAATGTCAAAAAGACCTTCTGACAAAGGGAACGATGGAATTGAACGAATTTAATTGGAAATGTCGTAACGTAAGGTAAAGGAGCGTTGCGTAAACAAATCCTCAACATATTTATGTAATGTGGTGCTTAGATTAGAATAACAAAAGTGCAAATGTTATGAAATTTTTGACAAAAATACGGTTTATGATTCTATTTGAACATTATGTACATGTGTCTGAAGTGTATTCTGTACTGTGTATAATGCATCGTTCTATTATAAGTTTATTCGGACGACAGTGTTCGTGTGGCACATATACCAAATATCGATATTGCACGGAAAAACTTATAGTCAGGACGGCGCATAATGCGCCGTTCATTTTATAAGTTTGTATCGAATGAAATGTCTTTGTATTTAAAGAATTGGAGCGATCACATTAACAAGTTAAAGTATCGATTATGTCAAACATAATTTATGATGTGACCAACATTTGGTATATGTCTCGAAAATTTGGACTCAGGCGTTATCGTACAGATAAACTAACATTATGAGCTGCGCGTAAACCTTAAAGGTTGGTATTAAGTTCGAGTTTAGCCGCTAAAATCAAAAACAAATCAGTAAAAACAATATAAAATTATACTCACCTTAAACTCGAACTTACAGCCAATTTCTCATAACGCTTTCGTTCGACAGAAATGCCAAACAGCTAAATTTCATTCATAAATTCAGCTGTTTTGGGCATCTCAGACGAAAGAAAGAAATCGTTTCGGATATGAGAAATTGACTGTTAATACTCACCTTAAGATTAGTCTCGGATAAGTTCCAAATCGATAATTGCTTCATAGATAATATAGATTGGCCGCATTATCGTTTAAATTTTATATTATTTTGTTTGTTGGCAGTGAGTTGATTTATATGCATTTGCGATTCAGTTGTTCACATGTGTAGTACTTTACTGAATTGTGATCATGGCATTTTAGTATAAATTCAAAGGCTCATAACATAATTCGAGATACTCATATCCATTATGCTGTCAGAAATAAATTTGAGTGTAGTCACTTGACGTTACAGTCGAACGTAAGTGTTCCTTGGGAGTAAGTTCGTGTGAAATACCTATATACGTTAACGCACCACTTTGATTACTCGTCCTTACATTACGTTGAATTATGTCAGGTATGGTAGCCCTACACATTTGACAACAAGTTCAGTTTGACTCGGCAACACTGACGGGGTGCAAAATTCATTCTTCCCAACTTTAACAAAAGGCGTTGAATTTTTTGTTAGTTTTGGGCAAAAGAAGACTTTGATATTTCTCCAACAACACCACTCTAAATATTTTCCAATAATTGAAAATGGCTCCCACTGCAGGGTATGTATTTTATATAAAACACTTTAGAATTAAGATAACAATTAATCATTCAATATTGAAGACCTTTGTGCGTCGCTCAACACGATGATTTAAGTGCATATTCATTAATCAGGGCGGTAGGTTACTAAACCCTAATTTATGTTTCTATGATCGTTATTACTGTGCATGCGATAATCTAATTGCAGTCGTATTCATTAGGGATTTTTGACCCGGATAATATTGATAACTGGAGGCGAAGTTTTATGTTCACAAAATATCTCTCACCACCTCGAAATAAACGCGTGTTCTCTGTGCCCGGCTTCGATATATTGATTTTGCTCTATTTTACACATGCTTTTTGTTGTTGTTATACGATAGTAAAAGTGCCAGTTACAAAGTAACACACTTCCTGTTAATATATTTAAAGTCAATTTCCTTTGGATTTATATTGCATAGAAATTGAAATCGAAAATATTTTATGATGTTGAGGTTATGTTGTCTGTGTCATTTGGCATATTGTCGAATACCATTTGAGGCTGTTGTGCGGGTTCTTTATTTGTGTGTTTGCGCTAGTGTTTGGTGTTATGCCGCTATATCGTTTGTTTTTTTTTTCGTGCAGTGTTGCCATGACAAAACTATATGGGGATCCTCTATAAAGGACTATATTCAAATTTAAAAACTAGGACTTTCGATAAACCCTTGTATCTAGCGCATTGAAGAGGAATTTTAGGTTAAATTATATAGCGTGAAGGGTGTGTGTAATATTTTCATTTTTTTTTTGCTTAATTTTAATTCAATTACTTCAAACTATAGGTATATTGTACAAAAAGGATTACAAACGCAATAATACTGACTATTTTCTTCGCATTGTCAATACCATCATTATGAAGTCTGAGTTCCCACTCGTATTGAAAACTTCTAAAACACGTCCAATAAAACCAAATTACATTTCTAACGAATAATTGAACTACTGCCCATTTTGTCCAGGGTCGTCTAGTAGGTATTAAAGAAGCAGTTGATTGAACATTTGATATATAATTATTTACTTTGGAAAGTTCAATGTGGTTTCAGGACTACATGAAATACTTCTATTCCTTTAACTGGTTTAATGCTGGAATGATTTCATCGTAGTTTTACTTTCTCTAGGCCTAGAAAAAAAACAACTGGAGTACCCCAGGGCGCCATTCTTGGACCAGTGCTCTTCATCATATTTGTTTATAACGATGATAACGTGCAATTGATTTTCAAATACCTTTTTCTTATTCTATTCCTTTAACTGGTTTAATGCTGGAATGATTTCATCGTAGTTTTACTTTCTCTATACTTTAGTCACGGTTAGTAGTCCATTGTAATTTACATAAATTGGAAGCTATGTGGCTTCAAATTACATAATGAAAATAAAATAAAATAAAATAATAAAAAAACAACTGGAATACCCCAGGGCGCCATTCTTGGATCAGTACTCTTCATCATGTTTGTTTATAACGATGATAATGTGCAATTAATTTTCAAATATCTTTTTTAAATTTCTACAATAGTAGACATTAAAATTGATTCTTTTTGCCGATTTTATACCCAAAACGAGATTTATTCATTTTACATCAGCAGTTACAGCTATAAAAAAATATTCGTTAAATAAATCAAAATTCCAATTTCAGCAAAATTTTGTCAATTTACCATTTTTATTGTTTTTTTTTTATAATTATAGCACAGTACCACCACCAGTTTCTTGGGCCCAAAGAAATGACTTGCTTTTTGTAATTATCGATGTTGAATGCAAAGATATAGAACACAGGTAAAGACAATTTGACTTAATAAAATAAATATATTCAATTGAAAACTTTTCTTATAGCGTTACAGAAAACAGTTTCACATTCAAGGGCACCAATGCCTTGGATGCCAATAAGAAATATGAAGTCACATTAAACTTTTTGCATCCCATCAATCCAGAGAAAGTGTCGAGTAAAAACATTGGACGTTGCCTTGAATTTACCATATACAAAAAAGAATCTGGTCCTTACTGGAAATCCTTAACCAATGATAAAACCAAATTACACTTCCTTAAAGCTAATTTCACCAAATGGAAAAATGAGTCCGATGATGAAGATGGTATGTTATATAAAATTTTAATTAAATTGTAGTAATTATATTGGAAATTTAAAAAAAACATAATCGTGGTATACCAATTTTCGCTGCGAAAACAGAACATAGAGACGTAATTCGTGGAACTAAATGATCAATACGGTATTGCTAAATGTGATCTCAATAGTCTCTATTTAGTAAAGATTGGCTTTATTTTGAACCACAATTTTACATGTATGTGTATAAATTAATAAAGATTTTCTGCAGCAGTGTCTATTCGACCCGGGCGAAACTAGTTTATAGTACAATTAGGAGAGAATTTAAAAATTTTAAATGGTCGAATACGGGCGAATAAATTCTATGTGTTAATTAGACCTCGGCTAAAAGTTTAATGCTAGTTACTATTTTTGATATTAACTTTTAATAGCAGAACCCAAAATTATGACAAACTTTTCTCTCTATATTCGCAGATATGGGAGGTGATAACTACATGTTCAACGATATGCTTGCGGGCAGTGATATGGGTGCCAGATTTGATGATTTTAATGTAGATGATGATGACGATTCCGATGACAATATTCCTAGTCTGTCACAGAATGATGAAGATGACGACGACAATAAAGATGGAGAAAAGAAAGATGAACAAAAATAGTTTAACAGCCAAATTATGTTAAACATAAAAAACAGTCTTTATATACATAAACTTCTCTTAATATTAATAGCATGAACATTAATTGCTTTTAAATTAATTTTTGTGGGAATTTTCACTTTGAAAAATACATAAACAAAAAAATATGTTGACTACGGAAAGGAAAAGAAGAAAAAAAAATATATACACACATTTCTTAAAAACAAAAAGAAAACATACCAATCACTTATATAAATAAACAAGATATTTATATTTAAATTATTCTTACATAAGATACACATACATACATACATATATGCTTCAGCATTGTTCAATAACATCTTACATATAACAAAGGATCACCAAACAAAATTTTTATTTTGCAAGCATTTCAATTTGTTTTTATGTATGAATTTCTAAGTTCACATTTTTTTGTTTTACTTCTTTTTTTGTTACTAAAAGACATACTACATATTTTCTCAAAGGCTTTCTTAATTTGTATTCCTTAAATATTGTGTGTTTCCTGTAAATAAAGGAATTATTTTTATTAGCTGTTGCGAATCATTCGTGTGGTAACATTTTTACATATCAATCTAGTGCAATGACGTGACATTAATGGGCAGTTTCTTCTTACCAATGGTTTTGAAATCTTGAATACAAATATAAATCACACACAAAAAATATTTTTTGTCTTCAATCACGAAATTAATTGATACAATTAATTTTTAATTGAAATGTCTTCAATCGCAGATATGATAGCATCAATTAACTGATCCAATTAAAAAAATAATTGATCCAACTAAAAAAAAAAAATAATTGATACTATTCATTTTTGTTTCAATTAAAAAAATTGTTGCATCAATTAAATTTTTAATTCAATTTTTTTTTTCAAAACTATTTGAAAACATTTTCCGGAAATTTTTTTCTGTGTATGTTCTGATATCCAGAATTTAGACATTTCAGTCTTGAGGTTTGGTTGGTTCTCTTAGAGTAGCTCACAGCTACAATCCCATTATTAAATATATAATTTCCTTCAGTGTTTTAAGGTAGTTATTATATAAGTATTAAATAGGGTAATTAATACGTGTTTGAAATCTTTATTTTGTTGGCAAATGAAGTTTAACCCAGCTATGGCACCATTTTTTTTTATATGCGTGTGTGTCATTCAACTGAAGGCTGATTTGATTTGTAAAGAGAATCAAAAAGTCGCGTAAATGCTCCAATGTCGACTCCAAATTTCATTTTTTTTATTAAAAAATAAGGACCACCATATTTCAATTTAAATTTGATTTTTCGGTTTTGTTAATAAAAGTCGACTTTAGCCGACATCAAATATCGATGAGTCGATTTGATCTTCTGGAAGATTACAAAAGGTAGACTTGGGCTTTTTTAACCTAAAAGGTCGAAAATCGACCTAGGCTGATAGATCAAGAATATAAATTTATTATGAACTTTACATTTTCCGGGCATTATTGTTTTCTTACCCTTCGATTACCAGATTTCTAATTAAACTGTATCTATTATATGCAGATACATGTAGTTTTTCAAGATATCGCGAATTCAGACATTGAGAAGCTTTACAAGCTTTTAAAAATTCTAGAGTTTAAGAACGTTAATATATTTGTGAAAATGAAATAATGTAAAGCAATCCAAATAATACCTCAAATAAGATTTCTGTACGTCTGAAAGGCATCCATTAAACATATCTTTAATGTAGCATATTGTTAATGACCAACTTCTCACCGTTGAAAACACTTTTTTTATAAAAATAATCATGCTCATGTTTTTATTGTATTACCCTCAAATGATGTGAAATAAAAATATGGTATGAGAAGGATTGTTAGGTAATGAAGATTTTAAAATTAAGTAAATTACAGATTTTAAACAAATCGTTCACAATGTCATTTGCTATATTAATATTAAAAGTAGTAATTTATCAAACTCATATTTTTTTCGTTGTACCGTTACGCTCGAGGAAGAATTTCTTTGCCAGTGGAGGTTGGACTCATTTGTATGCCTTGTACTGTATTTATATATCTCGCAGCTTTCATATAGCTACAAGGTGGCAACAAGGGTTGCCATAACATTATGTTGCTAAGGTTACATACATATATTTGTTACCCTCATACAACCTCCTCCTCCTTTAGAAGATCATAAGACTCTAAAAAAGGAAATAAAGGATAATATGGTAAGATATATTGGCCAGGTTAAAAAGATAATAAGAAGATTGACTCTCATACTTCAATTTAATAAAAGAGTGTTTATTTTCTACTATATATTTAGCTGTGCTCCCAGACATTAAATGTATTTTTAAAAATATCTGAACGTTTCCGGGCTACATTCGACGTTAAGTGCCCATTATTGCTGCCTGATGCCCTTTACAGACTATCAGTTATTCCGGACGGCAGTGCTCGTTTCGAACATATCCCATATATTGTGCGCATTATCAGTTAAGTCCGAAGGCATAATCGATACTGCTGCATGTTTATAGGATCCATAACACATTTACCGATTATTTAGTCATCGCCGACAAGTCGTATCGATCCGACACACTGTAAGATTCTTTACAAACACCGACATTCCGTCCGGAATAACTGATAATCTGTAAAGCGCATGACTGGCGACGAAGAAGTTGAAGTCGCTTCATCGACAGGAATTCTGCAGCTGTTGTAATAGCAAATACCTCCGCCTGAAAATTGGGAAGTCGCATCTGCAGTTTTAAGTCCTTATCCACATTTTCGCCAAATATGTTAACCCGAATTGTGTTGTAATTATTTTTTTTTTTTCGAATTTTGAAATGTCAATGGTATGTTATCAGCGATCAACACGAGAAGATTTAGTGACGGTCTAATGTGTGTGGTCACGCTAGTACAGCCCGGGTTAAAGCGATGCTGAGCTCTATAAGCTCTGACGTTTTTTAAAGGACATTAACTGCCTGTTCGTGGATTTTTCGTTCGTCTCGAGACGAACGGTTCGTCAAAAATCCCGTATTGATATCTCGAAAACCAGAGTCTGTGGAATTGCAATTGTTTCGGTGTTCGATAGTAAATCATAAATAATGAGTTCATGACAAATTTCAGGATTTTCTAGCAAATATATCTAAAGTTATTTTAGTTTTAATTTAGACGAACGATTCGTCCCGAGTCGATTTTTTGTTTCTTGAACAGGCAGTAAATTTGCATTTTCCTTTGTTTTTTTTCAGTCTCGTCGTTTATCCTTCGTAGCGGATTGGTTCCAAGAAGAGGCTGGTATAAGTAAAACATTTACATTGAGTTATTATGTGGAGAGTAATTCTATTGAAATTGTAAGTTTATTTTAAGATACTGAACATTTGGACATATTTTAAATTAGACCATCTAAATCACAAGTTTGATGCAAAAACCAAAAAGTTATTCCTGAGACGTACAAAAATGCCCGAATTAACGGAGAAGGACTTTTTTGTGGGCTCCAAAATTAATATATTTGGCCGACAATTTGATATTGTAGATTATGGAGATGAATCTACAAGAGTTACTTTGGCCAGATACAGGAAAAAGTAAGCTAAGTTATATGCGATATTAAAATTAATAATTCTAATGGATATTTATTATTTTCAGAACATTTGTGTTGTTGAAGAACAGTATTATGCATCATTTGGGCAAAGTTTTGACAGCATTCAGTGATAGTAATTTTAGTTATAATAAAGCTATGATGGTACAATTCACTGCTGAACAATTAAGGACATTTTTAACTGAAGGTCAAGAAGATGTTCAAGTATCGTACGTAGCACATAGTATTTTTACTATAAGTTATTAAACTCCATCTATTTTTAGATCTCTAATGAATCAATTGTTATCTGGTCCTTCAATTGGTCTTGAATTAATTGCCGATAATGCAGTGGAAAAGCTTAAAATTTGTCAAAGTCAAGTCAAAGAATCAATGAATGAAGATACAATTCCAAGAGCTTTACGCTCTCTATTTCAAAATGAAGAAATTCGAAATGGAATATACTGTTCTCAATCGGATGAAAGTGCCGCAAGGGTAAGGGTATAGATTTCTTTTTCATATTAACAATAAATATACATATATCTATTTTTACTTTTAGGATAGCCATTTATTTTTCAATGGTAATTTAGATTTACAAAGCCCAGTGGCATTAAAAAACTCTACATTGTGTATCATTAAGCCACATGCGATTAAAGAAGGAAATCTTGGAAAAATCATCTCAGAAATTATAACGAACAATTTCAAGATAATAGCATTAAAAACGCATATTTTGGAAAGAGTAAATTGTGTGGAATTCTATGAAGTCTATAAAGGCATTTTGCCGGAATATATTGTAAGTATCTATTTAAATATTGGAGAAAATTTCTATTATCAATTTTTTCACAAATCGCGCGCCCGAAGGAAAACACTGCGACGAATAGGTTTTCATATTATTTTATAATTCGTAATATCTTAAAGATACCGTGCTCAACTACCATTCATGAAATTTACACACATAAAATTCTTGAATTACAGAAGGAATGTGATATATACTTATTAGCCCCAACCATGGAGCGCCTACAAAGTTCTTAAAAAAGTACAATGTGCATATATTTCATGAGTTTTGTAATGTTTGTGCCGTTATTATCTAGTTGACAGGGGATATAGGAATCTGGGATGGCCCAGTTCGAGCCGTATGTAGCACAGTGTTTAAGAACAAGTTTCAAATTTAATAATTCTGTTCGATTAGGATTTCAAAAATATTAAAAATTGCCTTAATCTGGACATTAGAAGTACAGGTGGGATTTTTTAGATATATATTTTTTTACAAATCGATTCAGAATTTGATGTAGATACTTCATACATACATGCAACGTCCGAAATGGAGTTTTAAAAATAAGGTTTTGCGCTGCATGGTATATTTATTGCCATTGAAAGTTAAATATAGTCTTTCTAACTGCTTAAAGATACAACTGAATTTGAAAAATAACTAACTTAAAAGTTCTTAATGATAGATCTTATTGAAAAACGAAAAATACTATCTTCACAGACTATTTTAAGCTAGTTTAAATTCTTGTGTAGCCACCTTGGCTCGTTGCCTCATAATTATTACGTTTCTTTTCAAGCTGGGCAATAACAACATCCGCTCGAAAATTCCATCACCCTGGCCACATATCCTACAATCGCTTTATTTGCGAACCTAGAAATGAAATGTGCTCCATCTTCTATAGAAAACTTTGTCAAAATTTTATTTCTATGGAAAATTATGTTAAAATTTTATTTCTATAGAAAAATTTGTCAAAATTTTATTTGTATAGAATATTTTGTCAACATTTTATTTCTATAGAAAATTTTGTCAATATTTTATTTCTATAGAAAATCTTGTCAATATTTTATTTCTATAGAAAATTTTGTCAAAATTTTATTTCTATAGAAAATTTTGTCAAAATTTTATTTCTGTATAATTTTTTTCAAAATTTTATTTCTATAGAAAGTTTTGTCAAAATATTATTTCTATAGAAAATTTTGTCAAATTTTTACTTCTATAGAAAATTTTGTCAAAATATTATTTTCTATAGAAAATTTTGCCAAAATTTTATTTCTATAGAAAATTTTGTCCAAATTTTATTTCTATAGAAAATTTTGTCAAAATTTTATTTCTATAGAAAATTTTTTATCTATAGAAAATTTTGTCAAAATTTTATATCTATAGAAGATTTTGTCAAAATTTTATATCTATAGAAAATTTTTTCAAAATTTTATATCTATATTTCTAAATTTTTTATTTCTATAGAAAATTTTGTTAAAATTTTATATCTATAGAAAATTTTGTCAAAATTTTATTTCTATAGAAAATTTTTTCAAAATTTTATTTCTATGGAAAATTTTGTCAAAATTTTATTTCTATAGAAAATGTTGTGAAAATTTTATTTCTATAGAAAATTTTCGTGTTCTTAATATCTTCTGTAGCTCCATGCTTTTGATCTCGTTACGGTTATGTCCATCCTATTGCCTACCCTTTTCTGTTTGGTAATTTTTGAAAAATTTCAGATTTTTTTTGGCCATTTTTTGGTCGTCATCATTCATTTTTATACCCTTCACCACTACTGTGGTACAGGGTATAAGTTTGTGCATTTGTATGTAACGCCAAGAAGGAAAAGTCTGACACCCATCGTTTAATATACCGATCGTCGATTTAACGATGTCCGTCTGTCTGTCTGTTCATGTACTTTTGCGCGCAAAGTACAGGTCGCAGTTTAAGTCCGATCGTCCTCAAATTTGGCATAGGGTAGTTTTTTGGAACAAAGACAATCGCTATTGATTTTGGAAAAAAATCGGTTCAGATTTATCTGTCATATATATTTATCCCCGATCTTGTCATAATTGGAGTGTTTATCAACCGATGTTCTTCAAATTCCGTACATACGAATATTCTATGAGTCTTGAAAAACTTGCAAAATATCAGCCAAATCGGTTCAAATTTAGATATAGCTCCCATATTTTTTTCGTCCGATTTGGACTCATATGGCAACAGTTTACTACCGATTTTCGTGAAATATTGCACAGAGAGTCGAATTGACATTCTACCAATGCTTTGTAAATTTGATTGAAATCGGTTCAGATTTAGATATAGCTCCCATAAATATCTTTCATCCGATTTTCACTTATATGGCCTCAAAAGCCAGAGTTTTGCCTTGACTTACTTCAAAGTTTGCGCGAGAGGTACGTTTAACGGTTTAGTTATGTGTGCCAAATTTTGTTAAAATCGGTTCAGATTTAGATATAGCTCCTATATATAACTTTCGTCCGATTTGGACTTATATGGCCTCAAAAGCCAGAGTTTTGCCCTAACTTGCTTCAAATTTTGCACAAGGATTACGTTTAATAGTATCGGTAAGTGTGCCAAATTTGGTTGAAATCGGTTCAGATTTAGATATAGCTCCCATATACATATATCTTTCGCCCGATTTACACTCATATGACCACGGGGACCGAAGTAATTCTTCCATTTACGTGAAATTTTGCAGAGATTGCAGAATTATTCTAACTATGTATGTCAAATTTAGTCAAAATTATTATATATAGCTCCCATATATACCAGAGTTGGGGAAATATGGTAGACTGTTTCATATTTTAAACCCATTTTCAATGGGATTTTCGTCCAATTGACTGGATAGTTTCCACAGAGAATTTATATAGCTCCCAGCAAATTTGAAGTAGTTGAGATGGTAACACGAATGTTTGTCTACATAGTGGTGAAGGGTATAATATAGTCGGCTCCGCCCGACTTTAGACTTTTCTTACTTATTTTACTTTCTAATTTACTGCCATTATAGCAATTATTGTATTCATAAAATATTTTTTATTAACAGTCAATGGTAGCACAATTAGCAAGTGGTTTATGTGTAGCTTTGGAAATTGTATGTACCGACCCCAATAAAAATAGCTATGAAGAGTTTCGCAAATTCTGCGGGCCAATGGATCCGGTAAATATCTTACTTTTATACTCTAATGTTATTGCTAGATTACATATATTAAATGTATTTTTTTAAAGGAAATTGCTAAACTATTGCGACCACATACCTTGAGAGCCAAATATGGGTCTAGCAAAACTTTAAATGCTGTTCATTGTACCGATTTACCCGACGACACTATTTTAGAGCTACAATATCTATTCAAAATACTCTGAGTTTGAAAATGAATAAAACCAAACACACAAAATTCCGTCCATAAAATAAAACAAATTTATTTGAATATTTTTTTTTAAATGTATAAAAATAAATAACAATTATTTCTAATAATACCATTAGACATTAATAAGAGTTGTATTACTAGTACTCGGTGTATCATCATTTCTTTCTCTTTCAGTAGGTTGTAAACCATTGTGTGGAGTTATTGTATCTCTTGAATTTAATTCTATTAAATTTTGGTTACTTCTTTGGGAAACTACACGTTCTTCCAATACATAAACATAAGCTAGATAAGTGTAGAAAATCACAGATACAATCATTAATACAGCATAGAAAAAGAATTCATCATATTGAGTAGGAAATATATTAAGTTCGGTTATTATAACTACAATTAAATTGCCAAATGCATTGTTCAAGAACCAAGCTGCTGTTACAACTGATTTCATTGATTCCGGAGCCTATAAGAATATAAACATTTTTTAATTATTACGAAATAAAATAAAGTCATAGATTTTTTTATTTCATACTAACTTGTGTAAATGCAAATTGTAGACCTGGTATCGAAAGCAAAAGCTCTCCTAGCATTATAAATATAAATTGTGGTATTTGCCATAAAACATTGACAGACCTATATGGCATAGTGTGTATATATCGTTGTAAAACTCCTGCAGAAATAAACGAGAATGCAGAAAAAATTCCTCCCCATGTTACACTTTGTAACGGTTTCAATTCAAATATGAAAGCCCATTTCAAAAATGGTCGTATAAGGTATTGCATTAAGGGTATTAAAATAAATAAAAATATTGGTCCCATAGCTTTTGCTTGATCGGGTTGAATAGTTATTCCATCTGCTATAGTCGTATTCATTAAAGATGCCTGAAATGTCCAACTGGAGTCTTGTTGTGCCAATAGTGCAAAATATATAGGCAAAGGAAGATACAATTTCACCAGCTAAAATAAAATAATAATATTTCATATGAATAAAACTAATGATGCGTATTTCCATCTGTAAAATATTGTTGCTTGTAATAATGTAATAAATTCGCGAGAATTTTGGGATATCGAAAAAGTAAAGGGTGGTTAAATTGTAAGGGCCGATGTTGAATGTGAACCACACCTAAACGCCAAGTTTTTTTCCGAATTTTATTTGACATTTCTCCATTTCAGACTTACTCAGTTTGAACCATGGAGAGATACACAATCCGTCAACGTGTTAAAGTTATCCAGAAATTTTCGAAGAAAATCATCTTCAGCGATGAGGCACATTTTCACCTCAGTGGATTCGTCAATAAACAGAATTTCCGCATTTGGGCGAATGAGAATCCAAGAGTGATTGTCGAAAAACCAATGCACCCACAAAGAGTGACTGTTTGGTGCCGTTTATGGGCTGGCGGCATCATCGGGCCGTATTTTTTCCAAAATGAGGCCGGTCAGGCAGTTACTATAAATGGTGTTCGCTATCGTGAGACGATAACGAATTTTTTATGGCCCGAATTGGAAGATATGGATGTGGACGATATGTGGTTTCAGCAGGACGGTGCCACTTGCCACACAGCTAACGAAACAATGATTCTTTTGCGCCACACATTCAATGGCCGTGTTATCTCACGTAATGGCGATGTCAATTGGCCGCCAAGATCATGTGATTTGACACCGTTGGACTTTTTTCTTTGGGGTTATTTGAAAGAAAAGCTGTACGTCGATAAGCCAGCAACAATTCAAGAGCTAAATGATGAGATAATTCGGCACATTAACGGCACAGAACCTCCATTATGCCTCAGCGTCATCGAAAATTTGGACCATCGGATGGAGGTGTGCCTCCGAGGTCGCAGCGACCATTTGGCCGATATTTTGTTCCATACATAATTGAGTAATACCAATATATCATAATAAAATAAAATTACATTAATTTCCTAAATAGTTTGTGTTTTATTCAAAATCAACATCGGCCCTTGACAATTTAACCACCCTTTATTTCCCCGTTGTTCCGATATTCGGAATCGCAAATCGCAAGAATTTATTTTCTTTTAATAAAAATATAGAAATGCTCTGGAACTCCAATACAATTTTAATTTGATCTTCTCATTAATGAAAACTACTTTACCAAGATTTAAGTTTAAAAATTTCAGGTTTAAGAATTGATGTCCAAGCCAAAGTTTTGCGATTCCAAATTTCAGAACAAGGAGGATTATCTATTTACACAAACAAAAAGAAAATTTTCCGATCACGAAATTAATTAATCCAATTAATTTTTTAATTGAAATGACATCAATCACCAAAATTATAGTATCAATAACAGTTTTAATTACTTGATTAAAGAATTAATTTTTTATTTTATTCAATTAAAAAATGTAATTAATGTTGTTTGCAAAACTCATTTAATTTTTTCATTAAAAACGTAACTTACTTTTTTAACTGAAAATTTATTTCAAAATTTTTAGTTAAAAATTAAACAAAAAACCATCACTTTTTTTTAATTGACTGTCTACCGAGTTTGATAAAAAGTTAATTGACTGTCTACCGAGTTTGATAAAAAGTTAATTGTATCAATTAATTTTTTCATTGAAAAATTTTCAATCATTGATTTCACAGAAAAAAATTTTCCAATTAAAATTTTAATTGATTTTAAAAAATATTCAATTAAAAATTTAATTGATTCAACAATTTTTTTTATTGAAGCGAAAATCAATAACGAAAATTAATTGTCTCAATTAATCTTTTATTTGGATCAATTTATTTTTTAATTGACATTCAATTAATTTTGTGATCCAAGACATTTCAATTAAAAAATAATTGAATCAATTAATTTCCTGATTTTTTGTAAGTTGTAAGAATTTTTTTTGTAAGTAGTAATCAAAGTAATCGAAAAAGATCGAATAAAAAACCAAAAACCACAAATATTCAGGACATTTAGATCAAAAAAACTTTCAAGCACTGTTGCCAGTATTGGGGATTTTTCCCCATATCGGGGATATTTTTTCGTGGATGCGGACGAAAATGTTGAGTTGGAAACTTGGGGATTTGATGGAAAACTTCCACAAATTTGGGGATTTTTGTGTGGAATTTTCGAAATCTGTTCAGCATTGTAAATAAATAAAGTTTGGAGTTATGGTTTATATTTTTTGCTTCTACATGTTTAAAAAAGGGCTTAAAGAAGTACAGAGAATCTTCAAAACATAAAACCTCTTTATTCCACAGCATTTATAATTTTCTGTTTCCTAAGAATTTTTTACTATTGTGAAATTATTTCGTTGGGGACACGGGTTGAAGTGTTGCATCCGCATCTGCGTACATCACTGATTTGCAAAATATATATATATATATCCCACGATCGATTTTTTTCTCATAAATACACATCATGTTGACCGAACTCCAAATTTCATTTAGAATACGATTTGCACAAGATAAAAATTCAATGACTCTTTATACCAATAATTAATTCTGAGGAGGGCTTGCATCGGATAATATTTTGAGCACCCGTCTCCTGGTTTTGTGTTTGGAAATCTTCATCTTATTGTAACTCGCAAACTGGTATAAAAATTTGTCCTTTTTTCCAAAAACATGTCAGAAATTTATTGGGGATTTTTGTGGGAAATTTTAAATTAGATCCGGGATTTTGGGGAAAGCGTTCTAGTTTGTGGACATTTCTTAACTTTTTTCAAAAAACATGCCAGACATTTATTGGGGATTTTTGTGGGGAATTTTAAGTTAGATTGGGGATTTTTGGTGATGAAAGCGTCCTATTTTGGGGACAAGAGCCCGGAATATTCTGGCAACATTGCATTCAGTTCATATAGATCGGATATCGTTTATATATGACCTGTATGAACAATTGAACACATTTAAATTGCAACGCCAATATTTCAGGCAAATCGAAGAAGTAAAATTGAGTAATCTAACCATATAGGGGCTGTATTAAAACTGAAATCATATTTTACCTTAAATATTTTAGCCACATCATTAACAAAAGATTCATCATATCGTCCAATTGCATAGTGCAACCAATAGGATTGAGAAGGTTTATTATCATTTGATTTTTTGTTCCATTTTTGACTCAAGGCATGTTTAACACAGCCATAGAACTTTATTAAAATATTTTCCTCTGCCAGTTTTTCGCTCCTATAGAATAGTTTTCCAATCGCAAATATAACTGTAAATTCCACACAATGTATATTAATATAATTTGGTATTGTAAAATAAATTATTGTTACATACACCATGCCATAAAAAACGAAGATCCCAATGTTCCAAATACAGCAGGATAGCAATCCGGTTTATTATAACAATGAGTATTAGCTCGAATCATGGGCGGTATTATTTTGCTTAAAAAGATACCAATGTAATAGATGAAATAGTACAATGAAAAATATTCGGCCAATTGTTTAGCCTGATCAGGAAGCTGGAACTGAATGGCCCCTAAAGATGTGACACAAGCGCGAGTTGAACCATTTCCGATAGCTATCAATAGTAGGGCCGTTGAAACTAGAAATCTAAAAAAGTAACGAGAAACGTATGAATATCGGATTTATGATAACTATTGCATTTTATTTTTATTTTATTATTGTATCTTCCTTACACTAACGAAACGCCTACATAGGGCAGTGATGTGAATACCAATAAAATCCATCCAAATCCGTATATGAAATAAAGCCTATTTATTGTACGTATATTGCCTATATAACTATCTGCTAGTATAGCTCCAAATATAGGACAGAATTGACCAAAAAAATTAAAAATATGTAAAAGTACTGTAGCGAGGCTTTCACTGAAATATAGGTCATCGCGCAGGTACAATGCCAATATTGCTGAAAATTAAATAAAAGATTTAAATCAATCGTGTTTATGCAAAGATATTCAACAATATTATTTGCCAAAACAAGACTTATCAACAAATTTTTATCAACGTGAAACAATATACTTCTGATCTTTGGCTTGAAATTTTTAATAAATTTTGTCTACGCTGAAAAATAAAGGTTAGTGATAATATAAAAAAAATGTTAGTTGTTTTAGCAGGTTTTTCCGATTCAGCTATCTTCTGAATTCAAAACTTAAAACTGGATAATTTGCTATCAATATTTTTTTGTAGAAAAAGATGTTAACATATTGATTTTCATTTGAAGCTGCGATCATTTGTATGTAAAAAAAGATTTTAACGTATTGGTATTGCATCGAAACTCCTCTCCAACTAAGAGGTACATCAGTTTTCTAATTTCTAAATAAAATTTTGAGAAAATTTTCTATAGAAATAAAATTTTGTGAACATTTTCTATAGATTTTTACTGTTGATAGATTGGTAGAATTCTTCAAGTTTTGGTAGAATTTGCAAAATATTCCTCTCCAACTAAGACGTACTTCAGTTTTCTAATTTCTAAATAAATTTTTGAGGAAAATTTTCTGTACAAATAAAATTTTGAAAAAATTTTCTGTAAAAATAAAATTTTGACATAATTTTCTATAGAAATAAAATTTTGAGAAAATTTCCTACAAAAATAAAATTTTGTGAACATTTTCTACAGAAATAAAATTTTGAAAAAATTTTCTATAGAAATCAAATTTTGAGAAAATTTTCTATAGATATAAAATTTTGTGAAAATTTTCTATAAAAATAAAATTTTGAGAAAATTTATTATAGAAGTAAACATTTGAAAAAAAATTTCTATAGAAATTAAATTTTGTGCAAATTTTCAATAGAAATAAAATTTTGAAAAAATTTTCTATTGAAATAAAATTTTGAGAAAATTTTCTATAGAAATAAAATTTTGAGAAAAATTTCTATAGAAATAAAATTTTGAGAAAAATTTTTATAGAAATAAAATTTTGAGAAAAATTTGTATAGAAATAAAATTTTGACAAAATTTTCAATAAATTTAACATTTTGACAAGATTTTCTATAGAAATAAGATTTTGACAAAATTTTCTACAGAAATAAAATTTTGAGAAAATTTTCTATTGAAATAAAATTTTGAGAAAATTTTTTATAGAAATAGAATTTTTAGAAAAATTTCTCTAGAAATAAAATTTTGAGAAACATTTCTATTGAAATAAAATTTTGACAAAATTTTCTATAAAAATAACATTTTGACAAGATTTTCTATAGAAATAAAATTTTGACAAAATTTTCTACAGAAATAAAAATTTGAGAAAATTTTCTATAGAAATAAAATTTTGTGAAAACTTTCCATAGCAATAAAATTTTGAGAAAAATTTCTATAGAAATAGAATTTAGAGAAAAAGTAAAATTTTGAGAAAATGTTCTATAAAAATAACATTTTGACAAGATTTTCTATAGAAATAAAATTTTGACAAAATTTTCTACAGAAATAAAATTTTGTGAAAACTTTCCATAGAAATAAAATTTTGAGAAAATTTTCGATTGAAATAAAGTTTTGAGAAAATGTTCTATAGAAATAACATTTTGAGAAAACTTTCTATGGGATTAAAATTTTGAGCAAATTTTCTATAGAAATACATTTTTGAGAAAATTTTCTATTGAAATAAAATTTTGAGAAAATTTTCTATAGAAATAAAATTTTGAGAAAAATTTATATAGAAATAAAATTTTGAGAAAAATTTATATAGAAATAAAATTTTGAGAAAAATTGCCTATAGAAATAAAATTTTGAGAAAAATTTCTATAGAAATAAAATTTTGAGAAATATAGAAATAAAATTTTGAGAAATATAGAAATAAAATTTTGAGAAATATTTCTACAGAATTAAATTTTGAGAAAAATTTCCTATAGAAATAAAATTTTTAGAAAAATTTCTATAGAAATAAAATTTTGAGAAATATTTCTATAGAAATAAAATTTTGAGAAAATTTTCTATAGAAGGAAAATTTGGAGAAAAATTTCTGTAGAAGTAAAATTTTGAGAAAATTTTCTATAGAAGTTAAAATTTTGACAAAATTTTCTATAGAAATATAATTTTGAGAAAATTTTCTATAGAAAGAAAATTCCGAAAAAAAAATTTCTATAAAAATAAAATTTTGGGAAAAGTTTTCTATAGAAATAAAATTTTCTATAGAAGTAAAATTTTGAAAATTTTTTCTATTAAAGTTAAATTTTAACAAAATTTTATATAGAAGTAAATATTTTGAAAAAATTTTCCATAGAAGCTAAATTTGACAACATTTTCTATAGAAATAAAATTATGACAAGGTTTTCTATAGAAAAAAAAATTTGACAAAATCCCAGAAGATGGTTAGTGGCACTAACCGAAATATTGGAAATAAATATTAAAACACATCAATAATCAATTTTTTCTATGACCTCTAACCGAACAATATTAATAATCAGAATAATCATAAAATAGGTCAACAATACTCAAAAATACGGAAATAAAATTTTGAGAAAATTTTCTACAGAAATACAATTTTGACAAAATTTTATAAACCCAAAAAATATTTATAAACCCAAAAAAATTGTCACTAATATGACAGATCAAAATATATAATATTGCAAATAAAATAATAAAACATTTCTTTCGAAGAAAAAAATTGTTTTTCATACTAACTACAAAAATTTCAAAATAAAACGATTTAATTTGGATTTTTTTTCTTAAAATTTTGGTACACTCATAGAAAAAAGTCTGCTAAAAACAGCAGTCGATGTCTGCTGTTATATTTTTGTACTTCAGGGCCTAATGAACAACAATTTATAAAATTTTTAGGTTATAAAATTTTCCCCAAAGCATATTTAAGAACCAAAAGTAGTTTTTGGTATATTTTTGCTCTGTAATATACTTACAAGCTCCTAAATACGATCAGCAAACATTTTGTTTGCTGTTATGCCTCAATTCGATAAATATTCAGATTTTTGGTCAAATACTATAGATATTCATAAAATATTGTGTTAATTCTGTTAGGATAGCTCCTAAGTTGACATTTTTATCGGTTTGAGCAAAAATAAAACATGTTTTAGTATAATCGAGCTTCAAAAATAGCAGGAAATGTTTGCTATTTCAGCAAACAGTGACTGCTGTCCCTTTTTCAGCAGACTTTCTGCTGTTTTAGCAGACTTTTCTGCTGTCCCTACTAACAAATTTCTTTGGGTGTAGATTATTTTTAGCACGAGTGGCAATCTTAGAGCAGATACCATGTATCGAAGATGGATGAAAGGATGGGAATGGGTGCATAAGTCAAAAAAAAAAAAACAAATCAGGATTCAAGATCACTTACAATTTGGCTGACTTTCTATTTCGAATAATAGATTTCCTCGAGTGTATGTTACTTACTTCGTATTCCATTTGCTGCGAATGCTTCAAACAATTTGGTTGCTAACACAAATACAATTGCAATAGGATATTTAGGTCGACGATGGGGCGGTAAAACTGTCACCAATCCATAGCCACTTGTTTTACTATTTCCCAGTTTAAGATTTAGAGAAGTTGTTATACCGGCAGGTTGTTTATCATCATTTATACTTAATAGACCCAGAGCAGGTAAAGCTTTATTATTTAGTTTAAGATAAATTAAACAAAACAAATTTGCGATGAAATATAAAAGATTTCGTTATCTTCTAGCACTATTTTAGTTGTTATCTCTTCCCCCAAAAAAACTTACTTTCCTCACTTGCCAGTTGAGTGGCCCGAAACATTTCGAATGTGAATGATGGTCTATCTCTGTCCACGATTAATTTGATGTAAATGTGTAAATGTACCACCTCAACCGCAAATACTATAATAATTTTCAAGTTGGATGGTTGCATACAATCGTTTTGCTGACTTCTCAAATTTCACTGTGGATTTTGTTTTAGAGAAAAATTCACTTGAACACATCAAGGTTTATTAACCCTGGACAGTCATCCTTCGTCAAAATGACGACGCGTAATTTCATTTTCGATTTAAAGTGCTTTTTGGTCGATTGGGAAATGTTAAATTTGAGTTATACCAATACAACCATTTTATGAATTTTTGTGTTATACTAATTAAAAACGGATTGAATAAGGAAATAAACTCAATTGTGGGTCTCATTTTTGCTCACGATGCAAATTATAGCGTCATGAAATAAGCCGTAGTCAAAATGACGAAGGATGACGTTTGTGTACAAAAAATAAGAATGACTTTCCAGGGTTAATCTACTTATGTATGTATGATTTATTCGAGAATTTAATCTATTTCATTTGTTTTTTTTTTAATTTGATTTTATGTTTTTCATTGATTTGATATTTTTAAATAATAGACACCTTTGTTACTTTGACCGTTACTTTGTATTATTGCGAATCTATTTGCTACATGTTTAAGTCGTCCAAAATCTCGCGCAATACTGAATTTAAAATTTTAATTTTACGAGATGCTAGCCATCATCTTTTGTAGACTTTACACTTCGTCTGACAGTGTGTTAATATTCAGTTTTCTTAACGATTGTTCCTTACTAACATCTTCAGATAGATTGTAGATGCGGTTATAGGAGGTCGGTATGCTCAACGTGGTATAAGAACGGAATAATATAAAAATGTCATTCATATCGTCTAAGATGACGTTTATATGACGATTATATATGTTTTAAAGGGTGATACGGTCAAAATTTGGTCAATATAAACTTGACGTATTTCTTTCAATTTTGCATTTAAAAAACCTGAACACCCCTCATTTTGAAGGTGTGTGTGTGTGTAGAATGTTGCTCCTATTTTGATTTTGGAATTCATTCTTCAGTTGTCAAAATACCGTCCAAGCAAGAAGAGCAGCGTATCATAATTTTGCTCGTGCATCGCGAAAATCCGAGCTACTGGCACGCAAAGCTGGCAAAATCGCTAAAAGTTGCCAAATCAACCGTTACAAATGTAATTAAAGTGTTTGGGGAACGTTTGTCGACAGCCAGGAAGTCTCGATCGGGGGGAAATCGAAAACCGGAAGCCGCTGAGACGACAAAGAGAGTTGCGGTAGTTTCAATCGAAACCCTAACCTCTCTCTCTGAGATGCCGCAAATAAGCTGGGTGTATTGTCTACAACCGTGCATCGAGCCAAAAAACGAGCCGGACTATCGACTTACAAGAAGGTAGTGACTCCAAATCGCGATGATAACCAAAATACGACGGCCAAAGCGCGATCCCGGAGGCTGTACACGACGATGCTGACGAAGTTTGACTGCGTGGTAATGGACGACGAAACCTACGTCAAAGCCGACTACAAGCAGCTTCCGGGACAGGAGTTTTATACGGCAAAAGGAAGGGGAAAGGTAGCAGATATTTTCAAGCACATAAAACTGTCAAAGTTCGCAAAGAAATATCTGGTTTGGCAAGCCATCTGTACCTGTGGCTTGAAAAGCAGCATAGCTTCCGGGACTGTCAACCAAGAAATTTACGTGAAAGGGTGATTGAATAAACGTCTGCTGCCTTTCCTGAAGAAACACGGATTTGGCATCTTACCATTACGGTAAAAAGGCCATGGAGTGGTACGCCGCCAACAACGTGCATGTGGTTCCCAAGGACAAGAACCCTCCCAACACGCGAGAGCTCCGCCCAATTGAGAAATACTGGGCTATTGTCAAGCGGAACCTAAAGAAGACCAACAAAACTGCTAAGGACGAGCAGCAGTTCAAGGCAAACTGGCTTTCTGCGGCGAAGAAGGTGGACAAGGTGGCTGTACAAAATCTGATGGCAGGTGTCAAGCGTGAGGCCCGGCAATTCGGATTTGGAAAAGCGAAAGCCTAACTGAATATTTTTCCTGAATTTTATACTAATTGAACTTGAAAAAGAAATTTAATTTGATTTTTTAAATAAACGATTTCACCGATTTACACGCGTTTTCCCTTGACCAAATTTTGACCGTATCACCCTTTAGTTAGGTCAACGACCTTCGTGAATTCGGACAACGTAAAGCCTGTTACATATCTCCAGCGGAAATTTCTTTTGAGTACCAATAAACCGGATTTGCCATATATTCCTTTTGGGAGCAAAATGTAAATAATCGAAAGCAATGTCTCCACTTATCATGGGATTCTCGTGTAGGCAAATCATATTCGGAGGTATTGTTGTTTTACTCTCGTTATTTAACTGATTTCATTTTCATTATCTGTGTTTAAATTCTCCCGTTCGAGCAATTCGTATTATTTTCGTTTTCTATTTATGTTGAATGGCCTTTGTGGGTTTTCGATGCCGAGGAAACATTGACGAGATCTGTTATCCATTTATTTCAGAGATGCAATGGACCATTGCATATGATTCTAAACAGATAATATAAAACACTTTTGTTGAACTGTGGTAAAATTTGCCACGAAATTTAGTTTGTATGCATATAAGGCAGATTTGTTACGTATTTCTATACGAAGAAGTTTAAACAATCGATAACTTCATCTTAGCAAAATTTCGGTAGCATGAAAAAACCATACATTTCATGCGATCAGTTTGCTGTTATGCCTTATTGAAAGAAAACTAGACTTTAAGCACAATGTTGAAGAAATGGCGATAAAAACCGCAATGGTTTTGTACTCGTTCCAAATGCAATAGCGAAAAAGTGTGGACTAAAACCAAAAATTGTGTGTAGAGTGGTTTCACACCCAGAAAAAAGTGACCCCTTCTTTAAGTTAAAATGAACACATAGTGAAGAAAGTTGAACTTCGTATAGCGCCAAAGACATTTTTATTTTTTTGAACGATGTGATTTTCGTTGAAATTAGGTAGAATGCATTCCATATATTAGTTAACATTTTCCTATATTTATGTACCCTTATACTACAAAATGAAAAAATTTAACTCAATTAAATTCATATATGGAATGATTTTATTGAACTTTTTTCATTCATTGGGACAAATCTTACATATTTGTGGTAAACCTTTTTACTTCAAAATTAGAACTGCTTACCTTCGTTTCTAAATACAATTGTATTTATTTATATAGGCAATTTTTTCTTCAATAAAATACACGTTTTATTAATATATTAAATATATTTGTTAAGAATCAACAGCATCGACTGGCCTTGAAATATTAGTTTATTATTACACTGTTTCCAATTTCCATGTAATGTCATCAACTGCAAAACGCATTTTTTCTTCTTCTTGTACCTCTCACTTTTATTAAGTTGCTGCCTAACGATTTTGTCCTCCTTTTACAATTTCAATACCTACAAGTATAAAAAATCATAAACCAATTTTTTTTCCAAGAGGTTGTTAGCCTCACTGAATGGTACACCCAAAGAAATTTGTTAGTAGGGACAGCAGAAAAGTCTGCTAAAACAGCAGAAAGTCTGCTGAAAAAGGGACAGCAGTCACTGTTTGCTGAAATAGCAAACATTTCCTGCTATTTTTGAAGCTCGATTATACTAAAACATGTTTTATTTTTGCTCAAACCGATAAAAATATCAACTTAGGAGCTATCCTAACATAATTAAAACAATATTTTATGAATATCTATAGTATTTGACCAAAAATCTGAATATTTATCGAATTGAGGCATAACAGCAAACAAAATGTTTGCTGATCGTATTTAGGAGCTGGTAAGTATATTTCAGTGAAAAATATACCAAAAACTACTTTTGGTTCTTGGTTCTGCTTTGGGGAAAAATTTATAACCTAAAAATTTTATAAATTTTTGTTCATTAGGACCTGAAGTACAAAAATATAACAGCAGACATCGACTGCTGTTTTTAGCAATCTTTTTTCTATGAGTGTACCTGATAATTGAAGATTCCAAAATGAAGACGAATGTAGGGGTTGGTATTCTGTTTTCTTTCTTTATACACCACGAACATAATTTTTTCTCACTAATTTAAAATAACAAATATTTTATATTATTTTATTTGTTATTTATTATATTATTTTTTAACAATCCCTCCGTATACCATAACAACGCGATTCCAACTAAAAAAACAACCCACGCGCAAAATATCGATTACATCGATGACAGGTATCGACTACAGGTAGATAAAAGAAATATAGGAAAATTTCCTATATTCTAACAAGTGTGTCTCCCTAAGTTTGGAAAGGATTGAATACTTCTTAGTACGAATGAACTAAAATATTATTCTATGCATTGGCGGAGCTAGAAATTTTCTCTGGGGGGGGGCTATGCCCCCCCAGACATCCTTCAAAATTTTGTCGAAATTTCCGAAGCGATAAATTACCCCTATTGATAAAACTATACATCCTCAATTTTATTGCGGTGTTAAAGGCAGCAAAATCAATCAAAAACAAAAAAACTCAATCACAAAAATTAGTTGTATCAATTAATTTTTTAATTGGCTTTAATGATTGATACTATCATTTTTTTTGATTGAATACATTTCAATTAAAAACAAGTAAGTAAAGTCTAAAGTCGGGCGGAGCCGACTATATTATACCCTTCACCACTATGCAGACACACATTTGTGTTACCATCTTAACTACTTAAAATTTGGTGGGAGCTATATAAAGGTTTGCATTTTCAGATACAAATACTTTTAATGGAAACAATTTTTTGTACTTCTGCAAAAACTCTAGAATTAAAATTTAAATCGGCTAACGCCCTGGGATGATACACAATGTTAGTAAAAAATATGGGAAATATGAAGCGAGAGAAATTTTAATGCAATTGTACAAAAGAGATTTATGATTTTTCAGGCGATACATATGTATTCGAGATATAGGACAATTAGAGTAATATTTACAATTTTTGCTACTAAGCAGTGGCGATTTTACAAGGATATTGGTTAGATCTCGCCAAGATATGTGTCGGGCGACTTGGACCCTTATTTAAAACTCATCCGTTCTATGGAAATTTTGGCATTACAGTGTGTAGGATATGGCTAAGATATGGGGAAATCATCACAGAATTTTGTGTAAACTGTGAGAATTTTGGCCATATTTGTATTCTCTGTGGAAACTATCCAGTCAATTGGAGGAAAATCCCATTGAAAATGGGTCTAAAATATGAAACAGTCGACCATATTTCCCCAACTCTGGTGTACGTATATATGGGAGCTATATACAATCTGAACCGATTTTGACTAAATTTGACATGTATAGTTAGAATAATAATTCTGCTATCTATGCGAAATTTCAGGTAAATGGGAGTATAACTTTGGCCCCCCTGGTCATATGAGTGCAAATCGGACGGGAGATATATATGGGAGCTATATCTAAATCTGAACCGATTTTAACAAAATTTGACACACTTAACGATACTATTAAACGTACCCCTTGTGCAAAATTTGAAGCAAATCACGGCAAATCTCTGGCTTTTGTGGCCATATAAGTTCAAATCGGACGAAAGATATATATGGGAGCTATATCTAAATTTGAACCGATTTTAATCAAGTGTACCAAGCATTGGTAGAATGCCAATTCTACCCTCTGTGCAAAATTTCATGAAGATCGGTAGTAAACTTTGGGCTCTGTGGTCATATGAGTCTAAATCGGACGAAAGATATATATGGTAGCTATATCTAAATCTGAACCGATTTGGGTGATATTTTGGAAGATTTGCGAGATTCATTAAATATTTGGATGTACGGTATTTCAAGAAAATCGGTTGATAAACACGCTAACTATGACCACATCGTAGATAATTATATATGACAGCTATATCTAAATCTGAACCGATTTTTTCCAAAACCAATAGCAATTGTCTCTGTCTCAAGAAACGGCCCTATGCCAAATTTGAGGACGATCGGACTTAAATTGCGAGCTGTACTTTGTGCACAAAATTACATATACAGACGGACGGACAGACAGACAGACAGACGGACATCGCTAAATCGACTCAGATTTTAATTCTTACCCGATCGGTATACTAAAAGATGGGTCTATAACCACTATTTCTTGGCGTTATATACAAATGCACAAACTTATTATACCCTGTACCACAGTAGTGGTGAAGGGTATAATTAATTTCATGGTTGAAGACAAAAAATATTTTATTGTGTGTGGGAGCCGGTTCCACGACACCGCTATAAATAATCAAATAGCAACTTACCATTATTTAATATAACAAAAAATAAAAGCATTGCTTTAAGTATGTGTTTGAAAAATATTGTTTGTAATTTATTTTTAATTCAAGACAACAAACATATGAATTTTAAATTTTATTTAAAATGTGTGTTTTAAAACAGGACTAGAATTCATAAAGCACAACATAAACTTAACATATTCATCGTGTATAAAAAATACTAAGAATAAAAAATTAAATAAAAGGCAAAAAATAAATTGAATATTATAAAACGTCTATCTTCGATTAGTTTTTAAAAATTCTCTGAGAACAGAATACAACGAAGCAACTGTCGAGAGCAGCGGTACCAACTCTGTGGATTTTTCGTGATTTTGACGATTTTAGATGGTAAATTGGGCATGTGACGATTTATGATTTTAATGAACGTAGTTATAAATTGACTATTTTTGAAAATGTGCGTCTCAAGTTTCCTTTTAGTGTTTTTATTACGTGTTTTTAGTTGTAATGTAAATATCAATCATACCTGTTCTGGCTCACACCGCATTGTGCACCACACTATACACTTTCTACACACCACACACAAAGTTAGTTGTTCTGAGTCACACGTGTGAACACTTTTTTCGGACTTCTAATCGAAAAATGTGGCAGCTGATTTTTTCTGCAAGCCATATTATTTGCAGACAGAAATTATAAACAAAACATATTTTGCCGGTATAAACATAAAAAATTAAAAGTAAGTGCGTAATTCAAAGCCATAAAATGCCTGCCGGATTTTTGTTAGCAGTGAATAATGTAAGGACAAGAGCAATTTATCAAGAACAAATAAGAAGGCGACAATTGCGTGATGCTTCAAATCTGTTTTGATTTGTTTTTTTCTATCCCTCCTCAATGTTACTCATGAACAAACGATCGCCGGGTCGTTCTCTTTTTTGTTTTTGACGGCGGAGAAGTTTTTATTTTGGTTTTGGTCAAACAGTTTTTAACATCCATACATTAAAGGAAATTTAATTATAGTGAGCATAATTAACTATTCTGTTAAGGTTTTTTCTCATTTGTATAGCTTAAATATTTACAATAATATTTCAAACAAATTTTCTATCGTGGCGGCCTCCATGTGCAGAAAGATAATGGCGGCGTTAGTTTTTTTTAATTGTTCAGTGATTTGTGCACCAAGAACACTTTGCAGAATTGAAGATGCCATATTTTTCATGCAATAAATTTGGTAAAATTCACTTTTCTTAGCCCATTGATTTTGTAAAAGTTATAATTTAATTACCTTATATTTTCAAAAAGACCTTTGATTTGTTTAGGAAAGCGGCTAGTATTCACAAAAATGAAAGATAATTTTGCTTAAAACTTTTTTTTTTTTAACTTTTAAAAATTGTGGCAACATTATACTTTCGAACACACTGAAAATCAGCTGATTAAAACAACCCCAAAATTTATACACCAATCAGAGGAAATTTCGGTTCAAATTTTAGATGGATTTTTAAAATCGTGGTTTCTGCCATATATAAGTGACTTCCTCAATAAAATTTGCAAATATTTATAAAAAACATAATAAAGATTCAGATTCTGTTATTTATTAGTTATAAAAACTTCTAACTTTGCATACGATGGCTGTACACTAAGCCTACACAAAAGAAATGTTCGTGTACATTTTTCAGGTCTATGACGGTGTATAGTGTTGGCCAGAACACCTTTTAAGTGTGACACCACACGAAAATTGTATATGTGTGTACCAGAACAGACACGAATATTAAAAAATATGCTTAACATACTCTCTCTGCCACAATCTTAATTGGATTAAACACATCGCAAAGCTTGAATTAAAATATAAAACAACTGTAGCTTTGATTATTCTGGGGGGGGGGCATAGCCCCCCCCAGCACCCCCCCAGCACCCCCCTAGCTACGCCAATGATTCTATGCCAAGTGTTATTCGTATGTATGATAAGCTTCCTATAATAAAGGAAGTCAGAATTATCATTTTATAAGAAATTTTACTAAATTTGAGGAAACTTGGTTTTAGTTCATATTTTGTTTATTTTTACGAATGCTTTGTTATCAGTGAATAAAATTTTCTTGTTCAGTAGTAAATTCTTATACCCAACGAAGAAAACAGTATTAGTAAAATTCCATGCCTTATTATAGTTAATGAACTATTCCTAACTGCTTTCAGTTTAGGATTTTTTTTACTAAAGCAAATAAATTTTATTATTTTAAACAAAAATTTAACTTAATGGAAATAAAATGGCTAAACTAAATTGATAAACATTTTTTCCTTTAGTTCCGAAGGCACTTTTTTTCTGGGTGCACCGGGAATATCTGGAAATGTTTATATGTAATAGACATGTTTGAACATTACATTGAACATTATCTATGTTAAGTAGAGAAGGAAAGTATTTTGTTACTATTTTTAACCTACACTGATATATGCTAACCATTATGTCATGACAAATGACATGACTGGTGACGGTTATAAATTAAAGTTCAAATTTAGCCGTTAAAATTGCCATTATTAAAGGGTGATTCTTTTGAGGTTAGGATTTTCATGCATTAGTATTTGACAGATCACGTGGGATTTCAGACATGGTGTCAAAGAGAAAGATGCTCAGTATGCTTTGACATTTCATCATGAATAGACTTACTAACGAGCCACAACGTCGAATTTTCAGTGAATGGGCCCTAGAAAAGTTGGCAGAAAATCCGCTTTTTTATCGACAAATTTTGTTCAGCGATGAGGCTCATTTCTGGTTGAATGGCTACGTAAATAAGCAAAATTGCCGCATTTGGAGTGAAGAGCAACCAGAAGCCGTTCAAGAACTGCCCATGCATCCCGAAAAATGCACTGTTTGGTGTGGTTTGTACGCTGGTGGAATCATTGGACCGTATTTTTTCAAAGATGCTGTTGGACGCAACGTTACGGTGAATGGCGATCGCTATCGTTCGATGCTAACAAACTTTTTGTTGCCAAAAATGGAAGAACTGAACTTGGTTGACATGTGGTTTCAACAAGATGGCGCTACATGCCACACAGCTCGCGATTCTATGGCCATTTTGAGGGAAAACTTCGGAGAACAATTCATCTCAAGAAATGGACCGGTAAGTTGGCCACCAAGATCATGCGATTTGACGCCTTTAGACTATTTTTTGTGGGGCTACGTCAAGTCTAAAGTATACAGAAATAAGCCAGCAACTATTCCAGCTTTGGAAGACAACATTTCCGAAGAAATTCGGGCTATTCCGGCCGAAATGCTCGAAAAAGTTGCCCAAAATTGGACTTTCCGAATGGACCACCTAAGACGCAGCCGCGTTCAACATTTAAATGAAATTATCTTCAAAAAGTAAATGTCATGGACCAATCTAACGTTTCAAATAAAGAACCGATGAGATTTTGCAAATTTTATGCGTTTTTTTTTTTTAAAAAAGTTATCAAGCTCTTAACAAATCACCCTTTATTAGCTACAATGCTAATTCTGCACCCTGTGCAAAATTTCAACTAAATCGGTGATAAAAATTGGCCTCTGTGGTCATATGAGTGTAAATCGGGCGAAAGCTATATATGGGAGCTATATCTAAATCTGAACCGATTTCAATAAAATTTGGCACACTTGACTACACTACTAATTGTACTCCTAGTGCAAAATTTCAACCAAATTGGGGTAAAATTCTGGCTTCTGGGACTCTATTAGTCCATATCGGGGGAAAGATATATATATGGAGCTATATCTAAATCTTAACCGATTTTTTCCAAAATCAATAGCGATTGTCTTTGTTCCAAAAAACGACGCTATGCCAAATTTGAGGACGATCGGACTTAAACTGCGACCTGTACTTTGCGCACAAAAATACATAAACAGAAGAACGGACAGACAGACAGACGGACATCGCTAATTCGACTCAGAATTTAATTCTAAGACGATCGGTTACTAAACGATGGGTCTCAGACTTTTCCTTCTTGGCGTTACATACAAATGCACAAACTTATTATACCCTGTACCACAGTAGTGGTGAAGGGTATAAAAAGTTTGCATTAGTTACCAATCCAATTTCATTTAAAATTTCTAAAATTACTTTTTCATAGCCTACATGAGATTTTTTAATCATTTCATAAAATAATGTTTCATCTAGCAACGTATTGAGTCCAATGGGACTCGGTTTGTTGATTAAATAAATAAAATGGAATATATCGATTATTTATAACTTCAAGGTTCCAACCATCAGATTGTTCACAATCACCTTCTTACCACTGATTGTGAAAACCGAAATATGCGCCCTGTCAAAAGATCTTGGGAATTTATTACATACCTACCTTGAGATAATGCACAACATTCGTTATAAAACTTACAAATGTATGAAACTGATGATCAGTCGCCAAAGTCACGCTTTGTTTTTTTTTTATTCCTGGATTATCATTACTTCTTTGCATGATTTGGCCTTTTTTTAATTCGGTTGTATTCGCATGTGACTTCAGGCTGATAACTCAAGAAAATATTCTTTTTGTAATGTCTGGCAAAGTTTGCCTCTTATAGCTGATACGAGAGGGACATCAAAACACCATTGTGTCACATGACATTACCTAGAGATTTGTATTTAATAATAGGATTGCCCTCAAAGAAATTTATAATAAAAGAACAGTATGCAAAAAAATGAGAAAAAAGATAAAGTAAATTTAACATTGTTTGTTAATTTTTTGTAGAATAGCTTTTAAAATATTTCAAAAATAGTTTATACACTCAAATGGAAAATTTAGTAATAAAAACAAAATCGTTTGCTTGCTTCAGATGTATCTGAATTTCCGTATAAAATAAACTTTAACCGTCAATATATTTTTTTAGTAAAGGGATTCTATTCATTTCATTTATTTTATTTGAAGTTGAAAGATAAATTAACAGCTCCTTTTTTAATATTTCGAAATACAGTTCGCTTTCTCGAATCAATTGATGAAAATGTACATTATTGGTCAAAATAGCAGTAATAAGTTTTCAGTTGTAGCAAGCGACACTGTTTTCCCTTTTTTATACCACACTGTGGAACAGGGTATTATAAGTTAGTGCATATGTTTGCAACAGCCAGAAGGAGACGAGATAGATGGTGGTGTCTTTGGCAATATTGCTCAGGGCCTGCCCCGTAGTCGATCTAGCCATGTCCGTCTTTCCGTGAACATATTTTTGTGACCAAAGTCTATGTCGCAATTTTAGTCCAATCGACTTAAAATTTGGCACAAGTATGTGTTTTGGGTCAGAATAGAATCCTATTGATTTTGGAAGAAATCGGTTCAGTTTTGGATATAGCTCGTATTTATATCTTTTGCCCGATATCTACAAATATGGCTCCAGAAGCCAGAATTTCAGCCTGATTTGCTTTAAATTTTGCACAAGGAGTGCAATTTATATTGTGCTAAGTTTGGTTGAAATCGGTTCAGATTTAGATATAGCTCCCATATATATCTTTCGCCCGATATGCACTTATATGTCCCCAAAAGCCAAAGTTTTGCCCTGATTTGCTTTAAATTTTCTGCATTTTCGATACGCATTCCAATTTTGATTTAAATTCGTTCAGATTTAGATATAGCTCCCATATATATTACACTCATATAACCACAAAGGCCACAGTTTTACTCTGATTTATGTGAAACTTTGCGTAGGGAGTAGAATTAACGTTCTCGATATGCATGCCAAATCGGTTCAGATTTAGATATAACTCCCATATATAACTTTCCCCCGATTTTCACTCATTTGACCACAGAGATCAGAGTTATAATCCGATTTACGTGAAATTTCGCATAGGGAGTAGAATTAAAATTGTAACTATACATGCCAAATTATATATGTATGTTTTCTGATTTTGGCAAAAATGGCCAAAATACCAAGATTTCCCTTGTAAAAATGCCACGCCTGTTCCTGTATATCGAACGAAAGAAATTTGATTTTGGTTTCAGGGCATTAAATTTTCCTATATTTCTAATAGTAATAATTCCAAATCTTTAGTTTTTTGGAATTACTTAGCGTATTTATTAAGAATATTGTATTACTAAGCCTAATTCGACAAGGATATTTGAGAACCTAATGTTCATATTAAAACATCAGCAATTTTTAACCAACTGCAGACTTTCTAGCGTGTGCCCGTCCTAGAGTGCTCGATTGGTCTTACTTTCTTTATAAAGCATTTCGGCATTCCCCAAATTGTGAGCCATTCGTTCTAGTTTACTTCTATGGAGATGACGCATTGGATTCTGTTGCGGTCACCCGAATTAGAATCAATTTGGTTTTTTTCTCAATTTTTAAATATTTGCAACTCCTACTCGACAGCAAAATTTTTTACCATTCGAAATAGAAGAAACCAAACCAAATTTCTTTCGTTTGAAATACATATGAAAGTATTCGTATGGGATATGGGAGCAGAGTTACAGAACAGCTAGCATAACTTTTTATTGACAATTAATGATTTCTTCGACGTACGTTTAATTTATTGGTCGCGCCTCGCATTCTCGGAACTAGTATTTGGTATTCCCCATTTTCATGTATTGAGTATATAGCCGGCAAATATGTACAGCTTATCAAACCTTGATATCTACGCGTTTTGTAAGAAAATGGTTTTAATAACACCGATGGTGCTTGCTATTTCACTATGGACGAGTCTCTAAAGGAGATATGAACACAAATATCAGCTGCATTAGATCTCTTTTCTGCTCAATACAAGCAAGCAATGCAATCCACAGTGGCTCTTCTGTGGACACCATGATCATGATGACCAATATCCACCTAGAAATGAGATCTTTTATAAAGATTTATTTAGTTTTCATTTTTTAGCAATCCAAACACGTTGACATATTTTAACATTCGCATAAAAAACGTTTTGTCGTTTTGATTTTGTTAAACCTTATCGTGACATATACAGTGTATTCCTTTATTGATTTTGATCATTTCCAAATACCATAAATTTGTTTAGTTTGGATCGGCTTTCTCCTCATATCGAAGACTAGAATTAAACAAATAAGCTTCGTATTAGAAAAAACATTTATTTAAACTAAAATTGTGGCAAATGTTATTATAAATTTCGATCGCACATTACACAAATCAATAAACTAATGTACTATGTGAATTTCAGTTGGGGTTTACTCAAAATAAAATTAAAAAATTAATTTTCTTTGCATTGTATACTGAATATAGTTTCTTATGATGCGTAAATCTGAATGAGAGAATGAGAGCTTTATTCAGTACTGTTGTTAGGGAGATGTATCCAATTTGGAATCCCATATGTGGAACTAAAAGATGAATATATGAAAAAAATCTTGTAGTTTATGGAAATTACTAATTACTGTTTGTTTTAACACAATCCAAAACATGAAAAACCCATTTGTGACTTTTACACCAATTTCTTTGCCTCAAAGAAACTCTTCAAATGTCTCATTTGCCAAAAGCCCATGCACACCAAGACAACTGTTTGGGCAACAGACCACCACAACACACGGGAGTTTGTGCTTTCACTGGTCTGACGGAAACGTTCTTCACGATAGCGTTGATAGTTTTGTTCTTTAGTGATTTGATCCACCTGATCCAACAATTGGCGAATACGCAATTGCAGTTCTGTTAACTTTTCCTTTTGTGCAACGCTGGCATAATCGATGGCATGTTCTCCGACTTGTATGTCCAAATGGACACGCAATTGAGCACCACTGAACCAGGAAGTACTATTCGAGTACATGCATATCACATGTTCACCGGGCGTGTGAGAGGTAAACGATATGCGGCCCTCTGAGCTATAAACACGAGAAAGAATAATTTTATCATCACTATCCCGTACTTCAACATGCATGCCAATTCCTGGAGAGGAAGGCATGAAACCATTAGAACGAGGATCATATAATTCCACTTTATAGTTGACTGTAACGAAGACAAAAACAGAGTTTTTAAGTATTCAGCGATTGGTTTTATTTGTGGCCTATTTACCTATGACGGTCGTCTCATCGGGCACTTCTTCGATAAAACATTTACGTTCCGTTTCGGCAATGTGGAAATACAAGCCAAATACGCTGTTACATGTACTTACAAGCACAAACAATGCAATTAATTGTTTTAACATATTTCTGATGTGTATTACAGCTAGTTTTCGGTATTTTCATAAAATTATTAATTTTACATCAACACACTCGACACGTCATGAGAAAAATACGATTCTAGAAGAAGAAAAATTTGCCAAAGTGACAGCAAACGAATTGAGAGAGCGTATTTAATATAAGCCGGGGATCTCTAAATAACGAAGTAGAACGATTTTATTATGGCGTATACGTGTGGAATTGATTTGAATTCATAGGCGAATAAATTATAGTAAATTATAAGCATGAGGAATATAAATTGAACTATATTTCGATTTTGAAAACAATAGACTTGTTATAAAATTTCACTTTAAGGTGGGTACTATGTTCGGTTTTCGAATTGAAAATCACTTTATTTTCGCGATTACTCTTCCTGAAATAATCAAAATTATAAATCAAGACAAACATATTCCTGTAAAGTCTAGCGAAATCTAGAGGTACAAGAAATTGCGTATCAATTGAGTTAATTTTACTGCTTTGTATTGAGCTTTTTTAATAAAGTAACCGTAAAAATTTCCACTCAAAAAGCGAACAAAGTACTGACCTTTAACCGCTAGCACCAAAAATAAATCTGTAAAAATTAACAATTTTAAATTGTTTGGTAAATATTATAACTTGGTGGAGAATGATCCAACGCAAAAACTGAAAAGTTTATTTTCTTTAAAATGAATTGTTAAGAAAAGTAGCCTTGAGTATGGCTATTTTAGCGCGATAATGCCAACTTAATGATTTATTTCAAGTTGTTCTAATGTTTCCATGAAACAGTTCCTCTGTATAGTGTTTTCAAAAATCATTCACACTAAGGCCGGAAAATAATTCGATTTTATATGTGAAATTTCATATAAAAAATTCGTATATAAATTTATTTATTTGTGGTGCTTTAGACTGTTTTCAAGGCGAAAATCTACATTTCTGTCATTTGATAAAAGTCGAGTTTTTCTCGAAACGATTTTGTGAACACTGTTTTAATGCTACAAAATCTGAATCACCCTGTGGGCAGCATATCTGTGTGAATGCGATGAATGTCAAAATATTTTGTTGACGTATTTGACGTCTCCATCTAATGGTCATTCATTGGCCACTTTTAATACTTTTACTAAAAACTTCACAGAACGACTATTGATTAATTTCAAAATGTCAATGGTATTATTGATCGGTGTAGCCACAGCTCTCTTAGTAGTTCTCGTGACTTTGCTTTATTTACAAAAGAAGAAAGCCCCAGAAGGTACGTTGTGTTTTTTAAGAGCCATAGCGAATATCATGCCAACTTAGCTGTTTTGCTATATTGCAGGAGAAAACAAACAGCCTCAGCAACGTGGGGTTCCACAGAGGGCCCAAGAAGGAGTGCCGAGAAGAGCTCAAATAGTAAGAAATCAACGCAATCGTCTGAGACAAAATGTGGCAGCTCCAGCTGCTGCCCAGGACAATGCAGCCCAACAAAATGAAAGTGATGATGAGAATGAACAAGGCGAAATACCACAAGGGCAGGTCTTAGATGAAAAAATGGGAGCAAAGAAACGGGCAAAAATGGAAGCTAAAGAACATAAGCGGTTAATGCGTGAGCAGGAAATGAAATTGCGTGAGGAAAAGAAAGCCAAAGAGGCTAAAGAGGAAGAGGAACGAAAAAAGCAAGAAGATCAAGAAGCCGAAATTGAAAGGAAAAAAGAAGAAGCTGAACGACTGGCACGGGAGGAGCAAGAACGTAAAGAACATGAAGAATATCTCAAAATGAAGGCAGCATTTAGCATCGAGGAGGAAGGCTTCGAGGAAGGAGATGAAGAAAAAGAAAACCTATTGGCCGAATTCATTAAGTATATTAAAGACAATAAGGTCGTTGTTTTGGAGGATTTGGCTACCGAATTTAAACTAAAGACACAACAAGCAATTGAACGTATACAAGAGCTACAAGCAAATGGTTCTATAACAGGTGTAATTGATGATCGTGGCAAATTTATTTATATATCTGAGGAAGAACTAGTTTCTGTGGCAAAATTCATACGGCAGCGTGGAAGAGTTTCCATACAAGAATTAGCCGAAAGTAGCAATAATTTGATAAATTTGACACCCGTTACTACAAGCTAGAGAACAAAACCTCTACAAAATTCAATGTAAAAAATGTAGTAGTTGTAAGGATTGTTCTTTTTGTAATTATTGATTTTATTGTATTGTTACAAAAATATTTAAAGTCTGTAGTGTACATTGTAAATAAAATACAATTGGGTAAACAGTAATTCATGTTCAAATTGTCATAAAAAAGAGTAACATTATATCATAACCGTTTGGGATTCACATTATTTCAGTGTATCGAAATAAATTCTAAGCTTTATCGTATTTAGTTGTATTGTTAATCGTCCATGTCGTCATAGTCGTCATTATCCATATCCATATCATCTTCCTCATCTTCACTTGTTTCATCTGGATCTCCAATTTGTTCTTGACATTTTGGACATTGACATAGGAATATATAGTTTTCTTTGAGAATCTGTAAAAGGGGGAAAATAAATCTTGGGGTCAATAAAAAGTTTAGGAGTGGCAAAGGGTTCGATTGGAGAGAAGAGTATTCACAACACCAATTATTTTAATTCATAAGACCCTGCTGAAGAAAACCTTAATATGTGTAAAAAAAAAATTGAAACTAAGTAAGACAAATCAGTTTGGGGTCAGAAATAAGCTAAAGTTAGAGATAGGAGCTCGATAAGTCAGAACGGGAGGTTTGTTTGAACTTAATTGGCCAATGGCCATGCACTTGGATCATTAAAACATCCAAAGAGCAGTGGCACGTCCCGACCATCTCCGATATACGTTTGTGGATGTTAGGACCCAATATATTGATGTCTTAAAAAAGGGTATGTCATACTTATTAACACCATCCTATGGTGGAGGAAATAAACTATTTTATATCCCTAATGTATTGATCTGATTTTTTTTGTTCTAACATACCTTTTGTCTCGAGTGTCTGCTACGTTCAAGTTGGCATTCATCCAGATATGAAATGCATATTTCTTCCCCAGGTTGTATGGCTTTGGTAGCCTTTAATACCACAATATCATTGGAATAAGGGAAAGTTGATTGGGCGTTTGGTATGCAACTATGATTTATCTTACTTTGCAATAAATATAAACCGGAACCTTCGTTATTTAAGAATTCGCCAGCAACTATAAAAAAAATAAAGTAACAATAGTAAATTTTCTAAATGATTTATTCGCTTATATATTATAATTCACTCACATTCCCCTACTTTATCGTATAAATCATCAATGTATTCATCCAATTTGGTTTTATCCGATTCCGACATAGGTAAATCTGATACTTTTTTGACCCATTCCGCTAATACGCTAGTAGCTACACCTTGACTATTTGTTCCAACCAAGCCCATTAAGCTTTTGAATGCTTGTGGTGTAGTGAACTAGAATAAGGAGATGACTCAAAATATATACATATTTTCGACTAATCACTTACCACTTGGAATTCTTCACCCTGGAAAGCTTCACAGAAGGCTGTGTATAACTGTTCCAATTGTTCTTCGAAATTTTCACCCAACATTTTGTGATGAATTTGTTGTTCTTTATTTATTATTAGCGATTGGAATGATTGTAAAGATTCCATAAACTCGGCTTTATTTGAAGATTGTTGGTACATAGCCATTAAGCGAACCAAAAGCATAATGGTAGCTGTCTCTGGGGGATAATGCATTTTCCTAAATATAAATATGAAAGGCTAATGACGAATCATGTATTTAATTTAAGAGCATCTACTCACTTCCATATTTCATTCAATTTGTTAATAGGATGTGAATCATCTTGTCTGTAATTACCCATACAAGCGACCCGGTGATATTTTTTCAATGCCTCAATTCGGCAGTCCTCAGAACAGTAACGTATCTTACAATTCGGGCAAACAGTAAATTGTTCAAGCCATTGTTTTGTAGGATCATGCTCCGTTAGGGGAACAACCAAAGCTGGTTTACTAGCAAGTCGTCTAACATTTTCTGTTAATGTCTCCAGGGGTCTCATACAATGATCGCAACAAGAATAGCCATATGCAGCATTCCATGAAAATTGGCAGGAAACAAATGGTTCTTCTTCAAAGATGGTATCCCCAGCATTAAATAGTTTAGTTGCCACCATAGAACGGCCCTATTTATTCATTTAAATTAATTCAAGGAATCATGCATTTCATTTAAGAGTTGTTACATACCTTTCCTGGTATATCTTTAATTTCAAAAGAATACATTATCCTAGTGTTACAACTCAAATGGTTCGAAGTTGAAAGATAGAATTCTATGGGAAAACGTTGTTTTGATTTTGTTGGTGTGTCAGCATGTGCTTGACAGTGATGCATAATTTTGTACTACATTTGAGCCAGTATTATACAACCTTGATAAAATACCATATGGTGATACGTCTGGGTACTGTAAATTAAACAGTAAACTGCTTGTTCAAGAAATTTCCGTTCGCATCGACTCGAGCGAATAGTGCATTAATTTCTCAACATCCAGGAATTGTCGGGTAAGTAATGCTATAGATTTTTTTTTAATTTATCACTTTCCTATACTTTAAATCGGGATTTTGTAAGAGATTGGGTATATTTCAAAAAAAGGGAGATATTTCAAAAAAGTAAGTATTTCAAAAAGATGATAATCTTCTTAAGTAAAGAAACAATGTATTGTTCCCCAATAAGATACATTAATCATTTTTATCGGTTGAAATTTGCTGCTCCAAGATGTTCTGCAAGTAAAATCAGAGGATCGGCTTGTATGGGTTATATATGGACCAATTTTTGCATGGTTGTTAGAGGGCAGATACTAACGTCATATATCAAATCGCCTGATCCGTGGATCTTCCAAAAGAATTCGAAAGTCAAAATGTAGTCTGATATGATCCATTTGCAATACCATTTGACTTTAGGTTAGGTTAGGTTGTAGAGGAGGACAGCAATTATTGAATTTTATTATTGTTCACTTAGACCATTGTAGTTCCATGGTGATTTTGGTCCATTTCTCAACTGAGAGAGCCTGAAAGAAAAAGGAGTCCAGTATCTTGTTTTTTTTTTTTTTTTTTTCTAAAGGATAATGCTGGAAACTAGCACACCATGTGCAAATGTCATCATCTGTAAGGTATTTGACTTACATATTGGACGTATTTTACCATACGTAAAAAACGTCGTAAACATTCCTAAAAAACTTAGTTTTTATCAATATAAGAATTTGTATGGTACAATTTTTATAGAATCATTTATTTCATACATACATTCTTTTTTTAATTATTGTATTTACGAATGTCTTCCTCAGACGGAGGATATAAACTCCACCATAGGATATTCATTCCATTTGTAACATATCGAAATATTAGTCTCAGACCCCATAAAGTATATATTCTGGGTCAAGGTGAGTACTAAGTTCGAGTTTAGCCGCTAAAGTGAAAACTAAATCAGCAAAAATGGCATAAAATTATACATATTTGTTGCAAATTTTATTACAATTTGGTGGGGAATAGCCCAAAGCAAATTTTCACAAATTTTGTCTTCCTTAAAATGAATTATTAAAGAAAAGTAATCGTGAAAACATTACGATTTTAGCGGCTAAACTGGAACTTAAATACCCACCTTCATGATGAAATTCCGAGTGGACCAATCTAACTTCCAAACGAAACAAGCTATCGACATGAAACTTGACACAATTTGTTATTATTCATGTAGATCTGATAGTATTGCAAATGGGTCATATTTGATAGGTATAACCCTATGTAAACCGGTCCCCAGATTTTTGTTGACCGCTCTGGAAAAGGAAATTTCATTCGATGCAATTGAAATTTGGTACGTGAAAATGGGCGCTCTAATTACCGTGTAAAAATTGGTTTATATCGCTTAATAAACCGGTCAAGAATTGCATTTTCTTATATAGATAATTAATGTATCATACAATTTAGAAGATAATGTTAAGAAGTTTTAAGATACTCTGGAATGGAAATTACTTCTGAGTAAAAATTTCAAAATATTGTTACGAATGTGATATTTCTTGATTTAAGTTTATTTAAATTAGTTTACGTTAATTTAAATTTCAAATTGTAACGATAAATTACGTCATAACTTGTTAGAGTCATTTCTTTATTTTCTAGTAATTTCTTAAACATCTTTTGTGTTTCCAATCGTTCATTGTAAAAGTAACGCCTTTTGTTTTATGCCTGCACGACATCTACCTAATCTAGTAGAATGCACTAGATTATTAGCATAAGCCTAAAAGTATGTGTGCCATATCACCTATAAAGTAACGCCGATAGAATATTCCAGATGGCTGTAGGCAATGAAGATAACCAGTTGAATATGTGGTGTTAGATAAATTGTACAAGATAGTTCTAGATGGTTGTAGGCCAGACTATCCAGAATTTTCGAAATCGTCAAATCACGGTATATAAGCCCCTGGCGGAGGGAGCAGTCAAGTCAGTCGTAAGCTAAAGTTTATACAGTACACATCGTAGAGCAAATAAGTGAAACCAATCAGTTAAACAAATAAATTGTAGATTAACGTTATTGAAAAGAACTGTCTTTTTAATTATCGGGTAATTAAATACGCCTCAATATAAAAACGTAACAATTGGTGTCGGAAGTGAAATAACGAAAAAAAATCTACAATGAAGTTTAATCAGCTCCGAGTGGAAGACTTGAAAAAGGAATTGAGCAAAATGGGGCAGTCGACTACAGGAAACAAGGCTCAATTACAAAAGCGACTACTGGAAGAGTTCGAGCGGCGCAGTATTGATATCGAAACACATGAGTTCGATTATAAGGAAGATCTTGACGAATCAGTAGTAGCCAGCGCCTTGGAAACTCCATCTGTAGCTTCTAATGTTGTTGATTACACATCGATGGTCAATATTTTAAGCAAAATGATGGAAGAAAATTCTCTAAAAATGCAAGAGAACTCAAGAAAAATGATGGAAGAAAATTCTCTAAAAATGCAAGAGAATTCTAGAAAAATAATGGAAGAAAATTCTCTAAAAATGCAAGAGAATTCTAGAAAATTGGAAGAAAAATTCGACGAAAATTCTAAAAAGATGGATGAAAATTCTAGAATTCTAAGTGAGAATCTTCAACATATTGCTGAAGGCATGGAAAAACGTGTGGACCATATCGAAAGCCAAATTGGGGAGCTGGATAAGAAGATTATTTCTGTGGATGAGAAAATTATGGTTCATGATGAGAAGTTTCTACACATTGAAAGAAAAATGTCAGAGCTGGAAATTAAAGGTGGACCAGTGCGCGTTATCGAGGGCTCGAAAACCAAACCTCCTGTTTTCGATGGCTCAACTTCATTTGATGTATTCAAATTCCAATTTGAAATGGTTGCTTCTAGAAATTTATGGAACGACAATGACAAAGCAATTGAACTTCTATTGGCATTAAAGGGCAACGCCGCTGATGTGATACAAAGCATTCCCGCTGCCTCTAGAAATAATTATAATGACGTAATAGCGGCACTTCAACGTAAGTACGGCCGAGAACATAAGCAAGACATCTTCAGAATGGAATTAAGAGGAAGAGTCCAGAAGTCAAATGAGACTCTACAAGACTTTGCAACAGAGGTTGAGCGGTTGGTGCTTTTGACATATCCAGGAGAAAGTCATCCACTTGTGGACCGCATCAAGATCGAGACCTTTGTGAATGGAATTAGAGACCCTGATATAAAATGCGCGACATATGCGTCACAAAAGGCTACATTCGCAGAAACAGTAACATTTGCACTGGCACAAGAAACTGCGAGATTGTTGGCACGACCTCAAATTCACAAGGTACGCAGAGTGGAGACCGAGCAAGATGAATCAAATTCCGTGATTGACTCAGTGAAAGAAGCAGTTAAGCAGGCAATGCAAGAAATGAAGCAGGAGACAACTAAATCCAGAATAAAGTGCTATAACTGTGATAAGCCTGGACATGTTGCTCGTGAATGTAAAGCACGTCGTAAGCGATCAAGATCGAAATCGCCTTCACCGCCAAACAATAGCCATATGTGGGTGAACCCACAGTCCAGTGATTCACATTTAAACTAAATCGAGCTAGTTCAGCGGGGCAAGAGCTGGCTCCCACATGTGATGGCCCCACAATCTCTATAGCAATAGTTCAACAGAAAAATAACAATTTGACTATTGCGGGTGGTATTAATGGATACAAGCGAACTTTGACGTTGGATACTGGTGCATCGAAATCTATTATTAGATCCGATTTAGTAAGAGGAAAAGTTACACCACTAATTGGAGTCAAACTACGCACGGCTACAGGTGAACCCGCAACTGTATATGGAAAGGTTCCTGTAAAGTTAACCATTGCAAACAAATCCGTTAATTATGAATTCATTGTGGCCGATATAGTGGACGAAGTTATAATTGGAGCGGATTTTATGATTGCTTTTGGTCTCAACTTGGATTTGAAGCGTCGTGTAATGACCTGGTGCGATATCGAAATACCGGTAAACGTGGGCTACAGTGAGAATACGCCTGTCAGATATTTGACAATGAGCCAGCCAGAGTCAATACCACCAAATGCCGAAACAATTATATGGGTTTCTATGAATGGAGATTGTGAAGTCGGCAAATTGTGGGTTGTTGAACCAGCAGAAAATAAAAACAATAACATCTTGATAGCAAATGCCCTGGTAACAACAAATGAAGAGGGACTTATACCAGTTCGAGTTTTGAATTTATCTGACCATCAAGAGCAAATTGGAAAATTTTCGGACATTGGCAAATGTACTCCTGCCGAAGCAATAGTCAACTTGGAAAGCAAATCTCCAAAGAAGCATAATGAAGTGATGAAACATCTGGAAGGTTATGTCGAAACTTGGACACGTCATCTATCACCGTCCGAGAAAAATAAAGCCAAGAAATTGTTACGGAAAAATGCCTCCACCTTTGCCATTGAGAAGAAAAATCAAGGGAGAACATCTGTGGTGAAGCATGAAATAAATACCACAGAAGAAAGACCCATAAAACAGGCACCACGAAGTGTCCCTCTAGCAAAACGATATGAGGTTCAAAAGCTCGTTAAGGAAATGGCGGAAAGTGGTGTGATTGAACCATCATCAAGTCCTTGGTGCTCGCCAGTTGTGCTGGTCAAAAAGAAAGATGGAAGTACCCGATTTTGCGTGGACTACAGAAAATTGAATGATGTTACCAAAAAGGACAGTTATCCGCTTCCACGCATGATGACACGTTGGACACACTAGCCGGAACAACATGGTTTTCCACGCTTGATTTGCAGAGTGGATATTGGCAAGTAGAGATCGCCGAGAAAGACAAAGAAAAGACAGCTTTTGGCGTTAATGGCGGTCTTTGGCAATTCAATGTAATGCCATTCGGGCTCTGCAATGCTCCGGCTACGTTCGAGCGATTGATGGAGCGGGTGCTAAAGGGGTTGCATTGGAAGTCCTGCTTGATATACCTCGACGATATCATAGTGATGGGCAAAACATTTGACGAGCACCTTAAGAACTTGAAAGACGTTATCCAGCAATTGTCAGCCGCTGGCTTACGACTTAACGCCAAGAAGTGCTCGCTTTTCCAGCGAGAAGTTAAGTACCTGGGTCATCATGTTACAGCAGAGGGCATATCCACCGATGAAGACAAAATTCAAGCAGTAAAAGATTGGCCACGTCCACGGAATCTCCACGAGTTGCGCAGCTTCCTTGGTTTATGCACATACTACAGGCGTTTCGTACCAAACTTCGCCAGCATCGCCGCAAGCCTCCATAAATTAACGCAAAAAGGTACGAAGTTCCAGTGGAGTGAAGAACAGGAACAGTCATTTCATCATCTAAAAGAACTTTTATGTTCAACTCCTGTTCTGGCGTATCCAATTCCTGGCGAAAAATTTGTTTTGGATACAGATGCCAGTGCTTACGGAATTGGTGGTGTACTATCTCAACAAATTGAAGGTAAAGAAAAGGTAATCGGATATTTTAGCCGAACGTTATCCAAGCCCGAGAAGAACTATTGCGTAACAAGAAGAGAGCTGCTTGCTGTCATAGAAAGCGTGAAGCATTACCACAAATACTTGTATGGACAGAATTTCTTGCTAAGAACTGACCATTCAGCTCTACGATGGTTGCTTCAATTCAAGAATCCGGAAGCTCAGCTGGCACGTTGGATAGAAAGACTCCAAAGCTATGATTTCAGCATCGAACATAGAAAAGGTGGCAAACACGGCAACGCGGACGCCTTGTCACGTCGACCCTGTAATGTCGAGTGCAAACACTGCTCGAAAGCTGAACATAAGGAAGAAATCGTGGATATCAGGCTGTTGCACGTCGAATCTGGAGTGGACTGGCCAGCAGAACAGCGTAAAGATCTCATTTTGAGCAAAATTATTTCGGCGAAAGAAGAAGATAAGAAACCCAGTAAGAAAGACATCGCAGCCGAAAGCCCACTTATGAAATCATACTGGGCTCAATGGGACAGTCTATGTCTGGTCAACGGAACCCTACAACGTAAGTGGGAAAGTGAAGATGGCAAGAATAGCCGCAACTTGATAATCGTGCCAGATTCCAAGGTAAAGGATGTTTTGACGGAATTCCACAATGGACCTAGTGGAGGTCACTTAGGAATAACCAAAACAGCCGAGAAAGTGAAGCAACGATTCTACTGGGTTGGATGCCAGAAATCAATTGCTGAATGGGTGGCAAATTGTGAGAAGTGCATAAAGGCGAAAGGGCGAAGACGAAAAAGTAGAGGTCTTATGCAAGAGTATAGGCCAGGAGCGCCTTTTGAAAGAATAGCAATGGACGTTGCAGGGCCTTTCCCAGTAAGTGATTCTGGAAATCGATATGTCCTTGTGGTCATGGACTACTTCAGCAAGTGGCCAGAAGTTTATGCCATTCCTAACCAAGAGGCGAAGACGATTGTAGATGTAGTCGACAAGAACTGGATATGTCGCTACGGTGTGCCGACCGAGATACACTCAGACCAAGGAAGAAATTTTGAATCGGCCATATTCAAAGAGATGTGTGACTCCCTTGGTATCAAGAAAACAAGGACTACGCCATTGCATCCGCAGTCTGATGGCATGGTAGAAAGGTTTAATCGCACTCTGGAAGAACATCTTCGAAAGGTGGTGGATAACGGCCAACGAGACTGGGACGATCATATACCAAAGTTTTTGCTGTCGTATAGATCAGCCATACATGATTCTACGTCACGAACACCGGCCAAGGTCCTATTCGGAACGGAATTGAAGTTGCCCGGAGATTTGATATTTGGCGCTACACCCAATGAGCTCGCCATGGAAGAAACCAGTAACGACATACCAAACACATTTCGTAAAGTTCACGAATCAGTGCGAAACAAAATAAAAATGGTTAGCAACAGAATGAAGGCGAGATATGATCGTGCAGCAAACACTGAGGGCTTTAGTGAAGGACAACTGGTTCTGCTATTCAACCCGCAACGAAAGAAAGGATTATGTCCTAAACTACAAACACAGTGGGAAGGCCCATATAAAGTCATCAAGAAGATCAATGATGTTGTATACCGCATTCAAAAAGACGACAGCCCAAGGTCAAAGATGAAAGTCGTTCACCTGGAACGTTTGGCTCCATACGGAACGGGTTCTGTGCCTATTCGGGACGAACAGGCTTAAGCGGGAGGCAGTGTTACGAATGTGATATTTCTTGATTTAAGTTTATTTAAATTAGTTTACGTTAATTTAAATTTCAAATTGTAACGATAAATTACGTCATAACTTGTTAGAGTCATTTCTTTATTTTCTAGTAATTTCTTAAACATCTTTTGTGTTTCCAATCGTTCATTGTAAAAGTAACGCCTTTTGTTTTATGCCTGCACGACATCTACCTAATCTAGTAGAATGCACTAGATTATTAGCATAAGCCTAAAAGTATGTGTGCCATATCACCTATAAAGTAACGCCGATAGAATATTCCAGATGGCTGTAGGCAATGAAGATAACCAGTTGAATATGTGGTGTTAGATAAATTGTACAAGATAGTTCTAGATGGTTGTAGGCCAGACTATCCAGAATTTTCGAAATCGTCAAATCACGGTATATAAGCCCCTGGCGGAGGGAGCAGTCAAGTCAGTCGTAAGCTAAAGTTTATACAGTACACATCGTAGAGCAAATAAGTGAAACCAATCAGTTAAACAAATAAATTGTAGATTAACGTTATTGAAAAGAACTGTCTTTTTAATTATCGGGTAATTAAATACGCCTCAATATAAAAACGTAACAATATTATAAAAATTTTTAAATTCTTCATCATGACATTTTTATGCTTTGGGATATTAAAAGCATAGTTTGAAAACAAATTTTCCAATACCTCTGATACATATCTATCGACCGATAATTCATAAAAGCTCTTTTGCCAATTTACCTAAATATTGCTTTAGATTTAAATATTTTTCATATTTTTTACATTGTGTTCCATCCCAGGGCATTAGCCGAAATTAATTCTAAATCTATAGATTTTTTAGAAGTCGAACAAATTTTTGTCCATATCGGATCAGATGTAAATATATGTATATGGTGGCATAAACATTTGTAAAGGGTGATTTGTTAGGAGCTTGATAACTTTTTTAAAAAAAAAAAACGCATAAAATTTGCAAAATCTCATCGGTTCTTTATTTGAAACGTTAGATTGGTCCATGACATTTACTTTTTGAAGATAATTTCATTTAAATGTTGACCGCGGCTGCGTCTTAGATGGTCCATTCGGAAAGTCCAATTTTGGGCAACTTTTTCGAGCATTTCGGCCGGAATAGCCCGAATTTCTTCGGAAATGTTGTCTTCCAAAGCTGGAATAGTTGCTGGCTTATTTCTGTAGACTTTAGACTTGACGTAGCCCCACAAAAAATAGTCTAAAGGCGTCAAATCGCATGATCTTGGTGGCCAACTTACCGGTCCATTTCTTGAGATGAATTGTTCTCCGAAGTTTTCCCTCAAAATGGCCATAGAATCGCGAGCTGTGTGGCATGTAGCGCCATCTTGTTGAAACCACATGTCAACCAAGTTCAGTTCTTCCATTTTTGCAAACAAAAAGTTTGTTAGCATCGAACGATAGCGATCGCCATTCACCGTAACGTTGCGTCCAACAGCATCTTTGAAAAAATACGGTCCAATGATTCCACCAGCGTACAAACCACACCAAACAGTGCATTTTTCGGGATGCATGGACAGTTCTTGAACGGCTTCTGGTTGCTCTTCACTCCAAATGCGGCAATTTTGCTTATTTACGTAGCCATTCAACCAGAAATGAGCCTCATCGCTGAACAAAATTTGTCGATAAACACATTTCGAACCGAACACTGATTTTGGTAATAAAATTCAATGATTTGCAAGCGTTGCTCGTTAGTAAGTCTATTCATGATGAAATGTCAAAGCATACTGAGCATCTTTCTCTTTGACACCATGTCTGAAATCCCACGTGATCTGTCAAATACTAATGCATGAAAATCCTAACCTCAAAAGAATCACCCTTTATATAGCACTGAACAAGTTTGAAGGATTTTAGATGGTATTGAAAATGTAGATCTACAAAGTGGTGCAGGGTATATTATAGTCGACCCCGCCCGACTTTCCTTACTTGCTTTCCTGATCAAATAAGAGAGCTAGTGTTTTTTCTACAAAAACAACTACAAAAGTATATATGGAATGGAAAAGATCCAAGGCATAGATTTTTACAATACTTTAACAACCAGTTAACAGAAAGTGAATTGCACAATTTCTTCTCATCGGTTAACTAACTGGCATATGCAAATTTAGACAGAATTACAGACATGTCTTAGCACGGTTTAAAAGTTCGTTAGCTAATGTAGTAGGCCTAACGGAACTTCATGAAAAAGGACGGTAAGACTATATATTATATTTGATGAAAAATATAAATATTTCTCAAATTAAGGCATAACAGCAAACAAAATGTGTGCTGATCTCATTTAAGAGCTTTAAGGAATTTTGAAAGGCAGGAATATACAAATAACTTTTCTTGGTCCTTGAAAATATTTTGGGTAACATTTTAATATTTAAAAATTTTACCAATCGTTGCTCGTGCTAAAAAAAACACTTAGTGACTGACTGCTATTTTTGCGGACTTTTTCTATGAGTGTAGTGATTCTAGATACAATGCCATACACCCAAATCCATGTAAAATTAACTTCTTTTGAACATAAAATTGATAACAAAAAGTGTTCTTTTTTTAATTAGCACCCACACATCTTTGTTCTAAATTGTGACAGTGATTGTCAACATAGGTATTTGAAATAACCCATAACAATTAGTTATTTTGTCTACAACTAACCCCGCCTGTATAGATATGAAAATTTATTCAACATATATCATTGGCGTAGCTGGGGGTTGTGGGAAATTTTTATTATACAGATCTTTTTCTGACTCTTAAAATGATTACAAATTACAAAACGTAACATGGTGCTCTTGAAACATGTTTGATGTGGTCATATTCCTTCTCTGGGTGTACATATAGAATAGAGTTCGTATCGTGACAACAATGCCTTTTGATCGAATACCCTATTTTATTTCTTGACTATTTAGAACTAAGTTTTAATTCATAAATGCGCATGTTGACCGAATTCCCATTTTTATTTCTCGTGCATTAAGAAGAAATTTGCATAGGATAAAAATTCAATGACTCTTCATCCCAATAATTAACTCAGATGAGTGTTGTATCGGATAATATTTTGAGCACCTGTCTCCTGATTTTGTGTTTCGAAATCTTTATTTTTTTGTAACTCGCAAATTGTTATAACAAAAATTGCATATTTTTCCAAATTTTAATTTCATCCAATTTTTAATTTATTACGAATTTTCTACAGCAGAGTCTATTCCTTTACTTTTTTGTAAAAAAAAACTTTCCAACCTTTTTTTGGGATTTTTGTGGGGAATTTTAAATTAATTTGGCGATTTTTTAAGAATAAAAGAGAGTTCCATTTCAAGAGCCCGGAAAATACTGGCAACATTGATAATAAATACAAATGTTATCAAACTAAAATACTTCGCGTAAGTTATTTTTTTGATTTTACTGGAAATATGAACATTGCATCGAATTGAAAACACTTTTATAATGTAAAGAGTTCATTTATTTATTAATGAGTGCTATCATTTATATTTGGGATTAAATAACATATGACACGAAAAAGAAGCCTTCTTAAACAAATGGTAAAAAAATATTCCAGTTACAAATCATAGGAATTCAATCCGAATATCATCTTGAATAATGAGGGTTATTTCCAACTCGGCACCTTTGCTAATAAGTGAAATTGTCGCATTTGAGACTCGGTGCCCCTCCATCCTCAACGTAAGACGGTTTATGATTTGCAGTTTATGGTCTATAGGAGTTGCTGGATCTATTCCATAGATATGGTTGGATCAACAGTACCAATGAATGGATGATGATTAATAATTTTTATGGATTATTTTATTCATTTTTTTATGGATTATTTTTAACAACTACACGACATACATTCAACCAAACCGTTGCTCCTTGGCAGGAAAAGTTTCCGGGCCAGGCTGTCATAATTACACTCAAGAAAAGGTTACCAACGATTTTGACCTTCCTTTAAGAATTTGGTATTGATTCCGAGCCCGGCTTCTTTAAATAAACATTTTTAGCAAAATATCTGGCTTTAAATCTAGGATCAATAAAATTAAAATTTGGATACGGATCTCATTTGTCGAATTTTCATTTCTTTTGGCGGTATATTAAATCTACGATCAATAAAATTAAAATTTGGATACAGATCTCATTTATCGAATTTTCATTACCTTTGGCGGTATATTAACAAAGTTATTCCCATACCAGTTTAAAAATCCAAATTATAACGGATACTTCAAAGTTAAAAAGGTTTTCTTAATTCGAAAAAACAAAATTTTAAACCAAAGATGCTAAATCCTCAAAATAATTATTAGCCTATTTTTGAAGCCTTTTTTTCCTAAATCTAAAGATTCAATAATACAGTTAATTTAAGGACGATTTCTTTAAATCAAAAATGTGTTTCTTTACCTTAAGGAAATTTAAACTTAGTTCAAAGAGATGTGAAGGACGAAAATTAACAAAATGTGTATTCTAAATTTAATGGAAAGAGCAAAGATTATAAACTTTATTTTAATTAAAATTTCATTATTTAAAAAAAAAAAAAATTCCTTATTATTTTGTAAATGGCGCATCCTGAATTTTAGGTTGCGTAATCTTTAATATCTCGTAAATATTTTTTTCAGTGTAGCCACCAAGATATTGTCATCAGAGAATGAAGCCGACCAATATTTGTCGGCGGGGGATGATACTACATTTTTGCCTCCGCCGCGGCGGATTAAAGGCTAAGCCGATATAGGTTAGGTTAAGGTTAGGTTAAAGTGGCAGCCCGATTAAGATTCAGGCTCTCTTAGACTATTCAGTCCATTGTGTTACCACATTACCTATTACATATGGGCACTTCTAGTTTAAACCGCTGAACCTTCTCGATTATTCTCTTCTGTTGAACCAACCAGATTGTTCCAAAAACATTAGCAGACTGCTTAATTTAACGTTTTCCAGGTCCGCCAGTAATCTGAAGCTATATGCTCAAAAAATTTGCTTATGCCTTACATAAAATGCAGGACACTCACACAAGAGGTGTTTAATTGATTCCTTTTCCTCCGCATCATGACAGCTCATACAATAGTCATTATACTTCGCGCCAATTGTTTTTGCAAAAACGTCTATCAGGCAGCGATCCGTTAAAGCAGATATCAGGCGTGAAATCTGAAGTCCTGAGAACTCTAGCATATCTAGTGTGCGGTTTAAGTTTAAATGGGGCCATATTTGCTTGGTGTCGTTACAACCCTTGCAATTCTCCCATCGAACATTTGCCATCATGACAACCTTATCACGCAGTAAGAGACTACAGGTAGCCAGATGCATACCAACAGATTCTAGTTCCCCTGGAATATGTAAGGTAGTTCCTAGCCTTGCTAGTTCATCTGCTTCGCAGTTCCCCGGTATCTTCCTATGGCCAGGCACCTATATTAGGTGAATATTGTGCTGCTCAGCCATCTCATTGAGAGATTTGCGGCAGTCGATGGCCGTTTTCGAGTTGAGGAGCACAGAGTCCAAGGATTTTATTGCAGGTTAACTGTCTGAGTATATATTAATCCCCACATTTTTTGGAACATTACTTCTCAGCCAATTCGCCACTTCTCTTATTGCTAATATTTCAGCCTGAAAAACACTACAGTGATCAGGTAATCTTTTCGCTATTCGAAGTTCCAGATTAGAATATACTCCGAAACCCACTTGTCCATCCAATCAGTGTAGAAACCTATATATATCTTTTATTCCCCGGGGTCCGTGTACACCACGCCTCACTGTTGGGAATTAGAGTTTCAAACTTTTTGTCGAAAAGTGGTTTCGCCAGAGTGTAATCCACTACTTTAGGCACATCTGGCACTATTTTGAGGACCGAACTGTGACCAAAACTTTTTTCCGACCACAGCGATAGCTGGCGCAACCGCACAGCCGTTGTTGCAGCTGACTGTTTGGCCAAAATGTCTAAAGGCAACAGATGCAGTATGACATTAAGTGAATTTGTTCCTGTCTTGCTGAATGCACCTGAGATACACAAGCACGCCATACGCTGAACTTTGTCTAAACTTGTCGGCTGATGAAGTGCCGGCCACCAGACTACACGGTGTATAGCAAATGCTATATGGTGTATAGCATTATACGTCTAACCACTGCCGTGTATAGCCAATGCACAATTTTTGGTTTTAGTCCCCACTTTTTCCCTATTGCCTTTTTGCACGAGTATAAAGCTACCGTTGCTTTCCTCGCCCTTTCTTCAATATTAAGCTTAAAGTTCAGCTTCCTGTCAAAATAACGCCAAGGTATTTTGCAAACTCACTAAAGGGAATTTCAATACCCCCTAAGGAAATGGGCCAAACCGTGGGAGTTTTGCGATCCTTGCAGTACATGACTAGTTCTGTCTTTGCAGGATTTACCCCAAGACCATTATCTTTCGCCCATTTCTCAGTCACCCGGAGGGCTCTCTGTATAATATCTCTAACTGTTGATGGGAATTTTCCCCTGACTGCTAGCGCCACATCATCTGCGTATGCCACCACTTGTATCCTTTTTTTCTAGGGAAACCAGAATGTTGTTTATAGCAACATTCCAAAGAAGAGGTGATAGAACTCCTCCTTGAGGAGTGCCTCTGTTCACATACCTTTGTACACCCTTACAAAAAATCGCTTCTGTAACATATACTCCCAAACATATTTTGCTTCAAGCATATACATTTTTGGGTATTGCCCAAACATTTATATGTTTGATCTCTTCCAATATATAATATGTTTGAAAGCATATTGGTCTAAACAATATATGTTTGGGTAGTCTAAGTTCCAAACATTTTGTATTTTTGCATCCAAATTCAATAATGTTGTCTTCCAAAAAACAATATGTTATTATGTGAACATGTTATTATGTTTGGAAGCATTTTGCACCCAAAAATATTATATGCTTAAAAAAAATTCTCCCAAACAATATTGTGCTCAAAATTTGATTTATTTATTTATATATTTACAATCATAATGAATTATGAAAATAAACAGGTAATATAGGTGCTAACAACATAGGTTTTCGACCTGAATGCTCAAAATTTTGTTTCTGCCTAATTGTATATTCCCCCACATCTTTCTCACTTCCACGAGATTTTTTAGTTCTTAGCACTTTTTTCTGTGATACAAACATTGTAGAAGAAATTATTCAATTTTATTTTTTTTTTTATTTTTTAATTTTACCCTTTGCCGGACGGGGATTCGAACAGCGGACCACACAGTTTGTAAGGATCAAAGAAGTTGCTGATCAATTGCCCAAGGAAAAATAAAAAAATGTTAATTTTGTAATAACAAGCAACAACCACCAACTTAATTCAATATCGCTCCCTGTTAAATAGCGCTCCAAGCTACTAAACACATATATGTTTATAGGCTATTTCTAAATTAATATATGTTTGATTCCAAGCATATTATATTTAAAAACATTTTATGTCCTAAACATAATATGTTCTAACATATTAACATATATGTCCCAAACATGTTATGCTAGTTTATGAACATTATATGCTTGCACTCAAAAATATTGTGTTTAAAAATTTGTGTTCCAAACATATAATGTTTATAGCCAAACATATGAAAAACAGTCTTTTTCATCCGTGTATGTTTGCTTGTGCTAGTGTGGCTGAAATGCGTCTCTTCCTTAGAAGTTCGTCTAACAGTCTGACTAGTTCATGTAATGCGGTCTCAGTAGACCTGCCCTTCGAAAAAAAAAAAAAAAAAAAAAAAAAAATATATATATATATATATATATATATATATATATATATATATATATATATATATATATATATATATATATATATATATATATATATATATATATAAAGGGTGATTTGTTAAGAGCTTGATAACTTTTTTAAAAAAAAAAACGCATAAAATTTGCAAAATCTCATCGGTTCTTTATTTGAAACGTTAGATTGGTCCATGACATTTACTTTTTGAAGATAATTTCATTTAAATGTTGACCGCGGCTGCGTCTTAGGTGGTCCATTCGGAAAGTCCAATTTTGGGCAACTTTTTCGAGCATTTCGGCCGGAATAGCCCGAATTTCTTCGGAAATGTTGTCTTCCAAAGCTGGAATAGTTGCTGGCTTATTTCTGTAGACTTTAGACTTGACGTAGCCCCACAAAAAATAGTCTAAAGGCGTCAAATCGCATGATCTTGGTGGCCAACTTACCGGTCCATTTCTTGAGATGAATTGTTCTCCGAAGTTTTCCCTCAAAATGGCCATAGAATCGCGAGCTGTGTGGCATGTAGCGCCATCTTGTTGAAACCACATGTCAACCAAGTTCAGTTCTTCCATTTTTGGCAACAAAAAGTTTGTTAGCATCGAACGATAGCGATCGCCATTCACCGTAACGTTGCGTCCAACAGCATCTTTGAAAAAATACGGTCCAATGATTCCACCAGCGTACAAACCACACCAAACAGTGCATTTTTCGGGATGCATGGGCAGTTCTTGAACGGCTTCTGGTTGCTCTTCACTCCAAATGCGGCAATTTTGCTTATTTACGTAGCCATTCAACCAGAAATGAGCCTCGTCGCTGAACAAAATTTGTCGATAAAAAAGCGGATTTTCTGCCAACTTTTCTAGGGCCTATTCACTGAAAATTCGACGTTGTGGCAGATCGTTCGGCTTCAGTTCTTGCACGAGCTGTATTTTATACGGTTTTACACCAAGATCTTTGCGTAAAATCTTCCATGTGGTCGAATAACACAAACCCAATTGCTGCGAACGGCGACGAATCGACATTTCACGGTCTTCAGCAACACTCTCACTATATATATATATATATATATATATATATATATATATATATATATATATATATATATATATATATATATATATATATATATATATGTATATATATATATATATATATATATATATATATATATATATATATATATATATATATATATGTATATATATATATATATATATATATATATATATATATATATATATATATATATATATATATATATATATATATATATATATATATATATATATATATATATATATATATATAATTGTCCGCTGCCAAATAGACATATTTATATATATATATATATATATATATATATATATATATATATATTTATATATATATATATATATATATATATATATATATATATATATATATATATATATATATATATATATATATATATATATATATATATATATATATATATATATATATATATATATATATAAATATGTCTATTTGGCAGCGGACAATTATCGATTATAAAATCCATTTGAAGTTATTCGAAAGGTAATGGGATTAGTTGTACAATCAATCTTACAATCAAATTTACATTTCATACAAATTTTCTGAGCTAAATTTTTGCAAAATTATTAAAGCAGCTTGAAATGCTTGATTTTAATTTTTTTTCGATTTAAACCGATATTTCTATATGAATGGCGACATATTCGGCGGCGGCAGAAAAGGTCGGCGGCGACTGAAATCGGCGGCGTGACTCCACGGCCTTATTTTCTAATTGCCATTTTAGCACATTCTTTTTGTCGCACCATGGGAAAGAAGCCATTAACCCAGCGTCGTATCAATATCTTAAAGACTATCGAGGACAAAAGGAGGTGCCCACTTTACGATTGTAAAATAACATGAAATAGATTTGGCTCATATAGTTTTTCATTTCTTTCATACTTTCTGCTTTATTATGAAACAAACGGCCGATCATTTATCTCAAAAAATTTAATTTTTCTTTGAACACAAAAATACAACCTTTTGTTCGAAATATCTTTACAAAAATTTAGAGTCCTTTGGAAGAACTTCATCGAGTTTGGTTTTACTGTGACCATTATTGCACGTGAAAAACTGCTAAAACAGCAGACAGTGTTTGCTATTAACCCTTTCACTACCGAATTAAACCTAATGTTAAAAACATTCATTTTCCCTCTTTTTCTACTTGTACTAACAGCAAGTAGAAAAAATATTGCAATTTGGAAGGCCTATCTCAATTATTTGTAAAGTTATATGTGTTTGTTCTGAAAACTTAATTCTTGAATTTTGACCAACTGGTCATACGAAACTAAACGCTATTTGGCCTGTAATATCTATTGAAGTGTTGGAAAAATTCAAAAAAAAAAATCTGAAATAATATAGGCTATAGTTCGATTAGATACTAGAGACGTACAGTAGAAAAATTGCCCCAAAACTGTGAATTTTTCGTTTACTGTCAAGAAATATTAAGAAAATTCATTTTAGCCCTCGGCAATATGGAAAATATTAATAGCATATTTAGATAAGACCCTCTACTTTAAAATATCATCGAGAAATAAATCGAAACTTAGTAGGGAATTAGAGTTTGGAGTCGTTTTCGAATGTCCTCTGTGGTGGACATCGGTGGTGAAAGGGTTAACATCAGTCTTTTTTCATTAAGTGAAGGTTGCGTGGTTCCTCACGCTCACGCACACTCACGACTGAAAAATCATACTCACGCACACTCACGCACACTCACGCACGATATTTTTTGGTAGGACACACGCTCACGCACACTCACGAAAAGAAAATTTGTACTCACGCACACTCACGCACGAAAACGTCGTGACTCACGCAAAATACCGTGACTCACGAAAAATATCGTGACTCACGAAGAATATCGTGACTCACGAATAATTTTATGATTAATTTACCTTACCGAAGTGTCTTAAAACATGAGCATTATTAAAATCGAGAGTGTTATTAAACTCTTAACATCCCAGGTTAAGAGTTTTATGTTGGTGAGCAGGAATATTTTCGTGAGTGTAATTCGTTACTCACGCACACTCACGAAGATATTATTTTCGTGATTCACGCTCACGCACGACATTTTGGTTTGTTAATCACGCTCACGCACACTCACGCTGTTGTCATTAGCGTGACTCACTCACGAATCACGAAAATGTTTCGTGTCACGTGCACACCTCTAGTTCCTACATACCAGATGACAATGTCAGCAAAATTTCTTAACTACGCCAATGCCTACAGTACCTCCATTTTACTTTTGGCAACATTTAGATAGCAAACGAAAATTGCATTTGGAGTTGAAATAAAAACTTTGCGCCGATTTGTATTACATTAGATAGTGGCCAGTAGTGGAGTGAATTAAATAAATACAATGCAAGACCAACAAAGAAGATATTTATTTCTCGATATAATTGAAAAATGGAATTTGAATCTATTAAATCTAATATTTATCAGTCTAAGTGCTATCATGTTCTTATTTTTGTTATTATTAAGTGTTATGGAGACTCCTTTGCCACCATGTGTGATGCAGTTCTTTCGTTATGGTAAATTCGCATATATTGCTAAAGATAAAAGTGGGCTCATGTTGAAGCTTGAAGTGCCCAAGTCTTGGTTTTCCCATTTCTATATCTTCGCAATGGTACTGTCGTGGTGGTCAATGTGCTTAGTGGTGCATGTTACACTTTTTAAAAATGATTTACCAGAATATGCTGAAAAATTACTGGACTATGTTGCAGGAGGTCAAAATCGTCCGGTCCTAATAGATTCCACAACATGTTTAGTGGCCGTGACACTTATATGTTTGCATTGTTCGAGGCGCTTCTACGAGAGCAATTTCGTACAAATTTTTTCCAAGAAGAATAAATTCAATATTGCCCACTACGTTTTTGCTTATTTACATTATTTTGGTGCAATACTTGCTGTGTTGGCAAATGCCGAAGGTTTCGTCAAAGGTAAAGTAGAATAAGGGTCGTTTTCTCAAACTCAGCAGGGTTCCCTACACTCAAAAAAAACAAAACATGCCCGGTTCCAAAGATTTTGTCTTTACTTTAAAAAATTTGTTATTGATTCCGAGCCAAAGAAACGGAGAATGCAAGTAAGGATACTTTTACGACATAATTCTCTTTTAAATTTGGGTTTTGTGTACTTGCTTCTAGGAAGCAAATTTAAATTTTTCGCTTTCTCAGCTTTTTTTCTTCATATGCTATCAAAGTCCTTTAAAAACGAATTAACGCAGGTTGGCTGATCAGTACCCGGTCTGACACATAGATGGCGTTGCTAGTATTAAATGCATATTATTTTTATATAGTCCCAACCTTCAACTGATTCATGTCAAAATTTAACGTCTGTAAGTCAATTAGTTTGTGAGATAGAGCGTCTTTTGTGAAGCAACTTTTGTTATTGTGAAAAAATGAAAAAAAAACGAATTTCATGTTTTGATAAAATACTGTTTTCTGAAGGGAAAAAATATGGTGGAAGCAAAAACTTGGCTTGATAATGAGTTTCCGGACTCTGCTCCAGGGAAATCAACAATAATTGAATGGTATGCAAAATTCAAGCGTGGTGAAATGAGAACGGAGGACGGTGAACGAGTTTCCGGACTCTGCTCCAGGGAAATCAACAATAATTGAATGGTATGCAAAATTCAAGCGTGGTGAAATGAGAACGGAGGACGGTGAACGCAGTGGACGCCCGAAAGAGGTGGTTACCGACGAAAACAACAAAAAAATCCACAAAATGATTTTGAATGACCGTAAAATGAAGTTGATCGAGATAGCAGAGGCCTTAAAGATATCAAAGGAACGTGTTGGTCATATCATTCATCAATATTTGGATATGCGGAAGCTCTGTGCAAAATGGGTGCCGCGCGAGCTCACATTTGATCAAAAACAACAACTCGTAACTCGTAATATACCCGAGTTTTTCCGTCGATATGTGACAATGGATGAAACATGGCTCCATCACTACAATCGACAGTCGGCTGAGTGGACATCGACAGTCGGCTGAGTGGACAGCGACCGGTGAACCGTCTCCGAAGCGTGGAAAGACTCAAAAGTCCGCTGGCAAAGTAATGGGCTCTGCTATTTGGGATGCGCATGGAATAATTTTTATCGATTATCTTGAGAAGGGAAAAAACCATCAACAGTGACTATTATATGACGTTATTGGAGCGTTTGAAGGTTGAAATCGCGGCAAAACGGCCCCATATGAAGAAGAAAAAACTGTTGTTCCACCAAGACAACGCACCGTGCCACAAGTCATTGAGAACGATAGCAAAAATTCATGAATTGGGCTTCGAATTGCGACTTTTTCTTGTTCTCAGACCTCAAAAGGGAAAAATTTTGGATGCAATGAAGAGGTGATCGCCGTAACTGAGGCCTATTTTGGAGGCAAAACCGAAGGAGTACTACCAAAATGGTATCAAAAAATTGGAAGGTCGTTATAATCGTTGTATCGCTCTTGTAGCGAACTATGTTGAATAATAAAAACGAATTTTGACATAAGAAATGTGTTTTTCTTTGTTAGACCGGGGACTTATCAGCCAACCTGTTATGATACCCATTTTTAAAATCACTTAATTATAAGGACAATACGACTTCATTGAAAAGTTTACCGACTTTTGGACAAGGAAAAAAACTTCATATTAGCGAAATGCGTCTTCTATGCTAAGCAAAATTTGCATTCGTATTTTAAAGACATGAAATCTTTGACCTCACGACAATATTTTTTTCAGTGTAGTAAAATAGTGGCATTCGAGAAATTTTGGAGGTGTTATAAAAAATATTAATTTACTTTCTATAGACCATATTAACCCTTAAATGCACAAGATCACCGATTCCTCCGAAAAAATATATATAATAGCCCAGCAAAAAAAAAGCTTCCAAAAAAGTAGTTTGGATCCTCAATTTCTGATCCGGAAGTAGTGCAAACTTGGACCATCTTTAATGAATTTTACATGGGGGCTTGTCATAGGACGGAAATACTCCATTTTTGGATCCTTTGCATTGCTTTAGAAGTTGTGCCTTGGAAGCTCATTTGGATGAAGAAATTGAAAAAACTAAAATTTTTTCCAATTTCACTTTTTATTTTTATCAGTAGTTGTTTTGCACTTTTATTTTCTTAGTATCTAATTTTTCAAACTGAAAAACTTCATCGCTTCCACCGGGGGTTGAACCTGGGTCTGTTGGCACCATAACAGAACGCCTTAGCACACTCAGCCACAAACGTCATTGAACACGATGCATCAAAACGTATATTCAAATGTTTGTGATATGAACCTAATATGACCCCACGACATGACTACTTCCTGAGATGTTCTTTATTATTATGAAAGAAAAAAAATAAAGAACAGCGGTTAAAATCTCAACAGCGGCAATGTTTTTATTAAATATTTTTCTAAAAAATTATTTTTGGTGTTATACATCGTTTTTATTTTGTTTTTTTTTTCGGCACATATTTTGTATAAATATATTTTTTTCATAAAAAAAAGTTAAAAATTATCGAAATTTGCAAAACCTCAAAATAACTTCCATGGAAGTGAAAAAGTCAAACGGCACAGGTTCAAATCCCAACGGGGATGATTTTTTTTATATTGTTACCTTTTTTTATTTTCTATTCTTTTTTGCGAAATTTAATTGTTCAAAACTTACATTTTCACTTAAAACGGCGTAATTCCATACTTTATAAGACTTGTCCAAAGGACTGCATATTGATGGGGGATTCCGGGAAGCGCTTTAAAAGAAATGTTTGTGGAACAACTTCCAATTTTTTTGCTGGGATGTAAAATGGTAAAAAAGAACATCTTCATACCACATTTTTTCAAAAAAAATGTATGTGTTTTTTTTGAAAAAAAAAATCATAGTACAGTGCGCGTTAAACTAAGGTTTTATTTACAAATAAACAATTTGATTTAAGTACAGAATATACAGGTATTTTACACAACACAGTTTTTTACCAACATTACTTCCAAATCTGGTAAATAATATTTAACTTAAATAATATTTTTTTTGGAATTTTGGTCTAATTTTGATTTTACATTTTGACTAAAGATTGCTCAGAAATACCACAAAGTTTCCGGAAAAACATATCTGGTAAATATTATTAAATTTCAAATTTGTAGTTTTTTGAATTTTTGGTCAAATTTTGATTTTCAATTTTGACTGCAGATTACTCAAAAGTACCACAAAGTTTCTGGAAAACATATTTTTAAAAATATCCTTATGATGTTGTAAATGCAAAAAACTTGATTTCATAGAATTCGATTCGAAATTTTAAGACGTACGATTTTTTTTCCGATTGTATCTTAAAAGATACAGTGTGCATTTAAGGTTTAAACAAAGTCGGATTTCACTCAAACATACATTCGCATATGTGTGAAAATTTCACATAAATTGGAGTCAATCAGTATTATTCGGGATCAGCTACGCTCCAATTTATTCCAGATTATTACACAGAAAAAAATTTCACGAAAATTTTTCCAATTAAAATTTTAATTGATTTTTAAAAATATTCTATTAAAAATTTAATTGATTCAACAAATTTTTTAATTGAAACAAAAATCAATCACAAAAATTAATAGTATCAATTAATTTTTTAATTGGATCAATTAATTTTTTAATTGACCTTCAATAATTTTTTTTTTAATTAATACTATCATTTCTGTGATTAAAGACATTTCAATTAAAAAATTAATTGGATCAATGAATTTCGTGATTGAATCAGAAAAATTTTTTTCTGTGTGTAGGAATCGAAGAGGATTCACTAGACGGAACTAAGAGAGTTTGAGAACACGGCCAAATGAAATTTGAAAGGTCTATAATATTTTATTTTATTTATTTTATTTTTTCATTTTTAGGCTCCACACCATCCGATATCAAATTATCAAAAATATCATGGACACAGTATTTTTCTATAGGACTCTTTCTATTCTGTTGGTTGTATCAATATAAGTCCAATATAATATTGGTAAACTTGCGAAAGGACGCAAAAACCGGACAAATTGCAACAGATAAACATTTACTACCAAAGGGGGGTTTCTTTGAATTAGTATCTTCACCTCACATGTTATTTGAAATTGGTCTCTATGTTGCTATTCTAATTGGATTCTTATTTGAAAGTTTTACCTGGTGGTTCGTTGTTATTTGGGTCGTTAGTAATCAGGTAATTTTTTTAATTTTTTATTTTTTAATTGAAATGACTTCAATCACACAAATGAAAAATTAATTGATCCAATTAAAAAAGTAATAGATACTATTAATATTTGTGATTGATTTTTGTTTCAATTAAAAAACTTGTTAAATCGATAAAATTTTTAATTGAATATTTTTAAAACTCAATTAAGACTTTAATTGGAAACATTTTCGTGAAATTTTTTTCTGTGTAGGTAACGGATATAAAAAAGTCAGAAAAAAAACGCATTTTTTCGTATATGCGTTTTGTAGGAATTTATTGTTTATAAGAAAAGGTTTCTTTTAAGCATACACATAACAGGTATAAGAAAATTCTTATTGGAATATACATATTTTATAAAAATATAAAATTAAGGAATCGTTTTATAGTTTTCAAATATTTTTATTTAATAACAAAATGGAAATTTATTAACTTCCCAGCAAAAAGTTCTTCCTATGTCATTAATTTTAAAGTACATCGAGAAATGCTCTTCTACCAATCAAAGTTGCCAGTATTTTCCGGGCTCTTGTCTCCAAAATGGAAAGCTTCCAAATCCCCAATTTAAAATTACCCACAAAAATTCCCAATAAATTTTTGGCAAGTTTTTTGAAAAAAGTAAAGGAATGGACTCAGCTGTAGAAAATCCGCAATTATGTAAACATTGGAAAAATATGCAATTTTTGTTATACCAGTTTGCGAGTTACAAAACGATGAAAATTTCAAAACCAAAACCAGGAGGAGGGTGCTCAAAATTTCATTCGATACAAGCCCTCATCTGAGTTAATTATTGGAATAAAGAGTAATCAAATTTTTATCCTACACTCAATAAAAAGTTTACTTGGATCTAAAGATTTTGACCTTCCCTTAAGGATTTTGGTATTGATTCCGAGCCAAAGATGCGGCTTCTTTAAAATAAAGATATTTTTTACGGACCTCTCTGGCTTTAAATCTAGCATCAATAAAATAAAAATTAGATATAGATCTCATTTAACGAATTTTTATTCTCTTTTTGCAATATTTAATAAAGGTATTTATGTACAAACAAATTCCAATTTAAAAATCGAAATTATACCAGGTACTTCAAGGTAAACACAGTTTTCTCAATGCTACAAAAAACTTTTAACCAAAGATGCAAATCCTTAAAATAAGTCTTAGCCTATATTTGAAGCCTTTTTATCTTAAATTTAAAAATTCAATATGTCAATATGACGATTTCTTTAAATTAAAAATGTTTTTCTTTATTTTAAGGAAACTTTGCCTTACTTTAAAGATATACAACTTCAGCAGAGAGTCGCAAAAGTTCAACATTTGTGTCCTAAATTGAATGAAAAACAATTTTGAAGCAAGGATTATAAACTTTCTTTTAATTAAAATTGCATTATTTTAAAGAATTTTGTCCTTAACATTGTGTTAATTTCGAGTCCTAAAATTTAAGTTGCCTAATCTTTCATATTAGGTCAATATTTTTTTCAGCATTTAGATGCAAATCAGAAGGCGATTTGCATCTAAATGCTCGAAAAATAAAAATGGGAGTTCGGTCATACACAGGGTCAAACCCAATTTTGACCAAACACTAAAAAGATTTTCAGCGGGGGATTATCCCACCTCAGTAATGCTGGTGATATTTCTGACAGTTTCAAAGCTTCTCTAAGTGGTTTCACTGCAATGTGGAACGCCGTTCGGACTCGGCTATGAAAAGGAGGTCCCTTGTCATTGAGCTTAACATAGAATCGGGCAGCACTCGGTGATAAGAGAGAAGTTCACCACTGTGGTATCACAATGGACTTAATAGTCTAATGGTGATTTCGATTGGTAAAAAATATGTTGCATATTTTCCACCTTAAGGTGAGTACTATGTTCGAGTTTATCACCAAAACACTAAATTAAAAGTGCAAAAATATATATGAAGACGATAAAATTTTTATCAAGTCTCTGCAAATTATGGATGGAAAAGATCCAAGGAATTGATTGCAAATAATTTTATATTTCTAAATTAGTTAATTAAAAAAAGTAACCGTGAAAACAAGCTGGTTTTCAGCTTGAAAACCGAACATAGTACTCAGCTTTACCCCCATAAATCGAAAATTTTTTGTTCGATTGGAAATTTCAGTGCAGCCTACCCAAAATGTGCACGTTCGATTGACGGGGTGTTACCCATCGCAAGAGCAAAAGTGTAACCCATTTTACACCGTAGCTGGTCTGCGGTGCAGATGGTTACACTTTCAATTAGATGTTGAAGACGCTTTTATTCTTCGACCTAAATAATAGCGTTGTTGAAAATACAAAAGAAAGTGCGTGACGCGTGTATTGCGGTTGCTTTTCAATTTCTTCAACACAGCTGATTAATTTACCAAGAAGAAGCATATCAATGGTTTAGTGCCGCGACAACAAAATTCGATATTAAATATTTTTAATATAATAACAAAATGCAAAAAGCATATGCCTTTTTTTGCCAACACCTTTGTAGATGCGCTATTGGAGAGTAGTTCTTCTGACGACGATGAAGAAGTTACAACATCATTGCTTGGACGAAATGACCAACGGCGAGTTAAAAACTTTGTTGACTTGTAGCATCATTATCCATTATAAAATAGCTGGAGGTTATATTTTCTTTAATGCTTAATTCCAATAATAGTTGTTAAAAATAATCGAAATATTTCCGTCAAATTTCTTTTGTTTTGATTTTATATCAGTGTTGCACCTTTTTTGTTCGTTTTCAAACGCAAACGGTGTGGTCTTTGCAAGGGGTTTCGGTAACACCATAAAATGTTGTACCATTTTTTTATGCAACACTTTTTTCCCCAAACGAAATCACCATAAGTGAGCCTGAAATATCGGGCTGCCACTATACCTAACCTAAACTTAGTTCTAAATAGTCAAGAAATAAAATTGGGTTGTTGTCCCGATATGATATGATATTCTATATGTATGGGATATATTTTCCAAATAAGTGATGTACGCAGATGAGTCCTTACGAAATAATTTCACAATAGTAAAAAATGTCTTAGAAAACACAGTAAATTGTAAAGTAGCTCTTGTGTGCCCAAATAAATGAAAAAACTAAGAGATTTTTTTTTATATTTTGGAGATTCTCTATACTTCTTTAAGCCCTTTTTTAAGCATGTTGAAGTAAAGAATTTAATTTTTTTTTATTATTTCGAAAATGCCCCACAAAAGATTTCGAAAATTCCGCACAAAAATGCCCAAATTTGAGGAAATTACCCACCAAACCCCCAAGTATCCAACTCGAAAATTTTGTCCCCTTCCACGAAAAATATCACTGATTTGGCGAAAAAATCCCCTATAACGTCAACACTGTCGAAAATTTCTGAATTTTACTGTGCAAAGGGATGAAAAATCAAATTTTTAATTTGTACAAACGCGAATAAAAAAATTTACAAGTTTATTTAGTTTATCGACCTTTTTCCTTAATTATTAGCTTTTGTTTTTTAATGGGCTTTCAAGGTCACTTTAAAATTCGAATAAAGCAAGAATTGAATTATTCCATTATTTCCATCCAACGTTTCGCTGGGATTATTTCCAGCCTCATCAGGGATGATTTATTTATTGGATCTGGCAACAACACATGGAATTACATTAGAGCTTAGCCTATATTCTGTTATTTTCCATAAAAGTTTAACTTACATTCAATTTTAGTCAATTACTTATGCAAAAAAATGTATACGTCTATTAATACGACACTATTACAGCACGACATAGAACACATATTTACTAATTGCAAGAATAATTAACTTAATCTAATATCATAGTCAAACTTGTGTTGTTATCACAGATGGTAAATGACAACTAAAATAATACAATGCTGTAGTTGGCGTTAGCATTGTCTTTGTCTTCTTTTCTGTTTATTGCACTTGTTGTTTTTTGTTGTATTCGTAAGCTCTCTAAAGTATATCTCTTATTCTCTCTTCGCTCTTTGTCCAATATTTTTGCATTTTGCAGATCTGCATTGTGTTTGTTTTCAATGCAGTGTTGAGCCAATGCTGTTGTCATCTTTTCTTTCTTTATATCTGCTTCGTGTTCAGCAATTCTGGTGGCTAAGCTACGCTTGGTTGTGCCGATGTAACATTTACCGCATTGCTCTGTTGAGTTTCCAGTACATGTTATTTCGTACACTACATTGCTTTGCTCATATTTTTCTATTTTGGTTTTTGTTTGTGTGTATAGAGAAGAAATGGTTTTGTTTGGTTTGTATGCTAATCTTATTTCTTGGTTGTTTATGATTTCTTGTAAGTGTTTTTGTTCTGTAAGTTTCGGTATGTAGGGAATCCCAAAATATTTGGTGTTGCCAGAAGGGTTTTTTACTTTTTGGGTTAAAATTGTACCAAATTTCAACAATAATGGATTAGAATATCGTAACCGGAAAAAAATATCAGCTTGTAAAATAACGAAGTCGCTATTTGTAAAGGTCAAAATTCAAAATCTGTTTTCTTCCAATGTGTTTGTTTTCAAAGCATTGATCATATTTTCGTATGAAAATATCCAGTCAAACACGTAACAAAATTGGGGATTTGAAGACGAGCGATCCTTGAAATACAATGCAATTTTGGTTTCAAAAATTGGAAATAAGACATTCAATATTTAAAATTAAGTGAGTGAAAACAAATTTTCTCTCAAAAGTTGTCCATGATCTGCCAGAAGTTTCAAAGTTTCGACATGACTTCAGAATCAAGATTAAAGTTCAATGGAAATGCTTCATAAAATCTTAATATATCGTTAGGTTAATGTGTAAAGGTGTTAAGTCAAATTTTTGAAATTTTACAGGAGAGACAAAAAACTTCATAAATTGTGAATTAAACCTATTTTCGAAAAGCTTTAAAAGTAGTTACCATAAATGCTTTCAATACAAACAGTAAACTTTCCGAAAAATCGCACACAAAAAAATTCTTTTTAAATTTTTTAGCAAATCCTACACACAAAGAAAAAAACGTTTGGAAAACGTGTACCGAAAACGGTTTTCTTTTGTTAGAGTTTTTTGAATTGCTTCGAAAAGTATACAATTTTATCATCAAAAAAATTCGTTTGTTACAAAGTGTTAATTTGTTTAATAAAAAAAGTTATTTTTGAACCAACAACACAGTCCATTTCGTTTATATCAAATACTGTTCTTTTCTTACTTTAGGTTTTTAATAAGACACATTTTACAGTTCAAATTTCAATATACTACAATGTAATGTTGAACATTTTTTCGGAATCTTCCTAACATATCTGGAATATATGTAAAAAAAAAAAAAACAAAAAAACTTTGGTCGAAGCAGGGATCGAACCCACGACCCTTGGCATGCAAGTCAGACGTAGCAACCACTGCTCAATGGTGCCCAACTAAATGTATTTTTCTGTGAAATAAACTTTGTTTAATCGGCTCGTGGGCGCCGCAAGCTATGCTATATATAAATATAACTTATATAGGTAATTGTCTGTTGATGACAATAACGGCTACATAGCTCAGTGGATAGTGTGTTGACTTACAAATTGCATGGTCCGCGGTTCGATTCTCCGTCCAGGCGAAAGGTAAAAAAATTTTAAAAATTTATAAAATCGTATAATTTCTTCTACATTGTTTGAATTACAGAAAAGGTGCTAAGAACTAAAAAACTTCGTGGAAGTGAGAAAGATATGAGGGAAAATGCAATTAGCCAGAAAAAATTTTTTTTGAGTTAGTCTTTATGAAATTGTTTTTACATCCTGGAAAAGAATAAACGTTTATCACAAAAAGTATATACTTTTCTTCCAAATACACTTCCTTTCAACGAAAAGCAAATGAGAAACCTTCCACCATGGATTGTGTAGAAACTTCTACGAAAGACTGTCATCCACAATCGAATTACCTGGTTTGTGGTATCTTAAAACTTCTTAACATCGTTTTATAAATTGCGAGTTTGTCCATACGTGTTAGAGCCAGAATTGAAATATGGGGGTCGCTTATATGGGGGCCATATACAATTATGAACTTGATATGGACCAATTTTTTGTGATTGGGGATCGATTTATCTGAGGGCTATATATTACTATGGACCGATATGGACCTAGTAAGGCATGGTTGTTAACGGCCATATACTAGCACAATGTACCACATTTCAACTGACTCGGATGAAATTTACTCCTCCAAGAGGCTCCAAAACCAAATCTCGGGATCGGTTTATATGGGGGCTATATATGATTATGGACTGATATGGACCACTTTTGGCATGGCTATTTAATATCATATACTACCACCACGTACCAAATTTCAACCAGATCGGATGAATTTTGGTTCTCCAAAGGGCACCGGAGGTCAAATCTGGGGATCGGTTTATATGGGGCTATATATAATTATGGACTGATATGAACCAATTCCTGCATGGTTGTTGGATAACATATACTAACATCACGTACCAAATTTCAACCGAATCGGATGAATTTTGCTCTTCCAAGGGGCTCCGGAGGTCAAATCTGGGGATCGGTTTATATGGGGGCTATATATAATTATGGACCGATTTCGACCAATTTTTGAATGGGTGTTTGAGACCATATATTAACACCACGTACCAAATTTCAACTGAATCAGATGAATTTTGGTCTTCCAAGAGGCTCCGGAGGTCAAATCTGGTGATCGGTTAATAGGGGGGCTATATATAATTATGGACCGATATGGACCATTTTTTGCATGATCATTAGAGACCATATACTAACACCATGTACCAAATTTCAGCCAGATCGGATGAAATTTGCTTATCTTAGAGGGTCCACAATCCAAATCGGGGGATCGGTTTATATGGGGACTATATATAATTATTGACCGATGTGGACCAATTTTTGCATAGTTGTTAGAGACCCTATACTTACACCATGTACCAAATTTCAGCCGGATCGGATGAAATTTGCTTCTCTTAGAGGCTCCGAAAGCCAAATCGGGGGATCGGTTTATATGGGGGCTATATATAATTATTGACCGATGTGTACCAATTTTGGCATGGTTGTTAGAGATCATATGCTGACACCATGTACCAAATTTCAGCCAGATCGGATGAAATTTGCTTCTCTTAGAGTCCCTGCAAGCCAACTTTGGGGGTCCGTTTTTATGGGGGCTATATGTAAAAGTGGACCGATATGGCCCATTTGCAATACCATCCGACCTACATCAATAACAACTACTTGTGCCAAGTTTCAAGTCGATAGCTTGTTTCGTTCGGAAGTTAGCGTGATTTCAACAGACGAACGGACAAACGGACATGCTCAGATCGACTCAGAATTTCACCACGACCCAGAATATATATATTTTGTGGGGTCTTAGAGCCCATGTGTTACAAACGGAATGACAAAGTTAATATACCCCCCATCCTATGGTGGAGGGTATAAAAATGGTCTATGTGGAGTACATATTTGATGTCATGAACGTTTTAAACATCCAGTTTGCATTTAAATTTCCCAAATGTTATATTTTATTGCCAGATACACATCGAACTCAAAATGTTAAATGAACATTTTTTATTCCATTCGATTGTAGTTTGGTCAGTACTAGTACCTAAAATATGTGTTCAATATCATTTATATTGGACTTCTCGAGCATTTTGAAGACGAACTGAGTATTTCAAATTGTACCAAAAAGGTCATTGTAGTACCATTGTACTTTTGAGAAGCGGAATGTACGAAATATAGTTCAATTGTAGCAACTTTTACATCCCTGACTGTGAATAAGGCACAGCAAGGACAAAAAAAAAATAGAAATTTCCAACAAAAAAATATTTGAATAGTATGCCGATGCATTTCTTGACTGACTTATAATTGGCGATAAAATATTGGCTAGTATTATTCAAAACAACTTTACGTAGTGATAAAAGTCGAAAATGTAAAGAAACAAATTATTTTTGTAATTTTTTAAAATAAAATCTGAAATATTGATATAGCATCACATCTGAAGAACTAATGCGAAATCAATGCAGCACATGCTTAAAAAGAATACTTGCACCCTATGACAAGCCCACACTGAAAAAAAGCATGAGCGGTTTCAAAGATTTTGTCTTTACTTTAAAAATTTTGGTATTGATTCCGCGAGCCAAAGAAGCGGAGAATAAAAGTAAGGATACTTCTAAGACACAATTCTCTTTTAAATTTTTGTGTTTTGTGTACTTGCTTCTAGAAAGGAAACTTTAATTTTTCGCTTTTTCAGCTTTTTTTCTTCATATGCTATCAAAGTCCTCTAAAAACGAGTTAACGACAACTTTATTTTCCAAATTAAGACTCGACTTCCAGTAGAAATTAACAGGTTGGCTGATAAGTCCCCGGTCTAACAAAGAAAAACACATTTTTTTTGTCAAAATTCGTTTTTATTATTCAACATAGTTCTCTTCAAGAGCGATACAACGATTATAACGACCTTCCAATTTTTTGATACCATTTTGGTATCCTTAGGTTTTGCCTCAAAATAGGCCTCAGTTTCGGCGATCACCTCTTCATTGCAGCCAAATTTTTTCCTGCGAGCATCCTTTTGATGTCTGAGAACAAGAAAAAGTCGCTGGGCGACTTTCCGTGGGTGGGGAAGCAATTCGAACCCAATTCCAGAATTTCTGCCTTCATTATCAAGCCAAGTTTTTTCAACTTTAAAAAAAAAATATTCATATAATCTCATGTGTAGAAACCCAGTGGTGTGAGGGATCAACGAAAAGCCTGTATATTCGCTAGCCCTTTAGGCACTACCCCTGGTCCTACACAATACCTTTTACATGCATTTGGGTGGCGAATTTAACATGGGCTTGTCCTAGGAAGGGGTCTATCGATCCCACATCGTTTACGGGGGACCACCTACGGCGGCACCTACTCCGTTCAGCTCATAGTGGTACCGCACATTGGTGCCCAAGGCACCTGTCTATTGTAGGCACCACATGTGATGGTAGCTCTTAGTAGATACCACAGGGGTATCGCCATTTAGCCATCGTATTAACCGTTTTCTTTTACCGCCCATTTATAAAATTATATTTTCATTGTTTAGTTTATATATACATTTATATTTTTTGTTTATATATTTAGTTAAAAGATTAAAATAATACAAAATTAATTCAAATTAAAGTAAAGTAGTAAAGTAAAAAACATATATAAAAAACAACAAAAAAACTATGTATACATAACAAAACAAAAATTCAATCCAGTATATTATAGAAAGAAAAATTAAAAAAAGAAAACAAAACCTAAAATAAAATCTTATGCTAATCAAATATTTACGAATATATTATTTAGGGCATTGTGGCAAATTTTTATTTATTTTTGAAATCGAAATACTTTTAAAGTGACGCTTCTTTTGCAGCTGTATTGCTTTCCGCAATTCCTCTTCCGGCTTTCCAGATCCACTACACTGAATAGAATCTACAAATTTGTGAGTTAATTAGTATACAAATAACTTTAAAAATTACCAAATAATTATAAAAATATTCAGTTACCTATTAATACACAGTAAAAATTACATAAACCTTTGAGAGATTTTTTCCCTTGCACTCCATCGACGTTGTAATCGTACGTTATCTGCGGCATTAAAATACTTCTCAAATTTTTCTTGATACCATTTGGTTCAATAAGTCCTTTCAAGGTTTGAATCTATTAAAATTATAAATATTATATTATATACAGTATTTTTAAATTTACCGGAAGATACTAACATATTCTTGTCTATTTTCTGCCAATATTGATTCGTTAACTTCCCGTAGCTTTTCTTCTGTATTTATCGGGAACATTCTTTTTAAGGCATCCACGTCGTTTTCTCTGGAGTGTATGGCCTTTAATATTGAACTTTGCTTGGCAATCTCTTCGGCCAGGAATTTCACTTGTTCTGCAATAAATTTGTAAAAATATAAATTTTTATTATAGTTGTACAAAGAAAAATTTGAAAAGAAGTACTTAAAAAATTAGTTGGTCATTATTTTTTTATTTATACTTACCTTGTAATAAAGCATCTCGTTTTTGAAGATCTTCTCTCAGCTTTTTTATTTGTTCTTTTAATTCGCCACAATTGCAATTTTTAAAGTTGATATGCCCGTAGGGGTCATTTACTTTGGATTTACCCTTATATCTTAAATCTAAAGATTCAATATTCAATATAAAAATGTTTTTTCTTTACTTTAAGGAAAATTCGCCTTACTTCAAAGACCTACTGCTTTGACTGAAGGACGCAAATTTCCAAGATTTGTGTCCTAAATTTAAAAAGCCTAGATTTAAAGTTAGAAAGCTCCCTAAAATTGTTTTTGTTTCAAAGAAGCAACATACTTACCTTCCATTAACAATTAAATTCTAATTACAATTTCAACGCAATAAAAAAGGGAAAATCCTCGACTATTCTTCTAAACAACATAAAATTAACTAAAATGTCTGAAAATTTTTATTTACTTGTGGTTACTATGGTAACACAATATTCTGTTTAATAAATTTAGATATCAGTCAGCACGTTTACCAGGGTCCACCTACGGTACCACCTACCCTTTTTATCTCCTAGTGGTACCCTTAATTGGTGGCCATAGCGGCCGTCCATTGTAGACGACATGTGGGTAACCCCATTTCGTTACCGCATTATGCGTCGTAAACACTACTTTTATTTGAATGATTTTTATATAACATTCCAAAAAGTCGCCCTACTTATCCCAGTATCGTAGGCGGTACTTACTGAGCCATAAAATAAGAAATTAAAAATGTGGTGGATGTCAGATATAAAATGCAAAACTAACTGGAGAGTATACGAACCAAATTCAGGGCTAAATATGATGATTTTGCTTCCACCGGTTTATCCCAAGATTCCTGAACCGATATTTTTGCAACAAAATGTTATATACCAATCATATGGTAGAAGTCTCAAAAATAAAATCGGAACGTTCGGCCAACGTTAGATCTGATAAAGCCTTAAGAATTTTATTTAACATGAAATACAAAACTCGAATGAACGTGTCTGCATTATGATTCATTGAAATGCCTATGCTCAATTTTGTAGATATTTTTTGATGATTCGTTGACAAAGAGGTAGGGAAATGCCACTCTAAAAGGGGTTTCTTTTAAATTCCGCCGCGTTATACCCCCGAATAAGGGATACCACATCCTCCTATAAATGGTATATACAAGACAATTGACAATTTCGTATCTCATTCGCGTTAGAACCATATCCCAACTATTCATACAAAAGAGAGAAATTGCAAAGCCAGCCTTAGGAAATGACGGTCCACATTGCGGTAGGGAATAAGCTCACGAAAGGTGGTGAGGAGTTATTACGAGGTCGAAGTTTGTCGTAGAAAAAAAATGGTTTTGTGCAGTACTATGAGGTAGCAATTTAGCTGCCGAATTAGGGATACCACCCGCTCCTGTAAGAAGTATCTACCAGTGACTATGAAAGGAGGTAGGAGTCAATGAGCATACCACTTCACCCGTCAAAAGTATGAATGGTGGCAAATAGGCGACCACTTCGTCACTCTTTTGCGGCAATGGAATATTTTTATACCACTGGGAAATTTTATTTATGCATAGGTATGTATACAATATTTTTATAATATTAAATTGAGCCGACGGGCTTTTTGGGCAGCAAATAAATCAATGACTTCTTCAGTCGGCACATTTATTCGGCGATGAACCGACATTAGTGCCAATCCATTGAGTCTACTCTCGCTAGTCGAATTTCTAAGATACGTCTTTAATCTCTTCATTGTTGAAAACGAACGTTCGGATGAGCACGTAGTAACTGCAGGGATGGAAAATGCAGTACGAAAGTACTTTTTCAATACTTTTTCACCCCGGTCAGTACCGTAGTACCCCCGCGAATGATTTCGTACCTTTTGTGTAGACATTTTTGAGTCGATATCAGATTTATGGTACAATAGCTATGACAAAATATTTTAATATTTTGAGAAAGTCTTTATCAATCCTATTTGCTAATAGTCTTTTACAAATATGGCAAAACAGACATGTTCATGTGGGAAGAAAATCTCGATTTTGTAAAAGACATAGTCAAAAACAGGATTTTATTGAACTTCAAGAATGTTTTAGTCGAAAAAAGAATGCGATTCTATATTATCGATTTTTTATTTCGGTAGAAAATGTTGTCAAAATTTTATTTCTATATAGAATTTTTGCAAAATTTTATTTTTATAGAAAATTTTGTCAAAATTTTATTTCAATTGAAAAGTTTGTAAAAATTTTATTTCTATAGGAAATTTTTGCAAAATTTTATTTCTATAGAAAAAATTTTGCAAAATTTTTTTTCTAAAGAATTTTTTGGCAAAATTTTATTTCTATAGAAAATTTTTCCAAAATTTTATTTCTATAGAAAATTTTTGCAAAATTTTATTTATATAGAAAATTTTGTCAAAATTTTATTTTCTTTAAAATTCAGTCTCTTGACAATAATCTTCCAGAGAAATTTTTGTTGAAATTTAGTAAAAAGTACCTTTCCGCTCAAAAAATACCTTTTTGTACTTTCTTAAAAATTGTATTTTCCATCCCTGAGTAACTGGCAAAGTGACCAAAATTTTTAAAAGAATATGCACGTTTGGAAATATCTCTTTATTGCACTCTCCAAGTGCTTCCATCGCTGAATTAGGCAGGTTCTTTTCGCAGGTTTTGCGCCATTTCATTTACAAACCCTGAATACGGCCTTGATCAGACCGGGGAATTATCAGCCAACCTGTTATGCTATGTTTCAAGTAAATAACGTAATTAAAATAAAGTGTTGAAAAACATGTCCTATAATTGAAAAAGACAACAAATTTAAAGACAATCTCATTAAATTTAAAGAATTTTTTCTGAATTATTAAAGCCAAGTTGACCTTAGTCCAAACATTTTTTCTTTCATGTTATGATACCAATTTTTAAGTGAAATCGCTTAATTATAAGGACAATACGACTTCATTGAAAAGTTTATCGACTTTTGGACAAGGAAAAAAAAACATATTGGAGAAATGCGTCTTCTATGCTAAGCTCAATTTGCATTCGTATTTTAAAGACATGAAATCTTTGACCTCACGACAATATTTTTTTCAGTGCAGGATTTTGGTATTGATTCCGAGCTAAAGATTCGGCTTCTTTAAAATAAAGACATTTTTTAGCGACCTATCTGGCTTTAAATCTAGGAACAATAAAATTAAAATTAGTATGCAGATCTCATTTATCGAATTTTCATTCTCCTTTCGCGGTATAAATTTCCAAAATTTGTGTCCTAAATTTAATGAAAAAAAAAATGAAGCAAAGATAATAAACTTTATTTTAATTAAAATTGCATTATTTTAAAGAAATTTGTTCTTAATATTTTGTAAATTGCACATTCTAAAATTTAGGTTGCGTAATCTTTAATATCAGGTAAATATTTTTTTGCATCACTTCCCGTTCTCAAAATAACATCTTCATTGCTTTTTTGGATACGTTTTTTTGCTGGGTTCATTCTGTCATAAAATAAAATTAACAGCCTGTTTCTGTATGTCGAACGAGCTCTATCGATCGACTGAAATGGGGACAAACAGCTGAATTTATAACCAAAAATCAGCTGTTTCTGTGCACTTCAGTCGATCGAAAGATCTCGTTCGACATACAGAAACAGGTTGTAATTGAAAAAAAACGTGTTGTAGTTTTAAATGTTCTTGTTCGCAAATCCACTTCCAGGAGAATCTCCATATCCGAAAATGGTCAAACGGTCATTGAATTCTCTCATTGATGCTTTGTTTGCTAATCAATTTCATTTCATTCATTACTCATTAAGTACTAAGTGATACAAAAGTCAATAAATAGACCTAAATTATACATCCCAAACATGTTTCAAATATACATATTTTGTCTTATACTTTTAGGTTTATATTGCTTTATGTACCCATTATTGGTATAAGGAAACATTTAACAATTATCCCAAACAACGCAAAGCGATTATACCTTTTATTCTCTAGGAAAACTTTCGATTTAAAAGCAATAAAACATTTAACTAAAATCCATGTAGCTGAGTGTTTTTCAATTTTTATGTTAGGTTACGTTCAGGTCTGTGAAGAATATAATCGGGTATGTTCTGGATTTCACATGAAAGACTTGTGGGAAATTATCCCCGGCAGGGTTGTTCTGCAATATACTTTTCCCCTCACAGATGGGAAAACTTTTAACGGCATTGTTTTTTAGTTGAATCTTTCTTATTTGCAAAAATAAGGTTTTGAAATCGAAGTAAAACTTTTATTTTCATTGTTTCATACGTTTTCTATATGCTTCGTAAGTATTGGGTTTGAAAATAGTATGAAAGTCCTCTAAAACCAACATTAAAAAATATACTACAAATTGTCGAAAATTTCTTTATCACTTGTTGCTAAAAATTGGCGGTTGTTTAAGTTGATTTTATATTTGTTCGAAACTATATGTTAGTAATTTTTGTAATTGAAATTTTTTTTGTTAATGCTTGATAGCTTACTCGTACAACGAAGTATGTATGAATACACACACAAAAATTGTTTCTGATTCAATCACGAAATTAATTGATCCAATTAAGTTTTTAATTGAAATGTCCTTAATAACGAAAATGATAGCATCAATCACATTTTAATTTGGTTAACAAATTAATTGATTTCATTAAAAAAATGTTAATTAATTTTTTAATTGAATCTCATTTTTATACCCTCATAGGATTAACTTTGTCATTCCGTTTGTAACACATCGACATATTGTTCTAAAACCCCATAAAGTATATATATTTTGGGTAGTGGTGAAATTCTAAGTTGATTTAAGCATGTCCGTCCGTCTAGCTAACTTCCGAACGAAACAAGCAATGGACTTGAAAATTGTTATTGGTGTAGGTCGGATGGTATTGCAAATGAGCCATATCGGTTCACTTTTACGTATAGCCCTCATATAAACTGATCCCCTGATTTGGCTTGCGGAGCCTCTAGGAGAAACCCTATTTCATCCGATCCGGTTGAAATTTGGTACATGATGTTGGTATATAGTCTCTAACAACCATGCAAAAATTGGTCCACATCGGTCCATAATTATATATAGCCCCCATAAAAACCGATCCCCAGATTTGGCTTGCGGAGCCTGTAAGAGAAACAAATTTCATCCGATCCGGTTGAAATTTGGTACATGATGTTGGTCTCTAACAACCATGCCAGAATTGGCCCATATCGGTTCATAATTATATATAGCCCCCATATAAACCGATCCCCAGATTTGACCTCCGGAGCCTCTTGGAGGAGCAAAATTCATTCGATCCAGTTGAAACTTAGTACGTGGTGTTAGTATATGGTCTCTAACAACCATGCCAGAATTGGTCCATATCGGTTCATAATTATATATATCCCTCATATAAACCGATCCCCAGATTTGAAGATTTGAAATTTGGTACATGATGTTGGTATATAGTCTCTAACAACCATGCAAAAATTGGTTCACATCGGTCCATAATTATATATAGTCCCCATATAAACCGATCCCCAGATTTGGCTTGCGGAGCCTGTAAGAGAAAAAAATTTCATCCGATCCGGTTGAAATTTGGTAAGTGGTGTTAGTATATGGTCTCTAACAACCATGCTAGAATTGGTCCATATCGGTTCATAATTATATATAGCCCCCATATAAACCGATCCCCAGATTTGAAGATTTGAAATTTGGTACATGATGTTGGTATATAGTCTCTAACAACCATGCTAGAATTGGTCCATATCGGTTCATAATTATATATAGCCCCCATATAAACCGATCCCCAGATTTGACCTCCGGAGCCTCTTGGAGGAGCAAAATTCATTCGATCCAGTTGAAACTTAGTACGTGGTGTTAGTATATGGTCTCTAACAACCATGCAAAAATTGGTTCACATCGGTCCATAATTATATATAGCCCCATATAAACCGATCCCCAGATTTGGCTTGCGGAGCCTGTAAGAGAAACAAATTTCAACGGATCCGGTTGAAATTTGGTAAGTTTGTTAGTATATGGTCTCTAACAACCATGCTAGAATTGGTCCATATCGGTTCATAATTATATATAGCCCCCATATAAACCGATGCCCAGATTTGAAGATTTGAAATTTGGTACATGATGTTGGTATATATAGTCCCTAACAACCATGCTAGAATTGGTCCATATCGGTTCATAATTATAGATAGCCCCCATATAAACCGATCCCCAGATTTGAAGATTTGAAATTTGGTACATGATGTTGGTATATAGTCTCTAACAACCATGCAAAAATTGGTTCACATTAAAGGCCTGCACAAGACGTCTTATAAGACATATCAAGACATTTTTGTCTATTGAGGGTCATTGTTTACTCTCATTTGTTCCCGCAAATCATTGTATTTTTCCCTACACATGAACTATTATCTTGTGTGTACAAATACAAAAACTCACGCCAAACACTATTTACATATTCAGCATTTGCAAACTTACACACATCTCGCGTATTTGCAAGTTTTATATGGTGTACCTATTGTATTTCCATCTCCACGCTAGTAAAATGTATAAAACCACCACCATTTGTTTGGAGTTGTGAGTAAGTGAGAGAAGGAGAAACTGAGAAGCAGAAGAGAGCAATATAATGTCAAGTAGGGATGCCATATCACAATAAAACGAATGCTTTTATAGCTGAAAGCAGGGAGATTGATGGTAATTGCGGTGGTAATCAAATTCCTAAATATTTTTTGGTTTAAACTGGTAATATTACTACTAATAACTGACTATTTTCAGACTATTGCACCAGCAACTAACAATGAAAATATAACGGTTCACATATGAATTCTCTCCAGTAGTGTTACCGCCTATTTTGCCGCTGCATGTAAATATAAAACTCCAAAATCGCAATATTTTCAATAAGCATAGAAAAGACAACCATATTATGTTATTTGAATTTTGATATATAACATAGGTACCTTTATGTTTAAATAACTAATAAACCAACATTCGTTATTTTTAAATTAAGTTTCTTTGCATTTCGATTAATAACATTTAATTAAAGGAGGTGATTCAGAGTCGATCGGTATATATTTTATGGGGTCTAAAATCAATATTTCTGGTAGGCACATTTTTTGTTTTTGTTGTTATTATACCCTGACCACTATTTAGGGTATAAAAATGAATGTAATTGATCGAAACACAGTCAAAAAATACCACTTTTTCTTCCTACAAGTTGGCAACTCTGACTAACAAATGCACCACAAAAGCATAGCAAAGCAAAAAGATGAATCTCTAGGAATACTCGGTCGCTATGCTTCGTGTCCCGAGTATTTGATGTTGTTTTGTGTTATTTATTCATTATCGATGAATGTGTTTATGCATTTTGCCTTTGCAAAGAGAGTATTTGAGTTTGCGGGATCAGGGCAAATATTGGAAGTACGAGTATTTGTTGAAATAAATACACACTATGTTTAATTTGCTCAGAGCTTCTTCGGTTACAAATACTATTTGTACTCTCATTTATACTCTCATGTCTTGACTTTGGCCGTAAACACCATTTGGTATTTGCCTGCCAAATACATTTGTGCAGGCCTCTAGTTCACATCGGTCCATAATTATGTATAGTCCCCATATAAACCGATCCCCAGATTTGGCTTGCGGAGCTTGTAAGAGAAACAAATTTCATCCGATCCGGTTGAAATTTGGTAAGTGGTGTTAGTATATGGTCTCTAACAATCATGCTAGAATTGGTCCATATCGGTTCATAATTATATATAGCCCCCATATAAACCGATCCCCAGATTTGAAGAATTGAAATTTGGTACATGATGTTGGTATATAGTCTCTAACAACCATGCAAAAATTTGTCCACATCGGTCTATAATTATATATAGCCCCCATTTAAACCGATCCCCAGATTTGGCTTGCGGAGCTTGTAAGAGAAACAAATTTCATCCGATCCGGTTGAAATTTGGTAAGTGGTGTTAGTATATGGTCTCTAACAACCATGCTAGAATTGGTCCATATCGGTTCATAATTATATATAGCCCCCATATAAACCGATCCCCAGATTTGAAGATTTGAAATTTGGTACATGATGTTGGTATATAGTCTCTAACAACCATGCAAAAATTGGTCCACATCGGTCCATAATTATATATAGCCTCCATATAAACCGATCCCCAGATTTGAAGATTTGAAATTTGGTACGTGGTGTTAGTATATGGTCTCTAACAACCATGCTAGAATTGGTCCATATCGGTTTATAATTATATATAGCCCCCATATAAACCGATCCCCAGATTTGAAATTTGGTACATGATGTTGGTATATAGTCTCTAACAACCATGCAAAAATTGGTCCACATCGGTCCATAATTATATATAGCCTCCATATAAACCGATCCCCAGATTTGAAGATTTGAAATTTGGTACGTGGTGTTAGTATATGGTCTCTAACAACCATGCTAGAATTGGTTCATATTGGCTCATAATTATAGATAGCCTCCATATAAACCGATCCCCAGATTTGACCTCTGGAGCCTATTGGAGGAGCAAAATTCATCCGATCCGGTTGAAATTTGGTACGTGGTTTTAGTATATGGTCTCTAACAACCATGCCAGAATTGGTCCACATCCGTCCATAATTATATATACACCCAGAGAAGGAATATGATAACCTCAAACATGTTTTAAGAGCAAAATGTTATTTTTGGGTGGTGACCATGTAACATGGTTTTCGCAACCATGTTATTTTCTCGGAAATCATGTTTCTGATTTCAGCAAGCAGGTTATATTTGACGAGAAAATAACATTTTAGTGACAAACATGTTACATTGTCACCATACAAAAATAACATTTTGCTCTTAAAACATGTTTGAGGTGATCATATTCCTTCTCTGCGTGTAGGCTCCATATAAACCGATCCCCAGATTTGACCTCCGGAGCCTCTTGAAGGAGCAAAATTAATTCAATCCAGTTGAAACTTGGTACGTGGTGTTAGCATATGGTCTTTAACAACCATGCCAGAATTGGACCATATCCGTTCATAATTATATATAGCCCCCAAAATAAACCGATCCCCAATCACAGAGAAATCACGATTGCCACTCGAGTTAAATATAATCTACCAAAATTTTATATTTCTATAGAAAATTTTGTCAAAATTTGATTTCTATAGAAAATTTTTGTCAAAATTTTATTTCTATAGAAAAAATTTGTTAATTGTTATTTCCATAGAAAATTTTGTCAAAATTTTATTTCTATAGAAAATTTTTTTAGAATTTTATTTCTGTAGAAAATTTTGTCAAAATGTTATTTCTATAGAAAATTTATGAAGCATTTCATAGTTGGAGAGGAATATTTTGCAAAATCTTCCAAAACATCAAGAATTCTACCAATCAACCAAACAGTAAAAAATCTGCCATTTTTGTTAGACTCGTGTTCATAATTGTATATAGTCCCCAAATAAAGCGACCCTCATAATTTCAATTCTGGTTCTATAATTACCACACAAAAGTTCATATCGGTTCGTAATTATTTCTTCCCTATATATACCGGTCAAGAACTGAATATATACGTATTTAATCGACCTTTCTTTTGTCCCACATAAATATTGGCACACCAAACAATTTTGTTTAAAAGCCATATTTTAAAAGTGATATGAAGCTATTTTAAATTAAAAAATATTTTAATTTGGATTGTAACTGCATTAAGAATATAGATCATTTTTTATTTTAGGAAAAAATTTGTTCTTTCAATATTTAAATTATAAAAAATTAAAACAAAGCACATTTTTTGACGAACAAAAGTATTGGCACAGGTAGTTCAAAATAAGTTTTTTTGGTACATTTAGTACTTTTTTGGCATTCCTTTTTGCTTGATAACATCATCAAACAGTCTAGACAATGAATGGACTAATTTTTTGTTTTATTTATACCTATATTCCCCCGTTCTTTCATCAACACTGTACCAAATTTCATTAAAATCGGTTAATAATAGTAGCCTGCGAACAACAAATACATGTTAAGGCGAACGGACAACAAGGGCTAAACTGACTCAGGACGTGGTTCTGAGTCGATTGGTATATATTTTATGGAGTTTAAAATCAATATTTTTGGTAGGCACATTTTTTTTTGCAGATATCCTAACCACTATGTGATTCAGGGTGCTGTGCCAATACTTATGTGGGGCACTGTATACCGCATGGACTAACTTACAATTTAGAAGATGATGTTAGGAAGTTTTAATATGCCTTGCCATCGGCCGTAACCCAAGTAATTTAATTGTGGATGTCCGTCGATGACCGTACGACTCAAAATTGAATAAAAATATTTTGGTATATACATACTTACAAAATTTTATTGGATGAACCACTGTTTACTCGTTTTTCGAGATGACCTCTTTGGAAATAAATAAAACAGCACATTTCGTTTTAAATTTCAACAATATGTTTCATTTTTTTTGTTTTGTTTCAAAATGTATTTTCCAATGTTAATGTTATTTGTATTTATCTTGTTTTGTTTTTGAATCATCGCCTTGAGTTAATTTTAAGAAACTACACTCTCATTATTTTAGCTTTAAGTTAAATATCACTTAATAATTAATAATATTATTATTATATGTAATATTGTATATATGCACGTATATGTATTGTTTATAGGTTACATTTTTCTTTTATTTATTTCTTTAGTTGTTTATTTTGTATTTATGAAAGTAGAGTAGATTTCATCATTTAAATTGTTTTAAATTTTCCTTTGTATAAGCGCTTTACTAAAAATTAAAAATTTGGTTTTATAATATTTTTTTTTTATTTTCATTGCTACAGAAGAATGAAATTGACAAAAAAATATATATATATTTGTAATGGTGTTTTCCTTTGCTATTGCCTGTGTGTATGCTACTATTAGAATTTGGAGTTTTTCGGTATGTTGTTATTGTATTTTTTTATTTAACAATATCGTGGCGGGATAATTTAATATAAAAATATTTTTTTTTATTAAGGTCTTGCTACTAAAAAAAACATAAAAACTATTTTAATGTATTTGGCTTTAAGTTAATATAATCAATGATCATTTATTTATTATTTTTATTATATTATCCGCTTAAAATAAAATATTTCTATTAAAAAGAAAAAAAAAAAAACAACTCACAATAGCTTTGTTTTTTTTTTAATCAATTATCCAATTTCTTTAGTATTTTTTAATTACAATTTCATAAAAAATGAATATGATTTCTGCTAGGCTTGAATATTTTTCAGTTTTCCAGCAAATCTATTTAGTATATATAATTTACATGAAGTATTAACCATTTTAGATTTTCTAGTTTTGTGTTTTTTTTTTGCGTTTCATCATCTTAAGAGAAGTAAAGAATTTAGTGGCTTTGACAAAAAAAAAAAAAATGATAATAGAAATTTGTAAATTGTTTGGTGGTTCTGGTTTTTGCATGCCATTAGATGTGTTTATTAATTTAGAATAATAAATAAAATGTTTTCATTTAGTTGTTGTTTTCTTTATTTCATTATGATTTGTGTGTGGTAAATAATAAATTCCTTTGCACTAAATTTAGAATTAAAATTAAACAATAATCACGTAAGGTAATAACCATTACTCACTAACGAGGGCCATTTCACGAGGAGCTGTTGTGTTTTGTGTTAGAGAAACAGCTGTCGATAGATCTTGTGTGGGGGGCTCTTCTTCTGTGCTGGATTTTTGTAAACTATCACAATTTCCGCTTATCACATCTTTTGCATCTTCGTCGTCGTCCTCCTCCTCCTCTTCTTCATCGTCTTCATTGTGGGGACTGTTTTCCTCCCCATCCTCTTCGGCCTCATCGGCAAATGATATTTCTGCTTGATTGGCATAGTTTGAAGATTTTACACCTTGCTCTATAACAATATCAGATGGCTTTGTAGGTGGGGCTTCCTCTTCGGGTATATCCTCAATTAGACTACGACTACCAGAGCCAACTGATGGTGATTTATTATCGGAATCTTCAGAATCGGTGGTCTCTTTACGTTTCAGCAGAGGATCTGTAGCACGCAAAGAACTTTCCGAACCGCCCATACCTTCTCCGCTGGGCCTTAGGACCAGATATAATAGAATATCGGATAGTGAAATAATACCAATAACTTTACGATTCTCATCGACCACAACCAGGCGATGTACCTCGGCGCGAACAATACGCTCTAGAATTGTGTATAGTGTCTCGTCCAAATTGCAACATTGAACACCTTCAAACCATTCGTTGCGATGTTCGTTGGCTTTGCGTAAGGACACATCGAGATCATTATAGGTTTTTTCCGCCGCAAGATTCTGTAAGTGAGATGAGATGTGATAAACGTTATTTGCATTTTCCAAAAAGAAAACATAACAAAAAAAATTCTAAAATATGGGTGAAAATAAGAATCGGAGCTTCTTTCGACAGATATATACCTAAACCCGTACTCGGTATGTAATGCAGAAAAATTCTCATTAGTAATAAATACAGCCGTTGGCTTACATACACAGTTGCCATAGTTGGTAGAATTTACAAAAAATGGTAGATTTGTTAATGATTGGTAGATTGGTAGAAAGTTTTGGTAGATTTAGCAAAATATCCCTCTCCAAAAATATATACAGAAACCAAATTTAGACAAAATTTTCTATAGAAACAAAATTTTGACAAAATTTTCTATAGAAACAAAATTTTGACAAAATTTTCTATAGAAACAAAATTTTGACAAAATTTTCTATAGAAATAAAATGTTCACAAAATTTTCGATAGAAATAAAATGTTCACAAAATTTTCTATAGAAGTACAATTTCGACAAAATTTTCTATTTAAATAAAATTTTGAAAAAAAATCTATAGAAATAGAATTTTGACAAAATTTTCTATAGAAATAAAATTTTGAGAAAATTTTCTATAGAAATAGAATTTTGACAAAATTTTCTATAGAAATAAAATTTTGACAAAATTTTCAATATAAATAAAATTTTGACAAAATTTTCTATAGAAATAAAATTTTGACAAAATTTTCTATAGAAATACAATTTTGACAAAATCTTCTATAGAAATAACATTTTGACAAAATTTTCTATAGAAGTAAAATTTTGAAAAAATTTTCTATAGAAATAAAATTTTCACAAAATTTTCTATAGAAATAAAATTTTGACAAAATTTTGCTATAGAACTAAAATTTTGACAAAACTTTCTATAGAAATAAAATTTTGACAAAATTTTGCTATAGAAATAAAATTTTGCTATAGAAATAAAATTTTAACAAAATTTTCTATAGAACTAAAATTTTGACAAAACTTTCTATAGACATAAAATTTTGACAAAATTTTCTATAGAACTAAAATGTTGACAGAACTTTATATAGAAATAAAATTTGGACAAAATTTTGCTATAGAAATAAAATTTTAACAAAATGTTGCTATAAAAATAAAATTTTGACAAAATTTTCTATAGAACTAAAATTTTGACAAAACTCTCTATAGAAATAAAATTTTGACAAAATTTTCTATAGAAATAAAATTTTGACAAAACTTTCTATAGAAATAAAACTTTGACAAAATTTTGCTATAGATACAATTTTAACAAAATTTTGCTATTGACATAAAATTTTGATAACATTTTCTCTACAACTAAATTTTGACAACATTTTCTATAGAAATAAAATTTGGACAAAATTTTGCTATAGAAATAAAATTTTGACAAAGGTTTCTAAAGAAATAAAGAATTTTGACAAAATTTTCTATAGAAATAAAATTTTGACAAAATTTTCTATAGAAACAAAATTTTGACAAGATTTTCTACAGAAACAAAATTTTGACAAAATTTTCTATTGAAATAAAATTTTCACAAAATTTTCTATAGAAATAAAATTTTGACAAAATTTTCTAAAGAAATAAAATTTTGACAAAATTTTCTATAGAACTAAAATTTTGACAAAATTTTCTATAGAAATAACATTTTGACAAAATTTTCTAAAGAAATAAAATTTTGACAAAATATTCTATAGAACTAAAATTTTGACAAAATTTTCTATAGAACTAAAATTTTGACAAAATTTTCTATAGAACTAAAATTTTGACAAAACTTTTTAATTTTGACAAAATTTTCTATAGAAATGAAATTTTGACAACATTTTCTATAGAAATAAAATTTTGGAAAAAAAAATTCTATACAAATAAAATTTTGATTACATTTTCTATACAACTAAATTTTGACAAAATTTGCTATAGAAATAAAATTTTGACAAAATTTTCTATAGAAATAAAATATTGGCAAAATTTGCTATAGAAATAAAGTTTTGACAAAATTCTGCTATTGAAATAAAATTTTGACAAAATTTTGCTACTGAAATAAAATGTTGACAAAAGTTTTTAAAGAAATAAAATTTTGACAAAATTTTCTATAGAAATAAAATTTTGACAAAATTTTCTATAGAAATAAAATTTTGACAAAAGTTTCTATAGAAATAAAATTTTGACAAAAGTTTCTTTAGAAATAAAATTTTGATAAAATTTTCTATAGAAATAAAATTTTTCAAAATAAGATTTTTTGTTGGTAAAATTTTCTCAAAATTGTGGTAGATTATTTTTGGGTCGAGTGGCAGCAACTGTGTCATCAGTTTCACAAAGCATGAAAATATTGCGAATTGTTTATCCAGTTTATCCAACAGACATCCACAAACGTTTGTGTTCTAGACTTTTCTTGAGTTTACGTGTTTTGATTAAAAAATATCCGAAAATCAGCAAAATTAACTGCTTCTATAAGATTGCAGTTGAATATTTAATAATGTTTGCTATTTCAGCGAACAATAACTGCTTTCCCTTTTTCAGTAGACTTTTTGCTATTTTAGCAGACAAATTTCTTTGGGTGCAAGATTTGTAAATATTTTTTATAGAAAAGGAAGATTTATAGCTGTTACAGCAAAACCCTGTTAAAATACCAAAAATTGTGTCAATATAATGTTTGCTGGTCGCTTCGACTTCGAATTCGTAGACCTGACAATGAAGTTCGCTTTTTTACATTTAGTAATACTTACAATCACATCAAATTTGGCATAAATATCAACAAGACGGCCTTCAGTATCCACCAAAGGTAAGGCTGAAACTCTTCTTTCCACAAATTTCTTTAAAGCTGTCAATATACTGGTGTTCTCATCGGCCGTTTCAATGTTGTTGTAGGTGCCAATTTTCAAATCACGCAATTTCTCTTGCATATACGATGGTTTGGGTAATTCATTAATCTGTGAAAATAAACAAAAAAACAATGAACAAAAAATACATAACATCAAGTGCAAATAAAAAACCTAATTAACTTACATATAAAAAGAGGAACCTTAAGATACGTTTATGGGTCAATATATAGAGAACATTGCCTGTCGCTGGATCGATGACGGGTAATCGATGTATACGATTGTGTATGAGTATCTTAATGGCATCGTACAATGAGGCATCTGGTCCAATGCTAACCAATGGCATTACTTCCTTGTGCAAAACGCCTAATTATGAAAATAAAAATAAAATATATGTAGTATTATGTTTAAGGTAATGAATGATTTTTTTTATTTTTTTTTTTTAATTACTTACTTCTCCATGTGTCCAATTTGTGTTCTTCCAATTGTTCCATTGAGGCATTCGGTGATTTATAATACATTCTTAAGATTTTTATAAAATCTGTTATGGTCAACATTCCAACAAATTGTTGCTTCTGCGAATCCCATAGAGGTGCAGCACGTACTCCATTATAGACCAAAGCATAGAAAGCTTTTTTCACCAATAATTGTGTATCAAAAACTACCAATTTTGCTGATGTTGGTATAAGATCGTAGCATTTGTGAAAACGGAAAAATTTAACAAATATTTGGGAATCATCTTCTTCTGCAATGATAAAAAAGAGAAAATAAATAGTAGAGGTTAATTTTCGAAATTTTAATTTTTGTATTATTTAATTTCATTAGATCTTAACGTTCATTTCATCTTATCTTAACTAAGGATTTTAATTTAAGGGTATTTTAAGAAATAAATTAAAATAAATTTTTATATATAAAGGGTGATTTGTTAAGAGCTTGATAACTTTTTTTTTTTAAAAAACGCATAAAATTTGCAAAATCTCATCGGTTCTTTATTTGAAACGTTAGATTGGTCCATGACATTTACTTTTTGAAGATAATTTCATTTAAATGTTGACCGCGGCTGCGTCTTAGGTGGTCCATTCGGAAAGTCCAATTTTGGGCAACTTTTTCGAGCATTTCGGCCGGAATAGCCCGAATTTCTTCGGAAATGTTGTCTTCCAAAGCTGGAATAGTTGCTGGCTTATTTCTGTAGACTTTAGACTTGACGTAGCCCCACAAAAAATAGTCTAAAGGCGTCAAATCGCATGATCTTGGTGGCCAACTTACCGGTCCATTTCTTGAGATGAATTGTTCTCCGAAGTTTTCCCTCAAAATGGCCATAGAATCGCGAGCTGTGTGGCATGTAGCGCCATCTTGTTGAAACCACATGTCAACCAAGTTCAGTTCTTCCATTTTTGGCAACAAAAAGTTTGTTAGCATCGAACGATAGCGATCGCCATTCACCGTAACGTTGCGTCCAACAGCATCTTTGAAAAAATACGGTCCAATGATTCCACCAGCGTACAAACCACACCAAACAGTGCATTTTTCGGGATGCATGGGCAGTTCTTGAACGGCTTCTGGTTGCTCTTCACTCCAAATGCGGCAATTTTGCTTATTTACGTAGCCATTCAACCAGAAATGAGCCTCATCGCTGAACAAAATTTGTCGATAAAAAAGCGGATTTTCTGCCAACTTTTCTAGGGCCCATTCACTGAAAATTCGACGTTGTGGCAGATCGTAAGTCTATTCATGATGAAATGTCAAAGCATACTGAGCATCTTTCTCTCTGACACCATGTCTGAAATCCCACGTGATCTGTCAAATACTAATGCATGAAAATCCTAACCTCAAAAGAATCACCCTTTACAACCAAGGTACCCTTAAAATTTTAACCAAATTTTTTTAGAGATATAAAATTTTTTACAAATTTTTCCATCGAAATAAAATTTTGACAAAATTTTCTATAGAAATAAAATTTTGACAACATTTTCTATAGAAATAAAATTTTGACAATATTTTCTGTAGAAATACAATTTTGACCAAATTTTCTATAGAAATACAATTTTGACAAAATTTTCTATAGAAATAAAATTGACAAAATTTTCTATAGAAATACAATTTTGACAAAATTTTCTATAGAAATAAAATTTAGCAACATTTTCTATACAAATAAACTTTTGACAAAATTTTATATACAAATAAAAAATTTTGACAAAATTTTCTATGGAAATAAAATGTTGACAAAATTTTCTATAGAAATAAAATTTTGATAAAATTTTATTTAGGAATAAATTTTTTTACAAAGTTTTCTATAGGAATAAAATTTTTTACAAAGTTTTCTATAGGAATAAAATTTTTTACAAAGTTTTTTTATAGAAATAAAATCTTTTACAAACTTTTCTATAGGAATACATTTTTTTTAAAATTTTCTATAGAAATAATTTTTTTTTACAAATTTTCTATAGAAATATTTTTTTTATCAAAATTTTCTATAGAAATAATTTTTTTTTTTTACAAATCTTTCTATAGAAATAAATTTTTTTCAAAATTTTCTATAGAAATAAAATTTTTTACAAATATTTCTATAGAAATAAAATTTTGACAAAATTTGCTATAGAAAAAAGTTGAAAAAATTTGCTATAGAAAAAAAGTTGACAAAATTTTCTATAGAAATAAAATTTTAACAAAATTTTAACAAAATTTTCTATAGAAATAAAATTTTTAAAAAATTGTCTATAGAAATAAAATTTGACAAAACTTTCTATAGAAATAACATTTTGATAAAATTTTCTTTAAGGAATAAAATTTTTTACAAAGTTTTCTATAGAAATAAAATTTTTACAAATTTTTCCATAGAAATAAAATGTTGACAAATTTTTCTATAGAAATAAAATTTTGACAAAATTTTCTATAGAAATAAAATTTTGACAACATTTTCTATAGAAATAAAATTTTGACAATATTTTCTGTAGAAATACAATTTTGACCAAATTTTCTATAGAAATACAATTTTGACAAAATTTTCTATAGAAATAAAATTGACAAAATTTTCTATAGAAATACAATTTTGACAAAATTTTCTATAGAAATAAAATTTAGCAACATTTTCTATACAAATAAACTTTTGACAAAATTTTATATACAAATAAAAAATTTTGACAAAATTTTCTATGGAAATAAAATGTTGACAAAATTTTCTATAGAAATAAAATTTTGATAAAATTTTATTTAGGAATAAAATTTTTTACAAAGTTTTCTATAGGAATAAAATTTTTTACAAAGTTTTTTTATAGAAATAAAATCTTTTACAAACTTTTCTATAGGAATACATTTTTTTCAAAATT